>NW_006912905.1:1870395-2055540 GCF_000585565.1 Capronia epimyces CBS 606.96 | reverse complement strand
CCCTCCACCCCAACCATCCCACATCCTCATTCATGTGGCGAACCGTTCATGGAGGCCGTGTGCATCTGTTCGAGGATAACGTCCACTTTACCGATCAACTGCATCCTTCGTTCTTCAGGTGGTTGACCAGCGTAGTACGGTCTGTCGAGTCGCAGTTCGCCGAGTCCTCGCTCCAACGCAAACCCTCCGTGGCTGTTGCCAGCGCTGGACGTTGAAGAGGTTGATACATTGGAGGTAGCTCCAAAGGAATTGAAGGAGGGAGTCGAATGGCTCGACTCTGAGCCACTTCCACGTGTGGACTTGTTGGAACTATATGAGTGCGGTATCAGCCCCTTGTGAACATGTCTACACCTCCCTTCTTCTTTTTCTTCTCCTTCGAGGTCGAGGAGGAGCATTCCACCGGGCGCTGCATCGCGGGGGCTATTGTGCAATACCACCAAACCCTCCTAGTTTCAGGTGTTTTGCATATAGCTTGGCGGCAAAGATGGGCCGGGTGAGTCCTTCGCGGTCAACTTGCAGAAGATGACTCGAAGTTGACTGGCACCGTTTCCCACCTTATCCCTCTTGACTTCCAGTCTTGAGAGCTACGATGTTTGGCAACGAGACTTGTTTGCAAGAAAACTTGTGAAACAGATGCACACACCTCATGGATGCGGTTGTCGGCGGCGTTGTTCTTTTTGTGTGGTTGGTTAGAAGGAAGTTGGATTCACACTGGCGCAGTGGGTGCCTGTTAGATGACAGAGGGCTTTTCACAGAATAAAATACGGCAGATGAGTATGACAAAATCGAGAATCGAGAATCGCTTGCCGAGATTCTTTTCTGAGGGCTAACAGAGATCAACTATGAGGAGGAGGGTGGTGATGTTGGAGGGTGCCGTGCTCGCAAAAAATCGCAGTCTGCAGTGTCCGGGTGGCCGTGTTAGGTATGTTGCAACGGTACGGTTGAGATTCGGCGACGCAGGAGGAAGCAGCAACAGAGCCGGGGGGCAGCGCAGGGCCGTCAGGGCGTACGTAGTCCTTATTTTTCGACAGCCTATCGCCCACCCGTTCGTTCGAGTTCTAGTATAAAGGAGCGGGATTAGGAGTCAGAGTAGCAGTATTTCCAAATGACCTGCATATTTACACCGATCGGTACCAGTATTCCGTGTCGATTCTTGCAGGTTCCTGTGCGTAGTTTGGCGTGGGCCAAGGTGTTATGACAGGGTATTGATCCCACTCCTCGCGACCCCGCGGTCGATGACTGTCGGGATGGATTTTTGGGTCTGACGATCACGATCATGCGGCTTACTAGGCTCTCGTTGATTGATTGATCGAGGACTGACGCGGCCACTGGGGGGTCAATTGGGACTTTTGCATTCTACTACGAGTACAACTGTAGATGGCACATACATACCTACCTAGGTACCTAAGGTGACTACATAACTTAGTGTTGGGTCCTCCATACCCGGCCCTTGACTACAAAAGTGCATTTCAAGTTAGTGACACAGGCCTACGTGCTGGAGTTCACTGGGAGTAGTTTTGTTGACACCTTTGGTTCAATATAGGCTGATTATCTAGGTACCTATGGAGTGGGAGTTCTTGTTGACGGATCGACCACTGGCACGGGTGACCGACGAGGAAGGGCAAGAAAGAGTCAGCCACGGGGCGGTAGGTTCTGTTGGAGTCATACCTTACCTAGGTACCTAACATACCTAGGTCCCTTGGGTTCCTACCTGCGGTATTGTTACTAGTGCCTGGCAATTCATAACTATCACCCATAGGGTGCCCGCGGGCTTCATCTCACAGTTGCGCGTTGAAAAGAACTTTTGTATAGACATACGTCAGCGCCCACTATCATACCGTAAGGATGGGGCAGAGTGGGACAATGGGTTGAAGAATTAAGGTACGGAGGACATAGCTTCCGTGTGGTCGCACAGACACGAACGGGGATGAAGATTTGACGGGTGCAGATCACAGCGATGCGATGGCAGATGGCAGATTCCAGATGGCAGAGGGCCCAGGCGGCAGGGAGGGTTCTTCGGGTAAAGGTGCCTAACGGCCGAGCCAGTCCACTGCCCACTGCCCGCTGCCCGCTGCCCGCTGCCCGTCCACCAGCCCAGGTACGGGGTACATACTAGACCTACTAGACACGCGTAAGGAATATTCGTGAGCATGCCTCCAAACATGCCGTACAATAATACTACTATTAATAAGTAGGTACAAACTGAAGTACCGGGGCATACCGCCAATTATTAATATACAAACTCCCGCCATTCTTGACCAAAATAATATAGATCCTTTCTCGTCGGCCAGAGTCCTGACAAGGAAGTACAGTATTAAGGTGGATATCCGTATGGGGAGCCGAACAGGCCAAGTAGTTCTGCTGGTTAAACAGCTAGTTCCTAAACAGTCTTTCCAGTCTTGCTTGATACAACAACTAATTAGTACAATGCTGTGCCTCCCCTCGATATCACACTGGCGAGTCATAACAATACCTACCTATTACCCAAGGTAAGTGCTGTCCTGGCACACTACCGCTACAAGCCTACACATAGACTTACAGAGGGCAGTCTTGCGCATATGAAGCACATCCACTCCTCTATAATAGTGCATTTTCACTTGACTTGGAAAACAGAAATCAGATACAAGTAACTCTAGAAGGCACCTATAGAAATACTTAGGAGGTAATGAAGCTCGCCTTCCTTTAGGAGTTTGTACAGCCACTGGCAGGCCCCTAAGACCTGCCCCTGCCGTGTCGACCTCCTCCGGGCTTGGCATGGTAGACCGCCGCGGCGGGACAGTTCGACTCCCTCTCCTACGGAGTACAGGCCTTGAATCCAACCCAGTATCGTCCGAGTCCATTTCAAGACGCACTGCAGTTCCTGCTTGACGCCACCGCGCGCTCGAAAATCCCTGTGTGCACAGCATGCCTACGCGCACCGGTGTCAACCCCACACCGACACCGCAGCCGGCTCTATGTCCTTAACCCCCCCATCCGTCCTGCATGCCGGCGAAGACCTCGACCTCGACCTCGACCTCGACCTCGATCTCGATTTGACCATCCGCTTCTCCGCCTCGCTCCCAGACCTCCTCCTCACCATCCCCGGATCACTCAATGCCAACACCGCGACTCTCAAGCAGCTGATCCGCTCGCGGATCCCCCATGAATACGCCGACCGTCGCATCCGTCTGATCTATGCCGGAAAGGCACTGGTCGACGATGTTCCGCTTACGGTGTCGCTCAAACGAAACTTGAGCAAACCGCCTTCGCGGATAAGCACGCCAGGGCCGTATGACGAGTCGAACGGCGGGGGCGGAAGAAGACTACCTTCCGGAGCACAAAGCAAGGCCAACAATGGCAATGGAAAGGGGAAAGGCAAATCGGCCGTTCGCGACCCGCCGGCCCAGTCGCGCATCTACATCCATTGCTCGATCGGAGACATTGTGCTCTCGCCTGCCGAGCTGGCCGCGGAAGCCGCATGTGCTGAGAAGAGTGCGTCGCCAGGGGACGAGGGCGAGCATGACAAGGCCAACGCGACTGCTGCATCGGCCGCGCCCCAAGCGTCTACCACCCCTGCCCCCCGAGGGTTTGATCGGCTGGTGAACGCCGGCTTTACACCCGCTGAGATCCAGTCTCTACGTCTCCAGTTCCTGGCCATCCAGGCGCACACGCATACTCCGGACAACATGCCGTCCCCCAGCACGCTGCGCGACTTGGAGGATCGCTGGCTCGACGGTTCGAACGCCGCCGGGGGAGATCAGACTGCACTGGGCGCCGCCGGAGCTGCCGGGACTGACGGCCTTTCAGGCGACGATGACACGCAAGCAGGTGCGTTGGACGACATGATCTGGGGCACCGCAATGGGCTTCTTTTGGCCCATCGGCTGTCTTATGTGGGGTGTGCGTGAGGAAGGCATCTGGAGCCAGCGTCGCAAAATGGCCGTCGTGGTCGGGTTTATGTTGAATATTGGATTGGGCATCATCAGGTATACAGGATAGTAGATTTTAAACCGGTCTAGTTCTTTGTACAAGAATCATGCCTTGTCCATGCAACCCAATACCGCTGGGAGATGTCTCTCGTTTGAGGATAACGATTTTGCAGCATCCACCATACGCCGCCAACGCCCTTCTTCCAGTACCAGGACAGCAAATACCAACAAGGCATGCACGCTTCTAACACCGCTTCACTTGAACTTGCTATAGATAACGCCGATGATGAGAAGCACGAGAACTGTAATTATCGCAATGGTGATTACCCGATTGGTAGCCATCCTAGCATTCCTCCACGTTAGCATAATGCACATTAGAAGCAGACGAGTACTGCGTTCCCCCTCGTCAACCTAGAGGCGGGGACTCTGGGCAGGAATAAAAAGAGATGGATGGAATGAAATGGGCCTCACCTACGCGCCATCCCCCTCAACGTCTTGACGCTCCTGTCCACGTAACCCTCACTCTGCAGCAGATTGCGATGTGTGTTTTCAATGACATTCCGCTGCTGGTGTAGATCCGCTAGGGTCGAAGCACCGATCTGTTCCGTTTCCAGCGCGATCCGCTGCGACTCCCTTAGCCTGTCACTGCTGCGGCCTAATCGTTCAGTCCCCGATAACAACTGCTGGCGCTGCTCGAGTTGCAAATCCCGGGGACCGGCTTCTGGGTCGTCGGTGTATCTGTCGCCAAAGAGCTGTTTGCGGTCCGAATCGGCTAGCGACTTTAATTTGCGCTTCAAGCCGTCTACGTCGCTCTGGTGGTTTCGGAACCGTGAGTTGACCTTGGATCTCGCCGAGGTCGGAATGTTGGATTTTTCCAGGTTCATTTGGTCCAGCTATAGTCCAGACGGTCAGTAATGCTGCACCGGAAAAATAAAAACGGCAGGTGAGAGTCTCTGCGTGCCCACGTACAAGCTCTTTCCCCTCTTCAAGCGCCCTCTCTGCGCCGCGGATGGCTGCTTTGCGCTCTTCGCCTGCCAGCTCGGGAATCTGGTCGAGTTTCTGGTTGATGTCGGCCTCGATCAGTTTCAGCTCGGCCTCATAGGTGCTGAACAGTTCGGAGCCGGCGTCGGTGTCGAGCGGGTTCGCCATTGTGCAGGGCGGCTGCCGGTGATCGATTCAGTGGCGCCTACCGGATGTTGAGCGGCTTACGGATACTGAATAGGAGGTTAGAAGGTGACAAGGGATTGATGACGCGGAACAAGTTATGCCGGAGTTGTTCTATAGACTCGGCCGCAGTTGGTAGGTGATGCACGTCGATATGAAATCCAATTCGCAACCCGAGTGGAATGAGTGGTGGATAGACGGCGATGTCCTTTTGGAAGGGAACATGTTGGAACATGCCGCAGGCTGACTTCAACGGTCCATTGTGGCACAAACCCTTGCCGCTATGAGTTTCCCAGCCACCATAGCCACTTAGACAGCCATAAACGGCTAGTGTCCCGGTACATTATGCCCGCCGCTTGTAGGATCCACAACGATTGGGTCATAGCCATACTACGGACTCTATGTCAACGGCACAAATGAGAGATCTGCTTGCACGGTCTCTGTCAGGAGGAGAGCCGGTTACGAGCGAGACAGCGAAATCTCGGAATAGCTGCACTGTGCGAGCATTGCTTCCTCTTGCCGGCGTCTGGACTTGTTCATCTAGACCAACGCAAAAATGGAAAAGCGAGTGGCCATCGTCGGAAGCGGATGTGGGCGCTGAGGACCAGTACCGATCATGAATTCACTTATTCGAATCCAACTTGTTGACGCTGTGGTGAAGGATTTCCCTAGAGACAAGATCCGTCTTGTATGCAAAATCACTGCCGTAACCCTCACCGAGGCAGATGCCGTAAGGCTAACAGCTAATGGCCGAGACCAGGAGTTCGACCACGTTATTCTGGCCACCCATGCGAATCAGGCTTTAGAGATCCTATGGCTTGTAACGGGCATCGACGAAGCCGAAATCCTGAGTGTGTTCCATACCAGTAGGAATGTTGCGGTTTTGCAGTCGGACGTCTCATTGATGCCGAAGAGGCGGGTGGCATGGTCGTCACGGAACTGTATCATATAATTTCCGTTCCCCCAAAGAAGAGCGGGAACATCTCCGAAGTTTGCGTGATCTATTAGATGAACTCGCTCCAGCATATTCCGGAAGACAAGTTCGGTCCGGTTCTGGTCACGCTGAATTCTCTGGCAATGCCAGATCCCGGCTTGTTTAGGGTATCTGGGAGTACTGTCATCCACAACATAGTGCTGTTGCGATCGCATCTCAGCAACTTTTGCCAAGGTCCAGAATACCAGAAACATTAGCTACTGCGGCGCATGGACCAGATACGGCTTCCACGAAGATGGTTTCAGTAGCGGATTGTCCGTTGCGGTGAACCATCTGAGAGCCACGCTACCATTCGAATTTGTCGACTCGATAATCTCCCACAGGATAGAGCCGTCATTGACCATGAAAGATCATTTGCTGAGGCTGGTCATCCTGATTGTGCAGATAGTGGTATTCGTGTTTAGAATGGCCTGGGGCAGACTGATGACGGCCGCTGAGGGACAGATTGCCCTGCGAAGGGAGATTGCGTAAAGGGCACTTAGCCAGCTGAGATGGCGATGCCAGCAACCTCCCTCATCAAAGTCGTGCTCGCTTCTTCGTCCTCAACTCCGACTTCGATTGATGTGTGCGGACGGCTTTTGTTGAGACCTTCGAGGAGTGAACAGGCCTTGCATACTTTTTGACTGGACATATAGCCGCATCTCTCGCACTGGCCCATGACTTGTTTTACTATCTTTCCTTTTCGACGTCCGTTCGATTTCTTGTCATGGATACTCACAGCGGCTGGATGTCCTGTTACCTGAGGTTTAGCCGTTGCGGTTGGCACTTTGATCTCGGTTTCTCGTTCGGCGGCGGCTTCATTAAGTGCCAATTGTTTCTCCACTAGGTCCATCGAGTCGCCATTAGTATTTCGGCTCCCGCAGCTGTTCGCCTCCTCTTCGGCTTCGCCTGCGCACGATACGGACCCGCCTACTTCTGGAGGGACAAGTGCTGCCATGTCCTCTCCGCTCTTGACAATATCCAGAATACTGCTTGGCCGAATCCTCTCCAAGTCTTTGATCAACGTCCTTGCACTTCCTCGGAAGGCTTCGGGAGAGTAGATGCACTCCGTGCTGAAGTAGTCTAACTTCTTGTGATGGGCATACAGCACAATTTCCTTCTCGTAGGCGTATTTCAGAGGTTTGCTTCGCTTGATTGCGCTCGCCGCACTAGAAGTCACAATAGACGTCGCCCTTGCAAGCCGGGGTAGATCGCCACGGAGAAGGTTCATCATGACGGTTTCGGCAACGTCGTCGGCATTGTGGCCAGTCACCACATGTTTGATCCCCAGTTTCGCAGCGCCTCGATCCAACGCCTGTCTGCGGAAAACACCACAGTAGGTGCAGTTGCCCTTCTTCCCGACTTGCGCCACCACTTGGTCCATGGTCCATCCATATAGTTGGTCATATCCCACGATTTCCAACGGCATCTCATACTGCAAGGCATTCCGCTTGACGGTTTCCAGGCTGTCATCTCGATAGCCTTTGATTCCTTCGTCGATGGACAGCAAGACCAGATTCAGACCATAGTCATGGCGCTCGTTCAGAGTCTTTAATACCGACGCCAGGACCGTCGAGTCCTTCCCACCAGAGGCGCCTATGGCAACTCGTTCTCCGCGGTAAAATAGATTGTTGCTCACGATCGTTTCGTGGATCTCGCTCTCGAAGACCTCCAGAAAACATCGCTTGCAGATCTTCTGTGAGTTTTTAGGTCTTATCACCGCCGCTCGAGCGTCCTTACAGACCTCGCAGGTCGTCGGCGGCATTGTTCTCGACCTGACTTGGCTGTTGAAGAATTGATGAGATGAAGAAATCTTCATAAAGCGGCGAATATTGTCCAAAGATGTTACGGAGTAATTGAGTCTGTCGAGGAACTTTACGGTGGAGTACACGGAGGTGATAGGCTTTCATGCGTTGAACGGCGGATCACTATTGCTTAAATACCGCGATTACCAAACGCTGTAGAAATGAGTCCACGAACCTAGCAAATAAATAAACTGAAGAAAAGTCGGCGTACTGCTTCTCGCCAGCCCTGCCCCTTCCCGTCGCTCGCTCGAATGCATTCTACCTTGCATGCGGAACTGAGGTTCACGCAGATCCTTAAGTCCACTTGTCGACAGTGCGCTCGACAGCAATCCAGCAGAACACGCTCCTTTCATTCCGGCCCTCGAATACGTGCTCCTCAAGAGCCTGCAAACAACGCCAGTTCAGTCAATGGTGTCGACCTCGGCGATGATGCCAAGAATGTTGAAGTCCGGTCGGAGGTAGCGAGAGAAAAGCCGAAATTCGAGGAGACGAAGTCCCAGGTCAATCAACAGCGGACGACACCTACCGACCCTCCTTCCGACAATGCGGACCAACCCCAAGTCCAGAGTTTCTATGGCTCATCTGCGAAAAGACGACTGCGGAGTCGCATGCTCAAGGAAACTGAGCCGGAGCACAAAATTCCAGAATGGTTGTTGGCCAACAATATACATCTGTATGGTGAAGGGACTCTTGCGGTCGGAGCGTCCTCGAGGATCCAGGTAGTTCCTGCCGATCTGATCACTGGCGAGCCATTAGACCACACCAGTCCCTCCAGTCCGAATGGGAATCCCCGTGATCCGAATGCCGAAGACCAAGAGTCAGTCCTGAATCAACGCTCCTCCTTCGAAGCTGCAGACGGGTTCGACGCAGCGAGTCCAGATGCTGGGGAATTGTCTCCCATCAAGTCTGGACAGACCCCTTCCAGTGGGAAGAGGTATCATGTAATTGATGAACAGTATGAAGAGGTAGAAAGGACGGCAAGAGGCCTCATGCAACTATCCCGGGTGCAAACAGCCTCGACTGAGGTAGAGTTTACCAAAAGCCACCTGCTGTTACAGTATGCCGGTAAAGATGGCGATTTGCTGTTAGACCACGTTGTGGAAGACCTAGCTCGCAACCTCGGTTGCGATCTTATGGTGTTGGATGCTCAGGATATCGCAGACTTGATCAGTCGTTCAAACCAACAATCGCGCGTCGCAAAGGCAGGGCGCATGTTGAGCTACGATGTCTTCACAAATGCTTATCCCACCTCTTCTGAAGTGGGTCAGGCCCAACTCTCCAGGGAAGAGGACGAGGATGACGAAGATCTGATGGACGACTTTGAGAGCGCACCGTCTCCTCCTCAAATGGGTATGCCTGTGTTCATTGGAAAGCCCATATCCATCGACTTGAAGACGATGTTTGGGTCTCAGGGACGGTCAACAAGATCAGACATACCTATATCGCCCATGAAGCTGGTGTCTGATATGTTGAATATGAACACGGGATCGGCCTCCCAAGAGACAACCCGCCCGTTCGCCGGTGTGGTTGATAGTCTACTGACAAGCTTCTTAGAAAGGCGACTGAAACCCGCTGGCAAGGGACAATCCCAGTCTTCAACAAGGAGTCTGAAATGGGAAGAATTACGCGAATACACGGCGAGGCAAACTGGGGTTCCAAAAGATGCTGCTATTATACACGTCAAGGACCTTGAATCGATCCAGGAAACCAGCATTGGCAATCAGTTCCTCCAAGAGCTCTACCGGCAAGTCGTGAAGCGAAGAATCTCAGGGGCAAGCATCCTTCTTGTGGGCACGGATTGTGCGCGGGAAGACCAAGAACCATTCACCAAGCAGCGGATCAACGATACCCAGACTGGTGAGCGGGATGAAATATCTCACAACATCGTCCTTACTCCCGTTTTACCCAATACCACTTCCAAACTTGCCCTTCTTCACGACCGCAAGCAACGAATAGCCACGGTCAATATGAGACATCTTTGGGAGATGATGCGGTATCGCAAACCAGCCGTGTTCGCCCACCTTGAACCCGGATTTTGGCGGAGGGACTTTTTCAACCACGTCACTAGGAGCGACAGGTCATGCTTAGAAGCACAGATTTGGAACTACTCGTATGTGCAGCGCCTGGCGACATACATAGCCGGAGCTGCCCCGCTAATCAGCAACATTCCTGGTATCACTGACAAGAAAGAACTTCAAGATTCCCTGGCTGCTGTCCAAGGGGCCTCGGAACCCGTCATCTCAGCAGCGACAGCTCACTTGAACCATAGCGACAAGACCAAGATACGATGGGCGGAAAAGCAGGAAAAGGAGACGAAGATCGAGCTCCCCGAGCAGCAGAAAACCAAGGAGGATGTACGGCTTGCCGGGATCCGCGCTTCAGCCTCAAAGTATGAAAAACGGTTGATGGGTGGCATTATAGAAGCAGAAAACATCAAGACGACATTCAATGACGTCCATATGCCTGTTGAGACGATCGACACTCTCCAGACCTTGACCACTCTCTCGCTCATCCGGCCTGATGCTTTCAAGTACGGAGTCCTTGCGTCAGATAAGATCCCTGGGCTTTTGTTGTACGGGCCACCTGGCACGGGCAAGACATTAGCTGCGAAAGCTGTTGCAAAAGAGTCGGGAGCGACAATGCTTGAAGTCAGCGCCGCAGACATCAACGACATGTACGTGGGGGAAGGCGAAAAGAATGTGAAGGCCCTGTTCGGTCTCGCCAAGAAGCTCTCCCCGTGCGTTGTTTTCCTCGATGAGGCAGACGCCATGTTCAGTGCTCGAAGCAACCAAGGTCGTCGTGTCAGTCACCGCGAGCTGCTCAACCAGTTCCTCAAGGAGTGGGATGGCATGAGTAATGACTCTGGCAGCGCGTTCATCATGGTCGCGACCAACCGGCCGATGGACCTTGACGATGCTGTGCTCCGTCGATTGCCGCGGCGGCTGCTTGTGGATCTTCCGACAGAGCCGGACAGGTTGGAGATTCTGAAGATCCATCTCCGACACGAAATCCTTGCCGAAGATGTCGATTTGGCGGTTCTAGCGAAAAACACGCCCTTCTATTCCGGCTCGGACTTGAAGAACGTGGCGGTTGCGGCGGCGATGAACTGTGTGCGCGAGGAGAATGCACTTGCGAAGAAGCACACGGGCGAAGAGCCGTACAAGCACCCTGAACGCCGAACATTGTATTGGAAACACTTTGAAAAGGCTCTCGACGAGATCTCGGCCAGTATTTCCGAGGACATGAGTTCGTTGAGAGAGATCAAGAAGTTCGACGAGCAATTTGGCGACAAGCGTGGGAAGAAAAAGAAGGCGCCTAGGCTGGGCTTCCCGACGCAGGAGGAGGAGAAAGGGCGTGATACGGTAAAGGTCCGACAGTAATGGCTGTCCTGGAAGCAGATCTGGGCTGGCGTTGTCGTTGTCCGTAGCGAGGTGGCGGGTCGGGTAGGAAGCAGACTCCTGCAGGTGATGTCGACATCGACATCGACGTGGCGACGTAAGGTATGTTTTGGACGAGCGGAGTGATGCCGATGGATAACACACCACAGAACTACCCATTCAAGTTGTACCTATACTAAAGGGTCGAGGCTGTTCTTTAATCCTAGAAATAATAGTCCGTCCTCCATCCTCCATCCTCCATCCTCCATCCTCATCCTCGATGATAGCCATAGCTTTTCAGAACAAGGATTAGCGCTCTCATTCATGATCTCCAGCTCCAGCCCCAGCAAAGAACACGTCATGATTTCATGTCATTCTTCAAAGTCACTCAGACCGAACGGTAACTGAAATCAGGCGGGACATGTTCAACTCCAGAATGTCTAGCAAGTGGCAAGTGGCAAGTGGCAAGTGGCACGATACTCAGTATGGTTGATGTAGCAGAGCAACGGTAGTTTTGTGTTCCAACAATGACCATGTTGTATATTAGAAGTTGGGTTGAGGCCTTCGTCTCGTCCTACACTATGTATCCTTGACTTAGTGCTCGGAGTGCACGGATATAGTAGTTATGGTTAACTTGAAGAAAGCTTCTGCACCACGGCGTCCTCGAGCCTCGCCACAGCCCAGTCCAGCACATGGCGCATGTCCAAGGTCCCCTGGCCCGGACACACGTCGACTCCCTGCTGGCGGCACTGGGCTTGGTCGAATGTGCCGGCCTCGACATCGCCGCCCACAAACATCCAGGCGTGGTCGCGGGCGTAGTTCGGCCAGACGATGTCCTCGACGTAGCCCGGCGGATCGACCCAGAAGCCCTCGAGGGTGACGTAGCCCGTGCGCGCGAGGCGGCGGCTGAGCATCTGGTCGCGCGTCACGGGGAGGAAGAGGCGGCGGTCGAGAACGGTGCGGGAGATGTCGTGCAGGTGTGCGAGGAGAGGTGCTGACGAAGACGGTGACGATGAGAGCGTCGGCTCAGGTGGTTCCGGATATAGTAGGAACCCGTCGAGGACGCAGATGCGGATCTCGTGGCTGTCGCCAATATTACTAGTAGCCCTCCCTGAGAGGTCCGGTGTTGTTGGGTCGCTCTTGTTCTGGTTCTGGTTCTTGGACGCGGCGACATGGTCTTGGACGACTCGGTCGAACCACGCTGCAACTTGATCCTTGACGCGGGCGACCTCGGAGTCGCTGATCCCGCTGGGCCCGATGGCGTTCTGGTCCTCCTTGCTCGCCATCTCGGCCGGCAGCGTGCCGTGGTCGCGGACGTGGCGGAGCGTGCGTTCGAGGAGGGGCAGGTCGAGGGATTCGACGCAGTCCCAGTCCTGGAGGTCGCGGGTGCCGAACTCGGGGGATGATGCTGAGACGATGGGGACGCTGGGGACGGAGAGACAACGTTGTTAGTGATGAGAGTAGACGCCGCTGTAAAGAGAGATGTGCACATCGTTTCTGACCAGGGCCGGAACACGAAACAGAACAAAGACCGCTTGCCAGGTTCCCACAGTGTCTGACAGGCTCATGATCTAATTGAGCTGGCATCACCACCAGCACGGAGAACCCCTTTTCTGTTGTTTCCGGACAAGAAAGTAGTGGAGGTCGAAAGGGACAGCACCTGGAACTTGAACACAAACACACACACACATACACACATACACAAACACAAACGAGACAGAGATAGAGAATGTGAAGGTGAAAAAGGAGAGGAAAGAAACGGAAGACTCGGCGGCCAGCTGGCTTACTTACTCCTGATCGGTCTTGTAGAAATCATCCTCATGCAGCACGAACAATGTCAGCTTCCATCGCGTCGGCCGGGCTGCTGTAGCTGTGGCTGTAGCTGTAGTTGTGGGAGTGGAAGTGGTAGTAGTAGTGGCAGTGGTAGTGGTAGAAACCTCCAAGTCGAAAATGGTCCGCAGCAGCCTCGCGAGCGTCGTCTTCCCACTCGACGACGGACCTGACAAACCGATCAGAATGGTCTGGCGCGACATTGCGCCAATGATAAGTCTGAATCTCAAACAACAACAGCAACAGCAACAGCACCTAAGGCCAGACCAGACCAGGCCAGGCCGGGACGTCCTCCGGACTGCGGACTGCGGACTGCGCACTAGATAGCTATATATCTCGCCGAAAATGTAGGGTAGGTGGATGGATATGGACATGCAAGATATATCTGTATGTGTGTATATATGTGTGGCATAATGCCGTAAGATACTGTCAGAGATCTAGGATGGATAGGATAGGATGCCGTGGGATATCTGCGGATCTGACTGGTCTAGATATCACTCTCCCGCCTATCGAGCAGCTGGGGATTGCGGGACTCTTGGTGGCCCGAGTCCAATCTCGGAAAATATCAAGAAAACACGCATGCTTGAGCTTAGTTATTCTATCCATCAACAGCGAGTGACTGTAATTCCCGATAGATATTTCAATTCCCTGGGGAAGTTCTAACCACTCAACCACTGTAGGCCTTAGACATGCATAGGTATGGATATGGCAGCACCCCTCCGAGGCACGTGACCAACACGCGAGGCTGCGCAAACGAACCGCGAGGCGAAGCAAGACAGGGACGAGCTTGTCCTCCAAGAAGTGAAAAGACCCAGAACCGCAAAGTCACATAATAACGACGTTGCGATTCTATTAGAGAGCATCTGGCGGACTGACGAGCATCCCGGTTCCAATTCAGTGCCGTGCTGTGCCGTGCCGTGCCATGTCCATTCCGGTCCTTCGCCCGCCCGTTCCAACCCGGCCACACTCCTTGACGCGTATCCAACTCCCGCTCAATGCTCCCCGGACGCATGTCTTACTTTTTCCTGTCTGCGACCCGACAGACAAACCCCGCCGGCCAGACACTTCCGGACCTTCGTCCATAGACATGAGGTTCCTTTCTCCAACATCAAACATGTACTGCCGAGGTGATAAAGTGCAAATCCAGGACGAGGAGAAAGACTCCCCGTAAACAATAATATGATACAAATCCGTTGGAGTTGAAGCCGAGCCGCCCGATCCCACCTTCTCACGACGCTCCTGCCAGGCCCAGACGAGAAATCGATCGTCGTAGACTCTGACTCAGGACAGAGTTTCGTTTCCAAAGACCCGACGTCACCTTGATCTAGAGGAAAGAAGCGTCCGGCCCATCTGCCCCCCCGATCTCGACACCGAAACCCTTTGGGGGATATCCAAAAGGATTTTATGCAATAGCGCAAAAACATAACCATCGCTGAACAACTCATTTCAAACGCCGTGCTCGTAGGCCTTGCGTCAAGATGGAGCAAGCGCCGGGGCGTAGATCCAAGAATGCCCATAGGCTGCGGCGGAACATGCCCTGGGCCTGGGCCTGGTCCAACTTCACTTCGCGCAATGTCCCACGCGGTCCGAGGGGGCCATCACGACGCACCGGCGGCGGCTTTCTGCCTTTTGCCCCCAATCTTGGGACTGGGTTTAACTTTGCTGGGCCCACTCGGCTCTCCCCCAGCATTCTCTTCTTCAAGCTTGACGGCACTTGCACGCCGCCGCTTATTAGAGACGTTCGGGCTGGTGTTGGTGCTAGGGCCTTGACTCCCACTGAGATTGGACCCCTGAGCACTCATCTGGTGCATCATCGAGACCCCACCCGCGGCGGGATTTTGTGCGGGACTTGGCGTATGTACCGGCCCTCCCATGAGGGGTGATCCTTGAGTCTGGGAGACTGCCAGGTGCCCCATCCCGGGCGAGTTCATCATCGTTGGGCCGTTCATGCCGGGGTGCATCGCGTTGCTATATGGTACTTGACCGTTCGCAGTTCGCGCCATATGGTTCTGCATTCGAGTACTATTGACCTGGGCCATGGCTTGGGCGTTTTCTTGAGTGACTCTGAACATGGTCTCCTTGATGCCGACTCCGGGATGAGAATGGAAATATTCCATGAGCGGGCCCATGGCCGTCATGACCTCCGCAATCTGGAAACAAAACGTCAGCATTCGAGGAGAACCACACGCGCGAGTAACTCACCTCGAGAAATTGAAAAATGTGATTCGGCACTCCCCATTCGCCAACCCCGGAGCTGGGAATGATGAGCTGTGTACTCAATGCCGCCGCTTTTCCTTGAGCGCGTTTGACATTTTTGTTGATCTTAGGACTCTGCTTCGTCTCGGGGGATGGTGGCTGGGTAAGAGCGTTTCGGGGAATGTATTCTTGCCAACCGGATGTGCTAATATTGAGATGTTCTATCTTTTGCATGTCGTCAAAAATGACCCGCAGCTGTCCAGTCGTCGTCACTCGGATATCATTGCCGAAGATATAGGTCAGACTCGCATTGCTGCTCCAGATGTGTACCCCGCCATTCGGCAATTTGTTTTGATTGTGATCGTACGACTGCAACAGGAGCTGTTTCACTCCGCTCGCAAAGTGTGTGTGATAATAGCGAGCCAGTGACGGATACTGAAGCTGGAAGGACTTGTCCACCCCGTTTTTGTTGCTGAACAGCTGCTGTCGTATGGATCCAAACGGCGAAAAGTACCGTCCAATGATTTGTTCCCAATAGTCCAAGTCATGAGGTCGATCGGGGGCGGCGAGAGTGTCCTGATACATGATTAACTGTAAAATGCACTGACCTCCCATCATCGTGTCAGGCTTGGCCACCTCGGGTACGAGCATAGGCGCGGCTACGTCGTGTTGTTGTTTCACTGTTGGTTCTTCTTCGGGCTCACTCGTCTTCACTGGCTGGCTGGCTGGTTGGGTTTGCTGCTGGTTGCCGCCCGGTTGCGCCTGTGGTTGTTGGGGTTTCGGTTGCGAAGGTTGCGGTTGAGGCTGCGATGTTGGCACTGGCTGCTGTGGAGCTTGAGTCTGCGGGATCGGCGTCGGTTGAGAAACCGGAGTCTGAGTGTGCCGTTCCTGGGATCGAGTCATTTGCATCTGCTGATTAGCGGCCCTCTGGTTCTGAGCGGCGGCCATTTGAGCTGCATGGTGAGCCGCCTGGGCCTGTTGAGCCTGCATCAAGCGTTGCTGGTGTTGCTGTTGCTGGTGCTGGAAATTTTGTACCTGAGGGTTATTCGGGTTCATTTGCATCTGCGGATGCATTCCCATTCCCATTTTCATTTGTGCCAACTGTGCTTGATTGAAGCTGGGCCCGTTCGGCAAGCCCATCGGCATCCCTTGCTGCTGTTGCTGTTGCATCTGCTGCATCATGCGCTGTCGGGCAAGCATCTGCTGCTGTTGCGGTGTCATGGGCATCTGACCAAAGTTCATTTGTGGGTGCTGCTGTTGAAACATTGCTTGTTGAGGACCAAGATGTGCCATCGCCATTGTGCCATTGTGCATAGGGCCAGGGGCGGGCGTCCCAGCACCTGGAGGCATGCCGGTTACCATAGGTCCCTGTGTGACCTGCGGCCCCGAGACGCCAGGATGCATACCCTGCATCATTCCAGGCCCCGGTTGGACCCCCATGTGGCCAGCTCCTGGATGCTGCATTCCCGCCATAGGATGTCCATGGGGCATACCTGGGTGCCCGGGAGCCATGCCCGCATGGGGAGGAAAGGTTGGGGCCATCATCTTCAGCAGCACTTATTCCTGGATGGAATTACCGCCAAACAACCAAAATGTCGGGCGCGCTCGTCTGATAACGAAACCACGCGGCGGTCCCTGTGATTGCTCTTAGAAACCGTCTCTTCTATCCGCCTCCGATTCCTCTGGCCCCACTTTTACCGAGTGTGTATGAAGTTCGCGACAAGAAATCGTGATTACATTTGAGTCGTAAATGGAATCGTATCTTTCAAGCAGAACCGGGGTCTTGGGCGACCGAGAGTTGGCAGTCGTGGGCGATGCGCAGCGGCTCTGTCGTGTGGCAGGGGACTGGCCGACGTCCACGGCGGCGTACTATGGGGGTAGAGTCAGTGTCGCGACAACCAACACAACAGGTTCATCTGTGGCTGATAGTTCGGAAATTGACGCGCATAGGCTTCATGTTCGACAGATCTCTATAGGAGGGGATGACAGGGTTGAATCAGGTGAGATGATAGCTGGGTGTCGTGTACGGCGGTGGCGGTGGTGTTATCGGGCGACTGGTGACCCTGCAGAGCGAGAGCGGAGCGAGGAGTCGGGCTCCCGCCTCGCGCAGGATGGCGAGAATAAAGAAAGAGGGAACAGCGAAAGAGCGAGGACGAGAGAAAGGAAAGGAGAGCTGCAGTGTATCGTCGCTTGAGATGCGCGAGCCTCGATGGTGTTCGAAGCTGCAAGGACGAGGTACGGGATAGTCAGGGCAGAGGTTGAAGGTGCAGCGCAGTTGCAGTTACGGGTGGGTGGCAGACTGGCAGTAGTTCGCAGTTGGCAGTGGGCAGGTGGTAGGGATAGGACCGATCGGCTGGGGGAGTCGGGCTGCAGTCGCTGGCTGGGAGTAGTAGTGGGAGGCGGACGCCAGTCTCAGTTCGACTTTTCGACTTTCGACCTTCGGGGGCTGCTCCTGCTTCTTCAACTTGTGCCAGCGAAGGCGCCAGTTTGCCAAGCCTGCGTCCGATCGCCAGACTGGCTGGACTCGACCGCCCTTGACCACATCGGGAACTAGTGGGTTGGGCTCTTGCTGCTTTTTCCGCCTGCGCCCCGGCTCCAAATAATAATCTCGGGAGCAGGCCATCAAATAAATTATATAAAAGAGTTTTGATTTTCCATCCTGCATCTCTGCTTCCTCTCCTTCGTCCGCCTTCTCGGCTTTTCTCACTCCCTGTCCTCGTACAGCCAGCCAGCTGCCTGGCTCCTGTTGACTCATGTTATGCTGCTCACAATCTTCTGCTGGCTGACCTCCCCGTTGCTACCTACAGATATGCTACTGGTAAGTAACCCTACTCTCGGCAGATCACTGATTCCTGTCTGCCCTCCACTGCTCAGAAGATGACATCTTAACATCCTTCTTCACTTTTTCCTGATTCGCCCTTGAAGAAACATCCAGATCGTCATCGCTGGACGGTCTGTTACTAGCCAGTATATATTGTCTGATTTGACAGCTACCCGCTTCGTTCTTGCATTCGAACTCCGGCAACTGTTGCTAACAACTTGTCTCAGATGATACAGCTGGAACCTGGTTTCCTCGATCCAAAGACCATACCTCCAACGGCATTTCTCGGCTTGTCAATGTATGTACCATCCTTCCATTCTCCTTCCCAATGTTCCCCTTTCCTATGATGAAAAACTTTTCCACATTCGCAGTTTCCACGCTAGCACTGGCATGAACCTAGTAAGTCCAGTTGTCGATGAGCGCGCAATCTTCCTTGGATGTCTGACTTGGAATCTACCCAACTTTATTGCTACTTGAAGTGTGTTGTCATGTTCCCGCGAAGCTGACATCTCTCTCATTTAGGTAGTTCTCGTGCTTCTGCTTCTGCTCCCCCGTCCCACACAGTTCTATTGCAGGTTCAAACAAAATAGTATACACTACAGTCAAGAGTCGAGAGGAGGAAGGGCATGGGTCACTGTTCCTTTGCACCTATACCATGTTTTGATACGCGATTGTTACAACCGCCACTGAACTGTATCAGGCAATAAAAATATCTTGTAAACATGAATTCTGGGTCCCTGGTAGGACCTCTTATCCCGTAGATTTCCTCTCTCCTCGACTCGTGGCGGCGGAGGATCTCTTTTCTTATCTGGTGATACACTGTAGACGGATGCGATGGTGTTGATCTGGCCATCTTTGGGGTGCTTGCAGATCTCGTCCGCTCATCTTCGAGGCCTTCCCCAAGTCGCGGCTCCCACTGAAGACCATAGCACCTACGCTCCAAATAGCAACCATTCCATAGCGATCTGCAATTCTGCTGAGGGCGTGCCACATACGAACAGTAATACAATGCTTCATAAACTCCCCATTGATCTCCTGCCGTAGGCCTTTCAACTGATGAATGATCCAGCAGATGCCTCCACAATCTTTGCGCTTCGCCTGCCGTCAATGAAGAGATCCTCGCACTCAGCAATGTCCTCGGGCGCGATCTCCTGTCTCCCGTTGACCTTGGCCAATATGCTGCTGGGGGTCAACAGCTGCAGTGCGTAGCGTAACGACACGTTCGTGCCATGCTGGGCGAGTTTCTCAATGGCCGCGTCGGATATGGACAGGCCTTCCGTCTTTGCGCGTAGACGGATGATGGTTTGGATTTCGGACGCGCTGTATGGATGTGTGGGAATGATGAGCAAACGGGCTAGAAGATCGGGCGGCACGCCGTGTGCGCCTTTGATGTCTTGGGTGCCGCGAATGATGGTGTTTCCCCGGTTTGAGGCCAGGATGACAATTGGGGAGATGGGCGACTCGAGAGCACGATTCAGATATGTAAAGCATTCAATGTCGAGCATGTGGACCTGATATCACAACGATCAGCCCTGCGTGGAGGAGTCGCGAAAAGGATAGCTTACCTCGTCGATGAACAGTACACCGGGAACCAGCTCGGCCACACCCTGGTCAATGTATCTGCTGACGACCTTGTTGATCTCGGCTCTTAGCTTGTCTGTGATTTCCGTCTTTTTGGGCTTCATCAGTTGGCCCATCATGCTCATAACATCCTGGCCACCCTGAGGTCTGGCATTGGCAATGTCCAGATCGTGCAGCGTCACGTCTTGCACGACTTCCTTCTTCTTATGCACCTCTCCCTTGGGTATGGGCACGTATTCTTCCGCCTCTAGATCGAATTCTGTAGCGTAGGCGTCTGATCGTCCAACTCTCTTACAGGCGCCTGTATTTGCCTCGATGTAGACGACGTCACCGACCATGACCCTCTCTTTCTGAATGGCCTCGTAGATGCTGGGATCGAGCCTCAGTTTCTTTGTGCCTTTCGCGGATTTCAGGGTGATGATGAGATGAGAAATAGTGCGCCCGAATCCTCCCAGGGGATTCTCTGATTCCTCGGGGATGAGTTCTGTGACTTCGCCTTCGTAGACTTCTTTCGTTTCGCGCACTCGAAGCCCTAGCCACAGTATGTCAGCCTTGATGGCGCGCCGAACCGTGATCTCGATCTCACCTATTGCCCTTCTGAAATTTTCCATCAACGCCTCTGTCTTCTTGACCTCTGTGGAATACACTTCGCTGCCCACAATGGGACAGAAAGGCACCTTGGTCCCTAGTTCTTGAGATACCGCTAACGCCAAAGCCGTTTTCCCAGTACCTGGCCCTCCCGCCAATAACACTGCTCTCCCAGACATCTTTTTGGCTTTAATGAGATCGACAACCACGCCGCAAGCCTGGTCCCAGTTAGTCAAGACGCGCATCTTTCCTCGGAGGAGTCTATGTACCTCGCGGGCAGCAACTTGGCCGACGAAACCATTTCCAGAAGTCTCAGCAGTCCCGTCGGAGCGCAGGCCCAATCCCTTGATATGTGTATGCGCCGCGGTGCGGTTTTCGCGCGAAGTGCCCTTGACTTCGCTGATGTTGACCATTCTGAAGCGGCTCACGCGCGATATCGACAAGAGGGTAGTTCAAGATGACGGAGATAATCAGAGGAATGTATCGGGAACTCGGGAGCGCATTGGAACGAAAGCGAGTGTGGAATAATGGGTGGCTGCTTGTCAAAATGCCCTGTCCGCGACGGTCCAAAATCACGCTAAAAAGTTGAGCTCAACTTCAATGTCCGCAAACTCTCCTCGTCACAAAACCACTCGGTCGACGCACACCTCGACTCCACGTCGGCAATTGCTCGCGACCTTCTTTCTACCGGTTTCGCTAATTGCGCTTGACGCTCACAGTTGCAACATGTCGACGTCCGCGATCACCAAGTTGCCGCCTGTGGTGCGCAGCCCGACAACGCTGCAGTACCTCGAGTACCTAGGCAACAGATCACACGACCCATACTTTAAACCCAGGTTTGCTTTCAAAAGCGAAGACCGCAAGCATACTTTCAGCTCACCCATGATCCGCTATACGGATCCCCTGATGCCCCCATATCCCTACGGCAAGAATCACGCATTCAAAGAAGCGAACTTTGGTCTCTACGGTGGGGCCACACTCCAGTCGGGGAACAAGATCTCCAAGGGGAGGAATAAGGGTAAAACGTTGCGAAAGTGGTTTCCCAATGTGAGGATCGAGACACTGAGGAGTGAAGCTCTGGATAAAGAACTCAAAATCCCGGTCACGGCTCGTGTGCGGAGGACGATACAGAAATGCGGCGGACTGGACGAATATGTCACTGGAACGAAACCAGCGCGGATAAAAGAGTTGGGTCTGCTGGGTTGGAAGCTCCGATGGCTTGTGATGACATCCCCGAAATGGCAAGAGAAGTTTGCGAAACAACGAAAGGAACACAAGTTGCCGAATGAGTTTTCTCCATCTGGGTCGTTTGAGGCTGCTTGGAACGATGAAAGTCAGAGAGCCAAATTCATCGAGCAACAAGATGCAGCATGGGAGGACCTCCGTGAAGCAGCTGCAAGATTCGAGAGACATGTGCAGAAGCATTGGATTGAAAATGGCGAAAAGGAAGCATACCACGTCCCCAAACTGGAGACATTGATAAGACGCAGTCCAAGTGAATTGGATCTGCCGGTACGCCTGGCAAGAGATCGAACCCGTTCTAACGTCACGGCTGCCATGAAAGTCAACCTCGTTGTGCAAACCAAGATTCAGCAAGAGAAAGCAACCATCGATGTTGAATAGGCTGGCTTGGGCAGCTGTGCTGGGCTGCCCGTAATCTCCAGTTGAACGGCCGAAGAGGATTCGATGGTGGCCATTCGCCTACACTCACACGGCCGCAGATGCCGCTGAGCGAGTCCACGGAGTGTCTTTGTCCCGAAGTGACCGGGTCTATCAGTTGATATGCGCAGAGTTTCGCTCTGGCGCTTTGAAGAAAGCATTACACTTGGGGTAACCATCTAAAGGCATGGGTTATCGACTGGGTCGGGATATTGCTGTGAGGGCTAGGGCGTTGTATACTAAAGAGATGTGCATTAAAGACCTGGAACTGGCTTGAGTACCATAGGCAGAACAAAAGACTAGCATCGCATTCGATGGAAAACAATGTCTGGGTCTCTTTTCTCGGATCAGAGCCGAAAATGTCATAATACCGAGCAAGTTTGCAAGCACCTTCACAATTCGAACTACCAGAGCCTTCGTGGAGTGCTCGTCATGATCCCATATAAGCAATCCATCATGATCATTAGCATCACAAGCAGCCGTCGCCAGTAGTCCTTTTCGCCTCGGAACCAGGTACCTGACCATGTGCCTCCAAGTCCTTCCAGCGCTGAAACAATCTCGTGAAAGCCGGGGGTTCTTGAGCACCACCAACTTCCCAGCGGCCATTGATCTCGTAGTGCGGGACGCCACTGATGCCTTTCAGCCTCGCCTCTTCTGCCAGCCTGTCGACCTCCTCTCCATCCTTCCCACTCTCCAAGTACTCTCTGATTTCCTCCTTGGAGCCGAGGCCAGCTTCCAGGCCAATTTCAGCAAGCGTGTCCAGGGTCGTGATATCGACTTCCTGTTCGAAATAGCGTCTCCAAAGACCCAATAGGGCCTTGTTCTGTGCCTCCTCGCCGCCGCGGTTCTGAGCCCAGTAGACCAAGCGATGTCCGTTCCGGCTGGGGCCGGTCATGCCGCCAAATTTGAAGTTCAGACCCTCGCCTGCGGCCACCTGGCGCATCATGGCTTCGATCTGATTCGCTCGCTGCGGGCCAAACTTGGCTTCATACATTTCCCTGCGTGGGCGGGATTCCACGGGGAACGGTGGTGGAATAGCTCCGTTGGTGGCAGTGAGCTGAGGAGGTGGCTGGAGGTAGAACGGCATGTATTTGAGATGGAACTGGTCGTCTGGGTATGTCTTCTTGTGTTGGGCGATGGCTTTGGCCAGCCTGGCTCGCCCGATATGGCACCAAGGACATACTATGTCTGAGGTGATGGTGATGTTGTAGTTCGTCATCGCGGCGAAGAGGCGATGGGTTGGCTTGAAGAGCATCAATTGAATGCCAATTCACACAAGACGGTCCGTTTGAAAGACCGTGTTCAGCTGTTGTTTGTCCTTTGTATGCTCGTCGCAGGCGTGTCTTGTCGGATGGAAAAGCGCAAAGTCTCCAGGATGGTAGATTCGACAGATTGTATTATATTTCTATATTTCTATATTTCTATGGATTTGTCAGCCACTCCCAACCCATTCTGAGGCTTCGCGAAGCTTCGGCTTCCCCAGCTGTCAGTCTACAAGTGGCAGTATACACAGAGCATGATAGTGTGCTCGGTGAAAGAGGGTGCAAGAGTGCTCGTCCTAATCGTTCAGCTGGTTCACCTCGACATGGGCAAGAGACAGCGTTGTGCTAGTTATGGACCATCATCTTTGTTCGAAGGGAACCGACTCCATCAAGACTAGACGACAACGGGTATCAGTGATGGGTAGGAGAGTAATAGATATGAGCATGATTCCTACCGCCTCCGCCCCCTCGTGAGCCTGGATGTTAGCCAGCAATTGTCCTTTAAGCTCACGCATATGTACTCAGACGTCGACAAGGCTTGGGGCCGCAGGCTGCCATGCGGCCGCCAAATTAGAGCGTCTGACGAGGCTCAGGGCTGAATGGCCGGAGGGCCAATGCCCATGTGGGGGATAAATGTTGCTGTCAGACTGTATCCATTTCTCTCCATATCAGTATCAGACTCTCTCGTCTCTCACCACCAACACCAACCTCACCGTCCGCTTTCGCTGGAGACTTGGTCCATCTGTAGTTGTCTACCACTTGGCCTCCCATCTACCCTGTCATGCCCAGTGATAGCTATCCTACTGCTCAAGCTCTCCTCGACGACGACGACGATGATGGACCCTTTGATATCAATGGGTTCTTCGTCGGTTCGGCAAACATCGACAGCCGGACTGCAGTCGAAGGCTCAGGTCAGAGTATCCTCCCTGTACCTGACCAGAAGGTAAAACCTCTCAGAGCAGTCTTCCATCAAGCAATATTGACTCCAGGTAGCCTGACATACACCATATGACCTCGTCCTGCTCAACCACGAAGCCCGTGGATCGTGATCCTCTCCCTCTGCCTAACCAAAGCCATCAGCCACCACCATCTCCCATGGACAACTATATAGCCCTCGGGGCTATTCGTCTGGTCCAAGCACCTGACTATGAGGATGATTCCCGCTGGCTCATGGTGGGTTCAGACCAGAATGTTCCGCATCCGCATCCGCTGCTCTCTCAAGGCGAGAAGCGGCAATGGATCCAGACTGAACTTCTTCACCACAAAAGCTTCAGTAACCGCGCCTCCTTGAGGATCTACGCCTTCCCCGAAGGTATCAAGCAGAGCACGAGAGGCTGGCTGAAGGATTCTAGGAAAATCCTCAAATATCTCTCAGCCTTCATTGACATTTCCCCCGATGTATGGGAGGGCAATTATGACGCAGAATCTCCTATTCGCACATACCTTGCGCCCGCAGCGTCACAAGAAGAGTCACTCTTCTACATCTTTAATACGCTTTCATCACCTCGACCATCTGCCGATAGCGCTGGACATTGCCCCCACAGCCAACAAGCCATGGCTGCTATATTTGAGGACGACATCCCTGGACTCAAAACGTCCCTGTACCCGTACCAAAAACGCTCGGTTGCTGCTATGCTGCAAAAAGAAGCAAACCCAGCCAACTCACTTGACCCCCGAAAGCCACAGTTTCGAGACATGCGGGGGAGAAGCTTCTACTTTGACGTGCTCGAAGGGGTGCTACTTCCTCATCCATACCTCTACAGTGAGCCGCGAGGCGGGATCCTGGCGGAGACCATGGGCTACGGGAAGACCCTCATATGCATCGCTCTCATTCTGGCGACCAGGGGCCATTACCCTCAGATACCAGAAGGCAGACTTGACGCGTTTGTCGACCATCAGAATCGTCAAACTCCAAGTCTGCTGGATATGGCTGCCAAGTCGTTGAAACGAGCGGCCATTCCGTGGAAAGGGTACTTTGCCAGCTTCGAGAATGAGGGATACAGCTTTGAACGATGCATCGAGGCCATCGATAAGTATGATGCAGAGTATGCAGAGCCCATTTATCAGCCCACAACGCCAAACCGCGCAGGCAAGAAACGAGAAGAGTTTCGAGTTTTGCGCTTGTGCTACGCGACGCTCCTTATCGTCCCTCCCAATCTTCTTGTGCAGTGGCAGCACGAGATCGAGAAACATACGGAGCCCGGAGCCCTTGACACTCTCGTGCTCGACTCCTCGACGAAAGAGATTCCTCATTACCGGGAACTGATGAAATACGACATTGTGCTTATCACAAAGTCTCGCTTCGAGCAAGAGTATCGCGACGATGATCAGAATCAAGGCCGGCGCATGATCGACCAGGAGAGATTCCAGTCTCAGCTGATCGCGGTCCGCTGGTTGCGAGTGATCTGCGACGAAGGTCATGGCTTCGCTGGAGCGAGTTATCGCACGAACGCAATGGCGATGCTTGACAAAATGTCGATCGAAAGACGCTGGGTGGTCTCGGGAACGCCATCCCACACTCTTCACGGTGTGGAGGTGAATCTTGCCATCAACGATGTCAATCCAGACGGCGATTCATCGCGTGCAGACTCCATCCATGAGGCCTTGATGCGGCGGAAGCCCAAAGACTCGGCCACAGAGGAGATGAAAGACATGGAGAGATTGCGTGTCATGGTGGTGAAATTCTTGAAACTACAGCCCTGGGCGAACCAGAAAGGAGCCGACTACGCCGACTGGAAGAAGTACCTGGCACCGTTCGACGGCTCCGGCAAAAGACGATTCGCCCCAGCTCTGCGGGTGATACTACAGTCGCTCATCATCCGCCACCGCATCGAGGACATCGACAGCGATCTTTGCCTCCCTCCCCTGTACAACACAGCCGTTCACCTGGAGCCAAGCTATTACGACAAGCTCAACATGAACCTGTTCCGGCTGATACTCACTTCCAATGCCATCACCTCCGAACGGGTCGACGAGGACTACATGTTCCACCCCAAGAATCGCAAATACCTGGACGAACTCATCTCCAATCTCCGACGCGCAAGCTTTCACTGGATCGCCTTTACTCATGAAAATGTCTCGCAGACTTTACGGGTGAGCCACGCTTACCTAGATGAGAATATCAACAAGCTCTCTCAGGACGATGTTCGGGCCCTCACCGAGGCAATCGAGAACGGCGAGCGCGCCCTCAACGATCCGGGCTGGCGTGCCTTTTCAACTCTCCATGAAATTGGTGTGTACGTCCAAGGCTTCCCCGACCACGCAGCCCAGGCATGGGCGTTGCACGGCGAACAATCAGATCCTCTACTCTTGGGCGTAGTCGAAGCGCGAGAAGCGCAACAACATGTATGGAAGCACTTGAGTAACGACACTGCCGACGCCGACCCTGCGGCCGGCTTGACCGGTGCAGGTCTGCGAGCCATGCAGGCTGCAAGAGCACGCGCTGCCGAAGAGCAAAAGACAAAACGCGAAGATACCTTCAACACCACCGGCAGCAAGGCTGCGACAGCCAGCGCAGGCAATGAGCCGAAAGTCAAGAGTCAATCGACTTACTCGTCAAATCCACTCTCGTCACCATCAGCCATTCGGACTTCGACCAAGCCTGACGAGACCCCGTCCAACCATCTTCAGCCATCCTCATCACCGGTCCCCAAGCGGCAGCTGCCAGTAGTGGCCGATCAATCAGCCAACAATGCGCTGCCAGCATCGCTGACTCGGACCAGAGTCCTCGGCTTCACGTCGGCGAAACTGAACTACCTCTGCTCGCGCATCCTGACGCTGCACACGAAGGAGAAAATCATCATCTTCTACGACTCGAACAACATCGCATTTTGGATCGCCGAGGCACTCGAGCTCTTGTCCATCCAGTTCCTCATCTACTCCAACACGCTATCGGTCAGCCGGCGCGCCGCGTACCTGGCGACTTTCAACCAGTCGGACGTGTTCCGCGTGCTGCTGATGGATCTGAAACAGGCCGCGCATGGCCTGCACGTGGCTTCCGCCAGCCGGGTCTTCATCGTCTCGCCCATCTGGCAGCCCGGCGTGGAGTCGCAGGCCATCAAGCGAGCCCACAGGATCGGCCAGACCCGCCCGGTGTACGTGGAGACGCTGGTGCTGAAGGGCACCCTGGAGGAAAAGATCCTGCACCGCCGCCAGCAGATGAGCAATGCCGAGCTGGTCAAAGCCCAGAAAAGTCTGTTGGACGACGGCATCATGAGCGAGATCATCCGTGGAGAAGGCTTCCTGAAGATCGCCCACGACGAGGACACCCAATTCAAAGGCCGCAAGTTGGACGTGCCGGTGCCGGTGCTGTTGTTCGAGAAAAGGCCCGGCAGTGGAAGTGGAAGTGGAAGTGAAAGTGGCAGTGGAAAGAGTGATGGTGGAGGTGAGGGTGGAAAGGCCCAGAATGACGCCTTGATTCATGCCTGGGAGGACCAACACCGCCGTCTCGCGAAGAAGAGGAAAAGGGAAAAAAGTCCTGATGCGAATCCCGCCGCCACGTCGCTTGTCCTGGCCGGTGGAGAGTCGGCCAGGTTTTCTGCAACGCCCTCTCGGCCGTCGACGCCGGCTGCTCGAGCAGAGTCGGTGGCTTCGGTCGGCGTCACGCGAAGCGGGCCCTCGAGGCCAAAGAAGAGTGTGACGATCATGGTTGACAGCCCGTGAGGCCAAAGAAGAGTGTGAGGATCATGGTTGACAGCCCGTGAATGCACGAAGAGTCCTGGAATGCTTGTACGATTCTTCTCTCCCCGGGACGCCGTTGAGCTCGATGGAACACCGCGAAAACTTGGAAGGGCTTAGGCTTAGACACCGAAGGCTGATCAGCAGCACGGTGGCAGGGCTTAGGGCCCGGATGTCTATACACCATTGCTACATGACCATTGCTGGAGTGACCAAGTCATTCATGCCCATTGTAGCGTACGCGCACGAGCTTAAGGGATCAAGAATACATTTTCGCTGGAACGAACGAGACAACTCGCTTTATGTACTTTAGCTCTGCTTCTTGCTCTCGTCTGGTACGGAGTACAGCAAGCATATTTGAACCCAACCTAGATAACCAAAGCCAGAGTCAACGTATCCGCTTTTGATGAGGCAAGTGAAAGACATCGTCGATAGATTTGTTAGACTCGCTTGCATCTACTGGCACTGGAAGTGTCTCCTGAACTCGGACATGTTAGTAGTCCCCGACACCAAACACCCTACTGTCTGATCACTAAACCTAAACTAACCCCATCTCGATATACGACCACCTCTTGATCCGTGACTAGATCGATATGAAGAAACTCTTCTCCCCTTCCCTCGGCTCCACAACGCAGCGTTTGAGGATGGGGTCGGCGCACGAGATCCGGATTCTCTCCGGCGTGGCGGGGCTGCGCAGGTTCAGGACGGCGTGCTCACCATACTCTCTGCGAGCGGCCTTCAAGGCATCGCGGATGGCGAAGAAGGCGGCGCTGCCCATGAACAGAGGCGGCTCGCCCACGCCACGGCTACGCTGGATCGTGCGCAGATTCTTCCACTCGACATCCTTGAGCAGTGAAATGTTCATGACTTGCGGGATGTCGCGAAACCCAGGGATCTTGTACGCACCAGGCCCACGTGTGAAGATCTGACCCGAGCCGCGGTGCCACAGCGACTCCTCGGTTGTGAAGAGACCCTGACCCTGGACGTATGCGCCTTCGATCTGGCCATAGTCGATCGCCGGGTTGATGCTGCGACCCACGTCCATTTTGATGTCGGTCCGCAAACAAGTCCAGTCGCCGGTCAGCGTGTCAATGAGCACTTCGGATGCCGTGACGCCCTGTGTAAAGTAGAAGAACATCTTGCCGGTGTTCTCCAGAGACGGGTCTGATGGGTTGGGGCCCCAGATGTAGCCGATTTCAGGCGTGCGGTAGAAGCCGTTGGCGCTCAGGTTGACACGGTCGAAGTAGGCCGCGTGCGCAAGTTGTTTCATTGTCGCATTGGGGCCCAACTGCTCTCGGTAGGGCGCCAGACGCTCATTGATCTGCACACAGGCGTTGTAGGCTGCGTAGCCGTTCAGGTCCGAGGATGCCGAAGCAGCCGTGCTGGACGTGTTGGCGACCGTGTTGGTGGCCGTCTCCGAGATATGCACATCGGAAAGCGGCACTTGAAGCGCTTCGGCGACAATCATGCAGATCTTGGTATGCAGGCCTTGGCCCATCTCGGTCCCTCCGTGGGCGACAAGGACGGAGCCATCGTGGTAGATGTGCACCAGGGCGCCGGCCTGATTGAGGAACAAGGCCGTGAAGGAAATGCCGAACTTGGTCGGTATTAGGGCGAGGCCTTTCTTCTGCCATTTGTGGGTGGCATTGAATTCGTCGACAGCTTTGCGCCGAGCTTCATAATCTGTCGACTCCTTGATTTGCTTGTACATCAGCGGAACATGGAAGTCCTCAAGCTCCTGGTTGAAGTGTGTCTGGTCGCCCTCCTTATAGAAGTTGATCTCTCGGAGCTTTTCCACAGGGATTTTCAGGTGGTCTGCAACCTCTTCCATGTACGTCTCTGCAATGAACATGCCTTGCGGGCCACCGAAGCCGCGGAAAGCGCTGTTGGACACCGTGTTGGTCTTGCAGATACGACCATTCACGTCAACATTCGGAAAGTTATAGCAGCCGTCGATATGGGAAAGTCCTCTGTCGACCACCGCGGCAGAGAGGTCTTGCGACCACCCGCCGTTGTTAAAGACGCTGGCCCTGAGCGCCTGAATCTTGCCGTCCTTGTTCACGCCAACCTTCCATATGCCCAGAAATGGGTGCCTCTGGCCGGACGTTACAATGTCTTCGTCACGGTTGAGCATGCATCGGACAGGCCTCATGAGCTTGTTGGCAGCGACAGCGCATATGGTTGACAGTTGGATCGATCGGGTTTCTTTTCCACCAAATCCGCCTCCGAGTCGTTTGACTTTGGATACGACCTTGTTGGACTGCACTCCGAGCGCCTTGGAAGCGTACGCTTGAGTCTCGGACGGGTTTTGTGTGCTGGACCAGATTTCCATTTCGCCATCTTCTAGCTTAGGGATCGCAAGGCAAGCCTGCGTTTCCAGATAGAAATGTTCTTGACCACCCATCCTGGCCGTTCCCTCAAAGACATAATCGCATTCCTGGAAGGCCTTGTCCACATCGCCTCGGCGGATGTAGCGGTAGTGCTCGAAGAAGCTTTGCTTTTCGATGGCCTCTTCAATGGTGAAGATTGCTGGAAGTTCCTCGTATTCTACGAGGACAGCACGAGCTCCGGCTGCAGCTTGATGCGCAGTTTTTGCTACGATCATCCCGATAGGTTGCCCGGCCGTGAAGACTTCATCCTCAGCAAAGAAGACCTCATCGGCAACGGGGGCTCCCCACCAGTTGGCCTGTGGGTCGACAACGTCGTGTCTGTCGACCCAGGTGACCACGCCCGGAAGATCCAAGGCTGGGCTAGCATCCACCTTCAGCAGTTTGGCATGTGCCTTGGTTGACAGGACGAGGCAGCCGATGAGCTCGTTCTTTTGAGCTGGAATGTCGTCGGTATATTGCGCCTCGCCGGTGCATTGCTTGAGAGCCGCGAGGTGAGGATTTGCTTTGCCCAAGATCTTCTGGGAATACGCAACTGCTGCATCATGATCCTTTCGGCCGCGGGATATTTCTCGTTCGATCTCTGCAACGGCTTCTTTGTCAGTCACCTTGCTGGTCTCTGCAATGTTGGTGAGGATATCTTGGTAAAACCGGTAGAAGAATCCTAAAGCTAATGACTTCCTATATGTGGCCATGCCACCTGGCACACCGAATGGGAGATTGAAATCCTTTTCCATGGCGTTCATGACACCCTCTAGAGTCTCAGGATCCGTAAGTGTTTTTCCAACAATATATTCAGAAGCATTCTTTGCCTGGATCGTAGTAGGGGCCATGCCTCCGTATACCAGGTTGGCATTCTTGACCGTGTAAGAATCGTCCAGTGCCAGGCGTAGGCAAGCATTGACGATGGCAATGTCGTCATCTTTTCTTTTCGACTGCTTGTAGGTTCTGATGTACTCGCCCTTTTCGGCAGATACAGGAACTCTCATGGCTGCGATGACAGCATCCTCCGGCAACGCAGTCTTTCTGTAGCCCTTGAAGAAACTCGACATGGGAATCTCGGTCGTCTCCTTCAGCGACTTGGCCACCAACGTGGAGTCAGTGGCGACAAACACCGGATTGAGGTCTGAGATAGGGGAAGCGGTTGCTAGGTTACCTGCCGGGGTGCCAACGTTGCGAATCTGACGCCCGGCAAAGTATTTGATCGCCTTTTTGATGGCTACGAAAGATTGAGATCTGGCGGGGCCGTAATGTCTGACAGCTTCGTCACATATGTTCTCGAGGTCGGTCAGCGCCACATTGCCACCAATCTCGAGATAGTCATCATGAAACGAATACTTCCGCAATTCGGCAATGTCACCCACATAGACCGAAGTCGAATATTGCATAGCCTTGAATTTGATTTCAATCTGTGTCTCTGTACTTCCGCCAATCAACTTGGCAGTGGGAGACGCGTTCTTGATCTCCAGCAACTGCTCGAGCGTAACTGGTCTATACCACTTCTTCCTCTTGTTCCCAATAGCTAGCGGTTTGAAGTCATGTCTTCTAAGGGCGGGAGGAAAGATCAGTTCAGTCGATTTGTCATAGTGAATGAAAGAAGGAGACGTGAATTTCTTTTCTGCGGTTTCGTCTTTGCCATTCGGGCCGTCGCCGTTGCAAGAGCCGCCATTTTCCATGCAACAGCCAGAACCGCCGTTCGCTATGGATCTGCCACATTTCTTATTGAAACTCTGAGCAGCGTCGAGGATGGGTCTGTAGCCGGTGCAGCGACACAGATTGCCATCGAAGGCCTCTTCGACCTCATCCTCGGAAGGCTCAGGTCCATGGTTTCTGAGAAGGGCATACAAGCTCATGACGATTCCTGGTGTACAGAACCCGCATTGACTGCCGCTGGCCATGGCAATCCGTTCCTGTGCAGGGTGCGGGCTTTGTGAGCTCCCAATGCCCTCGATTGTGACAACATGCTTTCCATCGATGCTGACCAAAGGGGCCAGACAGGCATTGACTGACGCATGGTATATCTTGCCCGTGGTGGGATTCACTTGCGACACCACGACAGTGCAGGCACCACATCCGCCTTCAGCGCAGCCCAATTTTGTCCCCGTCAGCCCAATACCTCGTAAATACTCTAGGAGTGTGACTTCAGGATCGACAGCGTCCAGTTCGACTTTGGTGCCATTGAGATAGAAACGAATCGCGTCGTCGTAGCTCTCGGTCAAGGACGATAGGGTGACGACTTTCTCTGCCGTCGCCGCTGGCTGGAGGAGGCCAGGTGCCATGTTGACAAAGAGACGGCGCTCGATGGTGGAAGGAGAATGAGAAGGGTGAGGTGATCTACTAGATTAGCATTCCACCAGGCTGTGGCTGTTTTCCTGAGAAGCCGGGGCACGAAAGCACTGAGGAGACAACATGAAAGGCAGAGAAACTGGAAAAAGGAAATACTTATCAGCAATACGTCGATCTCACATCACAGCAATTGCCCATGGGATTGATAGGGCGTCTGCCATCTGGCCTGGGGGAGGTGGGAGCGCACGAATCAGAGAGCGGCCATTGCAGCAGTGGCAGTACGATGTGGGAAAGATGGAGTTGTGCAACTCCAGTGAGGGTTCGAATCAGAACGCCGCGATGCTGCGATCCCGCTTATCTCAGTCACGTGCACGTCGGAGTCCCCCGACCGCCACAGCGCAACAGGCGGGACACGACGATAGGGCATGGGGAAGCCTAAGCCGGCGAGGTTGTACGAACCCAGCTGTGTCATTCATTAATATTGTGTGGTCGTGGTCGTGGCCAAGGACTCGAATTCTCATGTCGCGGTCTCCAAGCGAGATCAGCCTCAGCCTGGGCCTGGATCCTATTCTTCTATTCTGTACTCCGTACACTCCCCCCTCCCCCAAGGCCATCGGCCCAACTCCAACAAGTCACAAGTCTTCGCCACCACTTCAGACCTCCAACCGTCCAACTGCACGGCACGGCACGGCACGACTATGCGTGGAGGAAGGCCTGTCGACTGCTGCTCATCTGGTCGGCATCATCGGAAGAAGGCCTCGGTTGCGCCACATCGTGTTGACCTCGTCCACGTTGTAGAAGCTGGTGGGCACTTTGAAGCCGCCCCATTCTCCTGCCAGCTGCATGCACAGGTACGTCAAGATCTCATCCGTCCAATTGCCGGAGATGATCAGCGCCTCTCGAATCAGTTGGAACGCAGTCATGCAACTTGCGTGGGCCAACGGATCCCCCAGCATCAAGCACTGGAGGATGTGACGGTCGAACAGCCGTCTCCGTGACTGGGGCGTCATGTCGTTGGGAAATACCAACTGCAGCACGACTCGCCCTGTTCCACGCACCGCGTTCCATTGTTCCTTGGTCGGCTGGGTAATTTCGGGGTCAACCATGTCAATGTCGTTGAAGATGAAGTAATCGCTATCCGACATCGCCCGGTAGACTGCCTGTCGGTGCCGTTCAATCAGGTTGTGACGCTGGCAAACAACGTATGACCGGTTTGGTATCTGGCTGTCCTGGATCGTATTTTGATCGATCGGCCCAGGTATTTTCGCCTTTTCACACTCCATCACCCAGTGACGTTGGATATCTTCGAAGAGATGTTCTTTAGTACAATATCGTACATAGCTTTCAGGTCCGCACGCTGGACAAATGACAACGGCTGAGTCTAGAGGCCATCAAAGTCAGTATCTCGTTGGTGGTCAAGATTTGGGAGTGCTTACCCCAACAGCTAGTCATCCGGCGACAATCAGGTTTCGGGCATTTGAGCCGTGGATCCATGCTGTCAAATTTGAACTTGGGAACGATTGGCGGGCCAGGGGCAGCAGCAGCTTCAGCAACAGCAGGCTCTGATGTCTGGAGATCTTGTCAGCTATCGCCGCTAGTAGTCGACTCTCCAACATACCTGAGCGTTATCCAAATCATCGCTGAAACGCACTCGCCGTAAGGCTGTCGACAAGCCTTCCGTGATGTCATGGTCTGCATCTTGAGGAGCATCTTGACGAGCATCTTGACGAGGAGGTGTTGGCTTGTTATCGCGACTCTGAGAATCGGAGGCACCGTCTTCCTTAGCCTGGGCTGTAGCACTAGAGGATTCTTCTTGTTTGGCCTTGTTCTTCTTTTGCTTGTTTCTCTTGCTATTGCCGCTCTGAGAATCGAATGCACCTCCTTCCTTAGCCTGGGCTGCAGCACCAGAGGATTCTTCTTGTTTGGTCTTGTTCTTCTTTCGCTTGTTTCTCTTCTTTGTCTTCTTGGCCTTCTTTGATTTCTTAGTTTGACCAGTCTGGTCGGTACTGTTGTTGCTCATATTGTCATCATCCGTGTCTTCTGATGAAGAGGTTGAAGTGGAGATTGAAGGATGATGATTATGGCCGTCTGAGGGAAGTGCGTGAGGTGAAGAGGTTGCGTGTTTTGAAGAAATCAAATGGCCGGGTCCGGACTTTTGGCTTGTCGTGGCATGCTTGTTGAGCACCAACGCCGTGACTGACTGTGCCGTGTCTTCAGGCCTGCTCTCTTTGACCACTGACTTATGGTAGAAGGCAGCGCGCTTTATATCTTCCACCAGTGCAGCCGGCTCTCCCTGATTGAGCTTTTGCGTGAGGCGCTGCCGTGCTGCTGTAAAGATTCTTATGGCAACCATCGCGACCACAGCCATGTCGCGCTAACTATTGTTAGTCGATATCACCTGGCCGCCAGCTTCTGGAAACCTACCGCTGGATCCGCTGTCCTGAACTCTCTCACGAAACCAGGATGATTGACATTTACAAAGATCTGGAACGCCGCTTGCTCCCAGCGAAAAAGGCTGGTGAAACTGTGCAAGTGGTATCTCACCAGGCCAGCCGTCTTCATCATCGACCGGTCAATGACGATCAGAAAGGGCGAGAGATAACCCATCCATACTAGCTGGTTCCCTTTGGCATCAAAATGCTTTTCTTGGACAACTTGTTCCCCTTCCTCTCTCTTTCTTTTTTGAAAGGCATCGTGCAGTGGGGAAAGTTCGTTGTCTTGCTTGGACCAGTTAAGCTCCTGCACACCTTGAATGCCAAAAGGCAGATTCTCTCGTGAGAACGACCTCGCACCGTCATAGGCTCCAAAAAGCTGCTTTGTCAAAGTGCCTGCTAGGACGAGTGTCAAGAAATTGGTTGTTGTTCCCAGTATGATCTTGTGGCAGATGGCTGAAACAACATTTTCAGCATCCAGGCCCCCAAACTGTTCTCCCAGCATACGAGTCTCCCGGTGCCAGACACCATCTCGTAATGAGACTGTGAACACTTCCGATTTATCTTCAGAAACGAAGATTACATGTGAATCCTTCAATGACTGAGATGTATGGGAGATGTACGCGTATTTGTGCGTCAAGTCCATGTCCGACGAGTCTTCTGAAGTGAGTTGCGACATGGCTGCGCTTCACACATACCTCTATGCCGGTGATGCTGTCCTATCCCTGGGTAAGTCAGCAAGGATCTCACACGGAGTTATAAGGTGCTTCTTACCGTTGTGACCTGAAAGGGCGTGTGGTCTCTTCTGCGAGTTAGACAAAGTTTGCAAACACATGCAAGAGCAAGCACAAGATATTTACATGTCAGGACTTTGGCACTGCATCTGCTAGGGTTACGGCACAAACTGTCGCACGTGATATGTTGGTATTCACTAAAGGCAACATCACTGAGCAGAATGTTATACAGACATCTTGTTACCCTGGGCAAGCCCCAATACCACATCTCAGACAGCCAGAGCAAGTATCTGCTTCTACAGCCATTGCACTTGGAGCCCTATGTTGGCATCGAGGCTTGCAGGGATGCTGATCGCTTTTAGATTTGCGAACCCAGGAAGAGCTTCAAAAAGGGGTAGATTTTGATTTTTTCGAGCAACAGGCAAGAGCGGCATAGTGGCAAGTCGTCACAGAGCTCAGATCAAGCACCTGGAGGCACATGGGACCTACATGGTAGGGCTTGATACGTTTCCAACTGTAGAGTCTTGAACGAGAGGACGTTCAGGGAAAGGGGCGGGCGGGCACCTGCAGCCTCGAGGTGAAAACTGAGCTAGTCCCGCCTGAGATTAGCATCGAGTTTGCCGCACGTGACCATGGGATTGGCTGCGATCTTGATGGCTGCTGCATTTTCAAAAATTGGCTGCAAACCCCACCACCACCAGCATTGCTGCCACCACGGGCCTTCACTACTTGTCGGCCTCATCTCGTTCTGTGGGCATCTCTTCCCACTCCGTGATCTGTCTACTGTAGAGCAGCGTCGTTGACTCGCTTGCCATCGGTTCTCTATCATGGCTGACCTCAGCAATATCCTCGCGGCCCTCGCAGCTCAGAGACAAGGTGGCACACCATCGCAAGCTCCTCCTCCGCCTGTGCCTGGCGCACCCTACCCTCCCCCTCAGTATGCCACGCCGACGAGCAGCACGACGGCATACGGACTTCCCCAACCGATCCATTCTGGCAGCGTCGATTTAGCGAACATAAGACCAGTCAGTTCCGGCTCAGTCAGTATTGCAGACGCAATCGCCAAAGCTCGTGGCATCGCGGCGGAGAAGGGTATTTCTTATGACCCCAGCAGACGTACGACTCGCCTTCTAGCCGTATCTTCTACCAGCTAACGGTATCTGACAGCTCCCCTCAATCCCGACCCTCGTTCAGGTGGCCGGGGCTACCGGCGGTCCCGTTCACCCTCGCGGTCTCCACCTCGCTCAAGCAGGGATGGCTTGCGAGATTCCTATAACCCATATCGTGATGAACGGCGTATCACCGCACCCAGTTACAGCAGGGAGCGTTCGTTCTCACCCCGAGGTGGACGTAACTCCCCCCCGAGATATCGGGATGATCGATCACCAGGCAGGGACAGAGGGGCCGAGGGCGATTCCGAAGTCCTTCCATTGGACAAGGGCGTGGTGGGCTTGATCATTGGGCGCTCCGGTGAGAACCTTCGACGAGTCGAGAGCACAACTGGCGCTCGCGTCCAGTTCCTCGATGGGCCGGAAGTTCCTGGGAGCCAAAGGCATTGTAGGATTTCAGGCAATCGATCTTCTCGGGCAGCTGCCAAAGCCGAGATCTTCAAGATCATCGAGGACAACGAGTTGGCCAAGAGGGGACAAGACAAACCTCGCAGTCAAACTAAGTCTTCAGTGGTCACTACCAAGGAAGGCGACAGTCTGCAGATGATGGTCCCGGACCGAACGGTGGGCTTGATCATTGGCAGAGGTGGCGAGACGATTCGAGATTTACAGGACCGAAGTGGCTGTCACATTAATATCGTGGGAGAAAACAAAAGTGTCAACGGATTGCGACCGGTGAACCTGATCGGCAGTCTGTCGGCTCAACAGTATGCGAGAGACTTGATCCTAGAAATTGTGGAGAGCGATCAAAAGGGCATCAGCGTCAAGGATCTCCACCGGGAGCGGGAGGATCCCAACGGCAAGGTGAACGACAGCATTGTTGTGCCCGGCGATGCAGTTGGCATGATTATCGGCAAAGGTAATGTTGTGTGAAAGTGTGGTTCAAGACCCATCGCTAATGTTGTCTGCAGGGGGTGAGTCAATTCGTGACATGCAGAACCAGACAGGATGCAAAATCAACGTCTCGCCGGCAACTGGTCGGGATGTCGAGCGCGAAATTGGGTTGATCGGCAGCAGACACGCTGTCGACGCCGCCAAACGTGCCATCATGGAGAAAGTTGACACGGTAGTAAGTGGCCCAAAAATCACCTTTTAAGGCACCCTACTGACCGCAAGTAGCGTGCTCGAACTCAGGGTCGTGAAACTCACGATGAGTACACGGACCGATACCCGGCGGCCCAACCGCCCAGTTATCCTGTTAGTGGGATGCCTGCCGCCCAGCCGGCCCAGCCGACTCAACCGGCTCTCCCACCCACGGCTGCAGGTGCGGCTGACCCGTATGCTGCCTACGGTGGCTACCAGAATTATCTTCAGTTGTGGTACTCGGCGATTGCGGCGAACCAGCAACAAGGTGTTCCAGGTCAAGGTGAGCAACGATAAGGCGCGTGGAGTTGACTGTGACCTGGCTCGTGACTGTGGATTATGTGCTTCTGCTGGTTGATCTCGAACCACTCGACGACATGACCCGCCTCCTCGAAGCTGCGGATGAGCCGTCCCCTACATCCCTCACTACCGTCGTGCATGCTGTGACTGTTCATGAGTGCAACTTGAGCTCTTGGACGCATTGTTCTACCTCTTGAGACCGGTGTACGATACGCAACGACTGACCAGCGTGACACGACCTCGTTCTGCTGATGACTGCCTCGTGCTTCCGACACGCAAAGACTATGCACTCGCCATCTCGAAGAGTCTGCGCCAGGTCCGATATATATGACTGCAGGGCTCGCAACTGCCAATTCAGGTTGAAACCCCTGGTCGAGCCCATTGACGCACAAACATATCGCAATCGCGCGCCAGAAATGAAACTGCGCAGTCGTGACAAGAAGGAAGATTGGCGTCTCATAGTACCTTGTTGCTCTTGAAATATTGACAGGACTACTTGTAAACAGCATAGGCCTACTTGAGATAATGATTACGAAGCAAGTAGACGTGTACGGTATCGCATGGCGGGGCTTGTGCTCCTCTCACCCTAGCACTGGCACTGGCACCGGCACCTTAGTATACGGATAGAGGGCTATACGTAGTTAGTTGTACACCATCAAAGTACAGAGTGATACCTGCTACGGAGTACATAGGACGAGGCAAGGATCTGTGAAGGGCCCTGAGGCTCCTAAGGCCATAGGATACTAGGCCAGAAGCGGGCGGCTAAGAATGCCAAGCACGGGAATGACAGGGGTGGAAACAAGGAATGATTTCATTCCCATCCCACCTTAATACCTTAATGCGATGTCTGGTTGACGCCACCCAGGCGCCACATCGGGCTGGGTGGCTGACTTCTTAAAAGCCTGCTTCCCTCCGCCTCGTCGTTGTCTCTGCTGAGGCACAAGCTCGGACGTCAAGTTGCTTCGTCGTGCCTCATTCCCGGCTCCTCGGTGCTGTTTCTGGGACGGTGTCTCGGTTGGTCAAGCTACACTCATCTGCCCAGCAGATTGGAGCCGCACCATGCTCGGAACGGCACCGAGGCAGCTGGGAAAATGGCGAAGTGACCTGAAGACCGCCTGCCCCCTCCATCTCCTCCGTTGCATCAACGAGTTTCAACCCTCGACTCACGTGAGAGCGCGTGTCTGACGTGCCAGAAGCGAGGGCGAGATGGTTGGCGGGCGCTTCTTCAGCCTAGTAGCGCTGTTTCCAGATTTAGGCGCCGACCTGGTTGGAAACATGGCTACCAGTTGACATCCTTCCGCCGCTACAAGTTCTGCTCTCCTGAGACACCTGGATTCCGGTTCAATCTCAGGAAGAGTTTTGTGCGACATGTTGCCGGTGGATCTGCGGCGTGGAGGAGTGATTCACGGGGAAAGCGGTACGTGCGACAGAATTCCTATTCTTGACTTATTGTTCTTATTGTCCCCGACTCTTGCGGGTCCTTTGTCAATCAACTCTCATTCACTGCTCTCGCTATTGTTTATTGTTGCATTCAAAGTCACGAATCTCCTTTTGTTTGCTTTTAGCATAATTTTCTTTCAACAAAGTCTCGATGACTTTGACTTTCCTTGTCACCTAAACGGCCTTGTCACTTGTTGTATCACCAGAATCCCTCACACATTTGCTGTCTTGACTGAGCGAGCCACGCTTCCGCCTTACTACAGCACTCTACCATCAGCATAACAAAATACTTACTTCTGAGTTGGATATCCAGATAATTTCCCGTCGATCTTTCCTCCATGTCCGCCCCGTCAGCCTTTCCGGCTGGCCTTCCTCCATCCATGCCTGCCGGCAGCCATGAGATACGAGACTACTACTCCAACCAAGACCCACCTCGGTCGTTGGCACACACTGCACCATCCATCACACCCTACCTTGGCCTCCGGGCTCGTTTATCGCAGATATGGCTCAATCGATGGACCATTCTGCTCCTACTTGTTCTTGCTCGCACCCTTATCGCCATCTCCGGGATCGACAACGACTTGGGCTCGGCGCGACGCGAAGCTCTATCCGCATGTTCGGACGTTGAGTCGATGGGTTCCACCATGGCATCCATGCCTCATTATATGTCTCAAGGAGTAAATGAAATGGCCGCCACTGGTGTCGAGAAGTCGGTCAACGGCCTGATGCAGATGACCACCTTGAGCGTTACGGCGGTTGAAGAGATTGTCGTGTTTGTCATTGGCATGATGACAAACACCTATCTCTGCCTGATCACTTTCGCTGTGAGCGGGAGCTTGCATTCGGTCATTGGAGCCTTGGACTCGGCGCAAACCGGTCTCAACACGCTCACCAAGAATCTCGGGAATGACATGTCAGGTGTGGTGGGCGACTTTGAGTCGGCCTACAACAAATTTCTAGACGCTCTCAAGGATATCACAGCATTCGGACTATCAGTTCCTCAACCTCCGCCACTGAACTTGACTCAGCAGGTCAAAACCCTTCAAGCCCTCAAGCTACCAGCAAACCTAGACGCCGATCTTCAGAAGCTCAATCAGTCAATCCCCACCTTTGATGAGGTCAAGAATTTCACCGAAGGCGTTATCCGGCTCCCGTTTGAAGAGGTCAAGCAACTCATCAATGGATCACTTGGCAACTACACGTTCAACCGGTCGACGTTCCCCGTACCACAGAAGCAGGAACTTACCTTCTGCAGTGACAATGACGGGATTAACGACTTCTTTGACGACATGGTCAGCCTGGCTGCTATTGCGCGCAAAATTTTCATTGGCGTTCTGCTTACCCTGGCCATCCTCGCCATGCTTCCCATGGCGTGGCGCGAGATTCGGCGTTGGCGCAAGATGCAAGAGCGTAGCCCGCTGGTTCATTCAGATGCGCATGATCCCATGGATGTTGTGTACTTGGTCAGTAGGCCATATACTTCATCCGCCGGGCTGAAACTCTCCCACTCGTTTGAGTCTAGGCGCAAGAAAAATCTCATTCGCTGGGTGATTGCGTACGCTACGTCCGATGCCGCGTTGTTCGTCCTCGCACTTGCACTGGCGGGTTTGTTCTCGTGCGCCTGTCAGGCAATCCTGCTCCGATCGCTCGAAAGGGAGGTTCCCAACCTAAGCAACCAAGTGGGTGCCTTTTCCGACAAGGTCGTGGCACAACTCAACAATGCGTCTCAGGAATGGGCCGTCGGCACTAACGCAGCTATTGCGTCCACCAGCCACGACATCAATCAGAACATGTTGGGTTGGGTCAACACCACAACGACTGCGATTAACGACACTCTGAACGCATTTGTGGACAAGACAACAGAGGTGCTGAACGTCACTTTCGGCGGCACTCCTCTGTATGACCCGATCCTGGAGGTACTGTACTGCCTTGTCCTCATGAAAGTCGCGGGCATCGAGAAAGGCCTGACCTGGGTCCACGATAACGCCCACGTCGACTTCCCCACGCTTCCGAACGACACTTTTAGCCTGGGCGCCGTTGCAAGTCTCGCATCAACCAGCGATCCCAGTGACTCATTCCTCGCGAGTCCCGGCGATGCCGCGAGCGATAAGATCTCCAGCGCTGTTGCCCGCGTCGTCAATACGCTAACAGATGCCATTCGGACAGAGGCAATCATTTCGACCGTCATCCTCCTCGTCTGGGTTCTGGTTGTGCTCATTGGGGTCATCCACGCTCTCACGCTTTGGGCTGGGCGGGACAAAGTCAGAGGTGAAGGTGGTGCTCCGGCATTTCCTTCATCTACTGTGTCAAATCCCGACTTCCGCTCTGACAACCAGGACCGGTATGCCGGCTTTGCGGATATCCCACTGTCTGCAGTGGACAATACGAGGCCTTTGTCGCCTGCGCCCAGGTATACCCCATCCAAAGAGGTCGAAATGCAGGAAGGTGGCTACCACGACTCAAAGCTCGGATTTGCCGGACAACGGGCGTATAAGGAGACTCCGCCAACGAGGATTGATAGCAAGCGGGGGAGCATCTGGAATGGGGAATGAAAATATTCCGTTGAAGACTGATTGATTTTTAAGAGCGACCGAAGAAGAACCGACAGGTACTGCTGTGGCACAACCTGAAGCCCGCCATCTCCCAGAGTGGCATACAGTGGAAAGCTATTGAACATTGGTGGAGGAAAGAATGAAATTCCGATTGAAACATGACAGCGGTGAACGAGATTTATCGGGTGGCATTGAGTCATGCGCGTGTGATGTTGAATGATGATATGCTTTGTGGGGGATTTCTTTGTCTTGGCTAGGGAACAAGAGCGAATCTTCCGAAGTCAATTTGACCAAGGACTATCCGGCCTTGATTCCTGTCAGGCAATAAGTCCCCAGGACAACACCGAGGGACGAGAGTTCCTTCCCTGCCCCTTCTCTGGCGGCGCAGACCGTCTCCCTTCCTCAGGTTGGGGAACCTTGCTCTTTTCTCCGCCAACCTTCCGATGGCCCTCGACTCCCCAGAGTGGCCGTCGCGCCTCTCTCGCATGGGAGGTGTTAAGCAAGGCGTTTGGTGTGATGAGATCAGTGGCACTGCGCCATTATTATCGCTGCCGGAGTCGCGTGATGGAGTGGAAAGATAAGTCCTATCGATCTTATATACCTCGTGTCCATCTGACACGGTGGTATCTCGGGGACGAAGCAGGCCTTGTATTCTGAACGTTTGGATCCAAGTCGGTTTAAGAGCCCCCGTTGTTCTTGGACGATGTTGTGTAGGCTCTTCCGACCCAAACATTTTTTGTTGTTGAGTTGTGATCTCGGGGGTTATCTCATGGCGGCCGTTGACGTGTGCGTGGATGTTGAGGCCCTCGTTGGTGTTGTTGTTGCGCCCCTCTGGTCGTCTTCTCCGAAGCATTCCCTTGTTTCAGCCGGGGCCCATTGTCTCTTCACTCATCTTCGGAGAAAGTCGAAAGCAATGACCGTGGTGAGAAGGCGATCGGAGGGATCCCGCCATCCGCACGAACGAGTTCGCCTTCGGAGCGAGCCTTGCATGCTTGTTTGTCCAGTTTCAACTTTCGACTTCCTCCGCCAACTCACGATCTGTCGAACATTGCATGTCTTCTAGGGCAGATCGAGTCGAAACCCACAGAAACCAGCATTGCACCAGTTCGGTTCCGAAGAAGGTCCTCTGTCGATATGCTTCTGGTGGCCCGGATTCGAGCATGCAGGATCTGACCGTCACCGGTATGCAGGAGTATATGGATCAGAGGACGGACTTGTGTAGCTTTGCTCCGAGTCCATCCCCCCAAATCCCAAAAAAGGCCGTGGGCCAGGTCGAGGTGTTGCTGGTGTACACGGCATCTGCCTCGGGTTCGAGAGAGGCTGGCAAGATTCTTTTCAGTGTAGATGGGCAGCAGCTTAGATAGATACTCTACCAATATCAAGATCTGGCCTGACAACCAAAAAGTATTTCCGTGAAACTCATAGTATACCTAGCTGGGAGCATACACGATATCTGGTGATTTCGCGGAGAACTCTGATCATAAGGCATATACTGTATATACTGTATATAGTGTATACGGCGTAATACGTTATACGAAGCTGATACGAGCCTTCCATACCTTCAATCGCCCTCCCTCTCTTTACACCTTCGCACCTTCGCGAGTCTGACCGTGCATTATGGCCATGACAACAACACCCGCTCTGCAGAGGTTGACGTCCTCGCCACGAAGCGTGTCAGCCACCATCCATGCAACGGGGCTCTTATGCTTTGCGGCCTCGTTTGTATGGCTGCCGAACATCACCAACCCGCTCCACAGAGGCTTCGGCGGGTCGTACCAGTTCCTGACCATCATTGCGCTCACGTTATCCACCATGACATTCGCAACCGGATTCGTTGCCGACCTCTCTCAAAACACCCGACTCGCTGCTCTCAAGAGCAGGCTCTCCGTATGCGCGACGCCCCTGGAGCTTCTCGTCACCATCTCCTACTGGGGCCTGCGCTGTATTGACAAGACGTTGGTCGTGCCTCCTGGGCACGAGGTCCCGTTCATCCCAGATTTCGGCTTCCACGCTATGCCGGGCATCATGATAATACTGGATTTGATGCTCCTGAGCCCGCCGTGGTCGATCAAGGCTGACGGTGCCCTTGCGCTCAACTCTTTTATGGCGTTGTCATACTTGGCTTGGCTGGAGTACTGTTTCTCGCAGAACCGATGGTGAGACTCCCCTGAAATTAGTATTCGTGTTCGAATTCAATGTTTCGGGGTGTCGCCGATGGGGCTGAGGTTGACACCTTTCTTTACAGGTATCCTTATCCGCTCCTTGCGCGGCTGTCCATGCGGCAGAAGCTATGCCTTGTGCCTGTTTCAGCGGTCCTCATGACGGGTAGCACCATGGCTTTGAAGAGGGTATATCGAAGAGTTAATAAAGTGCAAAGGTTTGGGAGGGACGCCATCATCGCCGTCAAAACAGATTGAGCAAGGCCAAGAGCTCTGTATTCCTGTACAATCCTCGCACGACTGCTGTGTACTCCATACTATTGAGTGGCTGAGCTTGCTGAGGCTGAGACTGGGGCTGAGCAGGCTCTGGCTTAGTCCGAGGCGCATTCGGCTGAGGCAGTGGTGAAGTTACAGAGAGTATTACCCCTCCAAGAGTACTATGCGTCCACTCCTCTTGCTGATTTCAACCTACCTTCTGCTTGTGATGAGCTGAATGACCCCCCAGTTTCTGTATTCACCCTTGCGGCCGAGTGAGCCCCCGAGCTCTGTGACCCAGCTTCATATCAGCCGAAATACAGTACTCCTGAGCGGAAGATGTACTCCTAGGATTACAGGATAGTCCGCCAGGTCGCCGAGGGGCCAAAACTGGCGCCTGGCGCCTCTCGCGGAATTGCACCTCACAACTTGATAACAACTTGAACTCTGCCCAGCTGGCTGAGCAGCCTCTTGCCTTGACTTTATCCTCTGCGGTTTTCTGGCCACCCACGCACCCCATTGAAAGCTCTCCAACATGGAGGGTCTTGTTGCCCTGGGCGTGGTCGCCAATGTTGTCCAGCTCTTGGACGCGTCATGGAAAGCGGTCGAGGTCTATAAAGAATTCCGTGAACGAGGTACAACCGCTCAGATCGATGCGATGTCCTACGCAACCGCACAATTGTCGGAGTGCAACCACGAATTGCGGATTTCACTGGAAAACGCCCCCAACAAGATTTCGCTTTTGCAAAGCGACGTCGCACTCACCGAGCTGACCAAAACTTGCGAAGGGGTCGCCGATGAGCTCCAAAAAGTACTCAAATCTTTACAGATCGGGCCAGCAGCCACTCGGACTGGTGCCCTGATCCACGCCGTCAAGATCAAGATGAAAAGAAGATGGAGGCGCCTCGAAGAACTGAAGTTCAAGCTGGATCAGTACGCAAAAGTCTTGGACTCGAAGATTCTCGTCCATCTTGGGTAAATACATTCGCCGCTCCAAGTGTGAAATTCCCGGGCTAACACGATCACGATTTGCAGCCAGAACATGGGCACCCTCTCGGCGCAACAGACAAATGTCGTTGACAAGCTCGACGAATTGCAAAAGAAACTGCTCCAAGAACTTGTCAAAGGGAATACGTGTGTCAAGGGCCTTGTTACCGCAATGAACGAGATGAAGCAGGTGAACGAGACGGCTGAAAACCAGAATAAAAGCGAGCATGTTGCCACGCGGCAACTTATCGACAGCAAAGTCGACCACTTGGTCCAAAGACAGGCCGAGCGCGCCGAATTGGACAACTTGCTTAAAAGTCTGCATTTCCCAGAGATCGACCAACGACAAGATAGCATCGAGGATGCGCACGCCCAAACTTTTGAATGGATCTTCAAAGATTCTGTACAACTCAACAAGCCATGGCTCGACAAGCCCTGGAGCAGTTTCCTTGATTGGGCCCGGAACGACGATGACCAACTTTATTGGATTCTCGGAAAGCCCGGTTCTGGAAAGTCGACTTTGATGAACTTCCTCGTCCAAGATGAGAGACCGAAAGCTGCACTCACATCGACGCCATCGGACCTCCCTCCGCTACTCCTGACCTTCTTCTTCTGGGACACAGGTGTTCCCCTCCAGAAGAATGAAATTGGCCTTTTACGTTCTTTGATTTGGCGGATCCTTACCTGCCTTGACTCGTCATCGGTCGCCCTCCCAGTATGGGCAAAGGAAAAGAGAGCCTCCACTGTCTGGACCAAAAAGCAACTTCTACCCCTTCTTCGCATGGCGGTAGAAGCGGTTCCCAATCGATTATGTCTCTTTCTCGACGGGCTGGACGAGTTTCGAGGCCTGCAGAACGACTTCGACGCGATTATTGATATTCTCAAAGTCTTCCGCGGGCAGAAGGGCGTTAAGATATGCATTTCCAGCCGGCCCTCCACCACTCTCAAAGAACTGTACCGTGATTGCTCTAAGCTACGTCTGCAAGACCTTACCAGAGGCGACATCACCCGTTACGTCGAGGACAGTCTGATCAACAACTCAAGGATGGAATCTCTACCTCTGCCATCTCCCGAACAAATTGCTCAGTTGGTACACGATCTTGTAGCCAAGGGTCAAGGGGTCTTTCTCTGGATCCGCTTGGTCATCCAATCTTTGCTTCGAGGCATGCGAAATGGCGATGATCTGCGAACTCTGCATGACCGTCTGGACCAGATTCCAGAAGGAATATTCGAGCTCTATACCCACATGTGGAAAAGAATGGAAGCAGACCACCCATTCTACGCCAAAGAGGCCGCACTCTATCTGCAATTCGCCCGAGAGTTTGGTGTTCGGTCTCTAGTTGAATTTGCAGTCGCAGGTAATGAAGAGTTGCAGCGTGAATACCTAGATGCCTCGAACAGTCTGGACCTTGAGCAGCTGGGAAAAGGCATCGATCTTGAGAGAGCTCGAACGAGATTGATGGCATGTTGTACCGGCTTTCTCGAAATAGTCGATGGACCTCGTATACCGCCAAGCTATCTCAAAAGTCACCGATCTGTACTGCAGACGAGTGCTGTAGGGCAATATCCTACAACCGTGAACCGGCTGGTTGAGCTCCGCCGGAGCTATTGTGAAGTTCGGGTTTCATTCATACATCGAACGGCAAGGGAATACCTTCAAACACCAGCAGGCCGGCAATTGCTGGAGGCTAAACCAATGCAACCTAGAGATCTCCGCCAACTCAGGTCCCGTTGCAGGTTGGTCTTGCAGCTGTTGCTCATCGTCGGCTACGACCCCCGGGGGTTTCACGGTGAATTTAGGTTCTGCTTCGATTTTGCCTGTACTGAGACTGACGAGAATGACGACTTCAAAATACTGTTGCAATTAGAGGAGGTTTGCGAAACGATCTTTTCATGGGGAATCTTGAACTCGTTGAACTCGGCTAAGGTCCGAAACAAGGCCCGGAACAAATGGCCTGTCAATCCGGACACAGGCAAAGTCGACTACGTGGAAGCATTCTTGGAATTTGGGAATGCAACTTATACGAAGCATAAGCTGGTGAGCTCCGGCCTGAGCGAAGACCCCCAGTACCTGACCAATCTCCTTCGGAAAGGTGTTCACATCCTACAGTCGGAATGGAAGGGCGGGGTTCTTCAAACAATTCCTGTCTTGGTCTCGCTCGGGGCAGATGTGAACGCAAGCACGGGTCAGGATTTGCCTGGCAACGACCCATTATACAAAAAAGACGCAACGATCTGGCAGCAACTTCTGAGAAATGTGTTCTTGCGCTTGCATGGTACCGCTTCCACATCCCTAAATTCCTACAAAACGTCATATATTGCTTCTATTTCGCAGGTCTTGAGGGTATTTCTCCAAGCTGGCGCAGATCCCAATGCTTCATACCACCTCGTCCTCACTAAAGGAATGTACAGAACAATATCCGGGCAAACTTTCTAGCGGTTTTTTGAAGAACACCCTCCCGATCTTCAGGACGAAACTATTGTTGGCGAATGGAACGCTCATGACACTATAATGCTTAGTGTTCATGAAAATACAATATTTTATGGTGAGAGGAGCCCTTGCTATTTCCGCAGCCTGTTGCGCGAGTTTGGGACCACGGGCAGCTCCAAGGCAATGGTCTTATTTGGTCCTTCAAATTCATGGCGTGTTATAGCTAGACACTCTTTGAAGATATGTACCTGGTGGGTCCCCGTTGATGATTCATTTGAGGAAGTGGACGGTGGTATCACCAATTCCGATACCGAGTCAATGTCCTTTCTGGATGCTTTCCGGGCAGCCGGCTGGAGTGATGAAGAGATTGAGCAACTTCCTCTAACAAAGAAGGTGTTGCCAGGATGGCAGGCACAGGCAACGGACGCCGATGATGAGGAAAACTAGGAAACCTACGAGTCTGACCCGAGTCCGAAGATGAGTCTCTGGAGATCAAAACACTTTCTTGAGGAGGAGGAGAAGGAGGAGGAGGAGGAGAAAACTACAGAGAGTCTGATTGCAGCAGCTGATCATAATGAGAAAGCGTGGACGGGCTTATGCCTCTGATGAACGATGTCATAAACAGCATACGCCGGAGAACCAAGCAGATACCAGTTGAATCAACCTGGTGGAAAGAAATCATTCCACCTAACCCCTTCAGAGTGTCGCTCAACTCGGTGAACTTAGCATGGGCCTGGAAGATGCCATGACAATAACCGCTAATATTAGATAGCCAGAAATTCTGGTGGGTGCGGCATGTTGTAAGTCATGACGGCTGTGGCGTCTACAATCATGTCGATCTCAGCAATACATAATGCATGGCGCGTGTGTCGTGCAGGAAGGTGGCAGTGAGAGAGAGTGGGCAGAGCCGGCCACCGGCCACAGGCCACCGAAATCCTTAGGTGCCTGCGAGGCCTTATCTCGACACCACGCCGTCCGACGTAACGTTGCAGACAAGACTCAGGGGTGTTGAGGACGAGAGCCAATGTCGACGACAGCCTCAACGACGACGTGCTGGCCAAGATGGCACAATACCTCGGTCGTCCCTAGAGACCTATGGCTGCCTCGCATAGGAACCGGAAGTCTCTAGCGGGACCGGCTGGCGTTGCTTGGCATGTCTTGGCGCGCCGCGGAGGGGGAAGCCCTGCGATTGGCTGGGGTCGATTACCGCTCCCATCTCATCACTGCTCGGTCTATTGGAGCGTAGACTGCGACCTGCGACCTGCGACCTGCAAACATCAGACGACACGATGCGATCGGCTTGCGACTGGACGATAGCAAGATGTGTATGTCTCTCAGATCTACCCATCCCACTCGCCCGCCCTCGCCTTGGCCTGTGTGGCTAGACCCTGATGCCGGCGGCACTGTGCAGGGTTGCATTGGGGATTGGGAAGATAAGCGGCCCCTCGTATGCTGCTCGTTAAATGCATTCGACCTTCCAGGCTTCCGACGGGCACCTTTTCCTTGTTACCATCTCTATCTTCTTCGTTTCATCTCTTCGACAGCACCATGTCTTCTGGCGCGGCGAACCCCGAGTCGGCGGAAATTGCTAAGGCCAATGTCCCGCCCGTCCCAGAGTCTCTCGATGAAAAGCAACCCCAGCACTTCCACAAAGATGAAACCCTTCATACCTCCGACTCTGATATTTCAGCTGATCTCCTCGTTGGCCCGAATGGGGAGCAATACCCTACAGACGAGGAGCTGAAGACGCTGAGACGCACCCAAGGTCATGTTCCGATGATAATCTACACGATAGGCATTATTGAGTGCTGTGAGAGGTTCGCCTACTACGGCACGATCGTTGTCTGTGAGTTTACATAGCTGAGATGAGATATGTTGCATACCCATTGACGCCCAGAGCAGTCAACAACTACATCAACTGGCCTCTACCCGAAGGTTCTAAGACCGGGGCAGGGGGAACCGATGGTCAGGCCGGTGCTCTGGGTTACGGAACACAAGCTGCCACCGGTCTGACCCTGTTCAGCTCCTTCTTCTCTTATGTGTTCGTCTCAATCTCGCCTGTTGCGGACGCGGCGGTAATGGCTGAACTGTATACAGCACACCGATGCTGGGTGGCTGGCTCGCCGATACCTACTGGGGTCGCTACAAGACCATCAATGTTGCCATCGGGCTCGCTACGTTTGGGCACATAATAATCCTGATCTCTGCCATCCCTGGGGTCATCGAGAAATCAACCACGGCTATGGGCATCTTCTGCCTTGGCTTGATCTTTTTCGGCATGGGGGTTGGCTTTTTCAAGTGCAACATCTCTCCTCTTGTCGCCGAGCAGTACGAAATGGAACACCCCCGAGCCGTTGTATTCACCGAGAAGAGTGGTGAAAGGGTAAGTTCTCCCTCTTGGAACACTTGCCAACACATCTCGTCAAGATTTCCCACGTCCTCTGTTGCTGACAACACTCCCTAGGTGATTCATGATCCAGTAATGACTATCGCTCGCATCTACATGCGGTATTACTTTCTCATCAATGTGGGTGCGCTCGCAGGACAGATTAGTATGATCTTTTACCTTGTTGAGTGACCGTTGAACGCTAACGTATCGCGACAGGCATGGTATACGCGGTTTGTCTGCCCACTTCCTTCTGTTGTTCCCTCTAGCAGAGATGCTCTTTCCAAGAGAGGCTCACTGAACGGCTCTATCTCCTGTGGCTACACTGACTGACTTCCGGCCTTTTGGTAAAGGAAAAATATGTAGGTTTCTGGCTTGCATATCTGTTGCCGACCATCCTGTTCCTGTTCACGCCCGCCATCATGATCTTCTGCCGGAAGCGTTACGTGAAGCGGCCACCGACTGGCTCGGTTTTATCTAAGAGTTTCCACCTCCTCGGCTTCGCGCTAAAACGGAACTGGTCATTCAATCCAAAGAAGCTCCTCAACAGGGTTCGCAGTGATGCGTTCTGGGAGAGCGCCAAGCCTAGCAACGTGGCTGTGAAACCTTCCTGGATGACCTTCGACGATGCTTGGGTTGACGAGATCTGCCGCGGCCTCTCAGCCTGTGCGGTCTTCGTATTCTTGCCGATATATTGGCTGTCGTATTCGCAGATGACCAACAACTTGGTGACACAGGCGGGGACTCTGAAGCTCAACGGGCTTCCCAATGATTTGGTGCAGAACCTGGATCCGATCGCACTCCTGATCTTGATTCCTATCTGTGACAAGTTCGTCTACCCTCTCCTCCTCAGGGCGGGAATCAGGTTTACTCCGCTCAAGAAAATCACGGCTGGGTTTGGCGTCGGCAGCGCGTCCATGGTCGTGGCGGCCCTGATCCAGCACTACATCTACGTCAAATCACCGTGTGGGAAACACGCCACCAACGGCGACTGTATTGCTGAACGCGGCCCGCCGGACCTGTCAGTCTGGGTGCAAACGCCTGCCTATGTGCTGATTGCCTTGGCCGAGATCTTCACGTCCATCACGGGCCTGGAATACGCCTTCACCAAGGCGCCCAAGAACATGCGTTCGTTCATCACGGGATTGTTCTGGTTCACCAACGCCTTCTCGAGCGCGATTGGTCAAGCCTTCGTCCCTCTAGCGAAGGATCCCTTATTTATCTGGCTGTACGTCATCATCGCATGCCTCAGCTTCGTCGCCATGTTTGTGTTCTGGTTCACTTTCAAGAAGTTGGATGCGGAGGAAGATGCCCTCAACGCCCTCCCCGAGAGCACGTACAAGGGACGCAAAGGGAGCGTCGTCGACGTCGACGTCGAGGCATTGCGACAAGAGCAAATCAGACAGGACAAGATCAGGAAGGCCCAAGGACTGGCTCGTGGGTCGGTAGACGTCTCGAGTAAGTAATCGAAAGGAACATTGTCAATACAGTTCCCGCAAACGGGCATAGAGTACCAGGCAGTGAGTGCACTGGAGGTATCCAAGTGGAGATATGGGTGATATTGTGGATGATATGACGCGATATTTCGATGCCAGGTGGCGGTGATGACCTTGACCTGGTACATTACGGAGTACAGGTAGAAGAGGTATTGCCCGGAGAGACACAGAAGACATAATATACTCTGTGCCGCCAACAGGGGGCTCAGGGGCCCAGGAGGCGCAGCCTTATTGCGGGCTCGAGCCTTAGACTCAGGGAGCCTCATCTGACCAATTAAGGGTTAAGCTTAAGTGGTCTGACTAAGGACGGGACCTAGGAACCCTCACGCGCACCGTGTCACGGCGCGTACTCCATACTCCATACCTATCTCCATAAGCCATCCCCTCCACTCACATTACTTACTCTGTACATTCTCCGCGGTGCATAGGGTGTGGTGTATCTGTCTCATCTCAACTGGCGTCACTCACACCGCCATCCTGACTTGACTGCACAAGACCAAGACGACTCTTTGTGTCGAAGTGTCGAGCGTCGACCACTGGCAGTGAGACCGTCTGGTGGTCTGGTTCCAGTCCCCCTAGCATGGAGTGTCGAGATGGTCAGTTGTCCTATCTGCGGCAAGTCGGTGAATGCAGCCAAGATCAACAACCACATCGATTCGGACTGTGTCGAGGATGTTGAGGCCGACATTACTGCCACTTCCACCGCCACCGCCACCGCCTACGGCACCGGCAACCATGATCCTGATAACGACGACAATGCAAGTCTCTCCTCTCCGGCCGTCGCCCCGCTCTTCAAGACGCCCGGTGCAAAGCGCGATGCATCTGCCTCTGCCTCCTTTGCGTCCTTCTTCTCCTCGTCGCAGCCGTTGCCGTCGCCGAGCGAGCCTCGATCGACCGCGGTGAAACGGTCGTTTGATCATGCGTCGACGCAGGCAAATGGCCCGCCGGCGGCGAAGCGAATATCGGATTGGCCGTCGACACACCCTACGGGTTCTTTTACACACTTGAAGAGCGAGGACAAAGAAACACGGCATAATCACAATGGAGTTGGGACCGGAGCTGGAGCTGGACTTGGAATCGGAGTCGGAATCGGAAATGCTGCTGAACAACCAGCGGCTCCGGCGCCACACGCACTTACCCCGGCGAACAAGAAATCCAAGGCCAGGTCCAACGCGTTCGAAAGAGCGGCACCACTAGCCGAACGCATGCGGCCCAAGTGCCTGGACGACGTCTGTGGCCAGGACCTGGTCGGACCGGACGGGGTGTTGAGAGGGCTGATCGAGCAAGACCGAGTGCCGAGCATGATCCTCTGGGGAGCGGCGGGGACGGGCAAAACGACGATCGCGCGGGTGATAGCCAGCCTGGTGGGCAGTCGGTTCGTCGAGATCAACAGCACCAGCAGCGGGGTGGCGGAATGCAAGAAGATCTTCGCCGAGGCCAAAAGCGAGCTGGGGCTGACGGGCCGCAAGACCATCATCTTCTGCGACGAGATCCACCGCTTCTCCAAGTCGCAGCAGGACGTGTTCCTGGGCCCGGTCGAGGCGGGCCACGTGACGCTGATCGGGGCGACGACGGAAAACCCGTCGTTCAAGGTGCAGAACGCACTACTCTCGCGCTGCCGGACGTTCACGCTGCAGAAGCTGAGCGACGCCCATATCTGCCACATCCTCACGCGGGCGCTGGAGGCCGAGCGCGACACCTACGCGCCGTCGTCGCTGGTGAATGACGAGCTGATCCGGTACCTGGGGGCATTCGCCGACGGCGACGCCCGGACGGCCCTCAACCTGCTGGAACTGGCCATGGATCTCTCGCGGCGGCCGGGCATGACGACCGACGTGCTCAAGCGGTCGTTGACCAAGACGCTCGTGTACGACCGCGCCGGCGACCAGCATTACGACACCATCTCGGCCTTCCACAAGGCCGTGCGCGGCTCCGACCCAGACGCCGCCTTGTACTATCTCGCGCGCATGATCCAGTCGGGCGAGGATGCACTGTACATTGCGCGCCGCATGATCGTCATCGCCTCCGAGGACGTCGGCCTGGCCGACCCGTCGCTCCTCCCGCTCGCCACCGCCGCCTACACGGCCGCCGAGAAGATCGGCATGCCCGAGGCCCGCATCAACCTGGCCCATGTCACCGTCGCCCTGTGTCTCGCCCCCAAATCCACCCGCGTCTACCGCAGCCTGCAGAACGCCTTGGATGCCCTGCACGAGCCCGGCGTCGCCGCCCTGCCCATCCCCTACCACCTGCGCAATGCCCCCACCAAGCTCATGAAGGACCTGGGCTACGGCAAAGAATACAAGTATAATCCCAACTACAGAAACGGCAAGGTCGCCCAGGATTATCTGCCTGACGCGCTGAAGGGACGGAGGTTCTTCGAGGCCGCTGATTTCGGCGACATGGTCGACCAGGATTTGAAAGACGTCGATCATTTGGAGGAGCATGGCGCTGATCCTGGTTCTGGGTCTGGGTCTGGGTCTACCGGCGGTGTCGACGGCAGGCATTCATTTTCACTAGGGTAGACAGATTCATTCTCACTAGGGTACTACCGGCATAGACTCATTTCCCTTTAGGCATAGATTCATTTTCACTAATTAGGGTAGGCATAGATTTGCGACAAGGTACTACCGACATGTATTTTTCTCAATAGGGTAGGCAAGGCCCATATGGTTTTATTATTCTTATATACGGAGTATACGGATATATAATTCCTTGTCGCTACCTACCTACATGTACCTTGACTCGCCTCCAAGGTTTAACATATGGCCGGCTACCGGCTACTGGCTACCTGATCTGATATCTATCATTTCTTTGCTTGCGTCCGACTTCTTAGGTCCACAGTTTATGGATCTAGAGACAGAGGGGCAGAGAGACAGAGAGAGAGAGAGGGACAGAGAGAGGGACAGAGAGAGAGACAGAGAGAGAGACAGAGAGAGAGGGACAGAGAGAGAGGGACAGAGAGAGAGGGACAGAGAGAGAGGGACAGAGAGAGAGAGAGAGAGACAGAGAGAATAAGCTGGTAACACTACATGGCTCTATTGATGTTTTCTGCTTTCTATAGTCTGCTTTCTGCTTTTTCTCCATCTCTTTATACTTATTCTCCCATCTACTCATATTATGCACTCCCAATCATATACTTCCGCAACCCTCTCAGTCGCTCCTTGGCGTCTTCGAGGACATCGTCGTTCTTGCACACGGCAAACCGCAACCAATCCTCGGCCATGTGTGCCCGTTCATCGGTGTAGAATTCCGTCGGGGGAATGGCGGCCACGCCTAATTCTACAATGAGGAAGTACGCCATACGAAAGTCGCGCGGCCGGTTCTTGACATGATCTGGGAACGCGTAGTTGTCCGGCAGCTGGACCTTGGCCAGGTTGGCGAGCACGAAATAGCCACCATCGGGAATGGAATACGGAATGTTGAGTTCGTCAAACACCTGGCAGAAACGGTCCATCTTCCCCTTCATCTCCTTGACGGCTTGGTCCCAGAAGCCGACCTTGTCAGCCTGCTCGAAGCCAATGGCGGCCGCTTCTTGCAGAGGCGAGACACTCGAGTAGCAAATCCGCGTGTGGGCGGCGGCAACATACTTGATCAGGTGGGGAGGCCCGATCAGATATCCCACCCGCCAGCCTGTGGCGTAGAAGTTTTTGCCCGCCGACCCCACGGTCAGGGTGATCTGCGCCAATTCCGGGGAGAGCGTGGCTATCCGAGTGAAAGGGACGTAGTATAGCCGATCGTAGACCTCGTCGGAGAGAATGATGGTTTGGTGCTTCAGGCAGAGTTCGCCAATGCGGGTCAATTCTTCCTTGCTGAAAACCTTGCCCACAGGGTTGTGCGGCGAGTTGAGCACAATCATCTTCGTCTTGTCATTAAAGGCCTTTTCCAGTTCTTCAAAGTCGATGGTCCAATTGCCGGCCGAGGACGTTCGTTCCGCGCCGTCGGGGGGAGGATGCATTGGGACATATCTGATGACGCCGCCGGGCATTTCAATATTACTGATGTACTGGTCGAAGAAAGGTTCGAAGATGATGACCTCGTCGCCCGGTTCGATGAAGCCCATGAATGCGCTCAGCATACCTTGAGGTTCCGATCGATTAGCCTGTATAATTGATTTCAAATGGTTGAGACTCCTCCACTCTTCCACTCTTCCAACCCACCTTCATTGGCCCCGGTTGTGATGGTCACCTCGGTCTCCGGGTCCAACTTGCGGCCAAAGAACGGAGTGTACGCATCGGCGATGGCTTTCTTCAACCGCGGCCTTCCCTTGGTGGGGGAGTATTGATTGCATTCGACTCGGTCAAGGGCGCTCTTCGCGGCGTCGATGATGAACTGGGGAGGATTGTAGCCACTGGACCGAGGCAGCATTAGCCTGGGGTTGTCTTTGTCTTCGCGCTGACGGACAATGCCCATTGCCGACGCCCCATACTCACAAAAACCCTTGTCCCATGTTCACGATCGGCTGGATGGGAGACGCAGCAGCAGCCTCGTTGATGATGGACCACACATCCTGTTTCTGATCGGCGACGCGCTTCGCGGGGGTGAATTTGGCAGACATCCTGGCCGAGGAGGAGAGGGTGCGCCGGTGACTGGTGGAGGTTGAGGTGGAGAGAGTCACCCAGGGCGGGTTGGAACTGGAGGAGGAAAGCCGGGGTCGAGGGGCTTGACGAGAGGCAGACCGGACTGCTGCTGTGGTTGCTGACAAGCCTGAGCCCCAGTTCATGAGGACTGGACGGTAGAAAAGAATGTAAGTGTTCGCGCACGCAAAGCCAAAAAAGATGTGTACCTCCGGGAGTACAGAGGACAGCGGACGGATACAGTGCTGCTGAAAGTCGAGGTCGATCGACCAGTCAGAGAGGCTGAAAATGATGCGAGATCGGACGCGGGGACAAGTGCGCCGACGAGTAGGCGAGGCTCCTCTGGACGGAGTATGGAGTACTCCGTACTGTACTCCGTACAATATCTATAGATATAACTATACGTATTTCTATATCTCGGTCTTCTTAACAGCACACAGCCATCGCCATAATCTACGCAAACAACACGTCGTGCACACCAGTGGTGCCATTAAACATTGGCCAAGTCACATGTGACGTTTGATCCGTACGACACGACAGTATACAGTATACAGTATATACCTCCAGTGCCTCGTGTGGGACCACGACCGGCATTGTATGTACTATACATACTACATACAGTCCAATACTGCCTTTTCATGGTCGTCAAAGTAGCCGTCTCAAGAATAAAGCAGTCAGTGTACGCCGTCCCCTATGCAATGCGCTTTCCAAAACATTGAACACAAGAAACATGCCGGCCATCCCAGATGTATGCAGCCCCTTGCCGCGTCGAGGCTGTACAATACTGCCCCGCCCATATTAGGCGGTCCTGGAACCCGCACTCTGGTCACTTTAGGCGTACCTAACACTGTTGCCTCGTTGACCATCTCCCCATCCAGCCGCGTAGGCCGGTGGCGGTTGAGAAGGATACCAACCATTGGGAGCGGGCTGCATCTGTACAGGTGGCTGTCCGCCACCGTAACCACGGTCTCTCATCTGGGCTGGAACCTGCGGTCCATCCCATCCAGTGGGTGGATTCCGGCGAGCTCCCCTCCTATTCTGGCGGCCTCCAGGCGCCATGCCGACCAGCCTCTTCTGTCTCGGTCGTCTGCAGGCTCGCACACAACAGCCAAGGACCGCCAGAAGGATGAGGCCGCCGATTGTACTGGCCAGTGCAATCACCAGAGTCTTGTGGTCGTCAATCCAAGACTTGACCTCGCCGCCAACGGTGCTCCCACGACAAACACCATTTTCACAGTGTCCGCCCCCGCCGCAGACAGTCCCGTCCAAAAAGTTCTGCTGCATACTATAACAGACGTTGGCGCCAAAATCAGGGCTAGCACAGCTCAGGGTGCACGTCTGGCTGTTGCAAGCGTAGGTATCGTTGTTGGATGTGTAGCTTCCCATGAGTGTCCGGCACTGAAGATCACGACTGGTACATTGACCACTGGCACACTTGAGCCCGTCACCACAACTGGTCCCGTCAGGGGAAGTCGTGTCGGCAGGGCAAGTTCCATTGGTGCCCGAGCAAGTCTCTTGAGGATCGCATTGGCCGGTGGTTGCACGGCACACAGTCCCCGCGCTGGAAAATTGGCACGAAGCCGTGCAGCAACCTTCGTTGCTGGGGTCGCAGACGGCGCCATCGTTGAATTTGCAGGTCGTGGGATTGCAGCATGAGTTTCCGGAACATCCTGACTCGCCACCGCAATCGCAATCCTCGCCCTCTTCGACGATTCCATTGCCGCACTGGTTGCCGCTGATTGTGACCACGCCTTTGTTGTCGGTGAGACAGCCCGATTGGACCGAATTGCGACCCAGAGCGCTGCAAATGTTGCCAATGGAGCAGGGCGAGAAGGTCGTGATGTCGGAAGACGAATAAGGGTTCATCATGTACTGGGCGTTGGCGTCGCACGTCGTGGCGGAAAGGGGGCAGCATTGGCCCGAGTTGACCGTGTTGGAGTCGGCACACGTGCTCGAATCACAATCATGCACGGCGCCAAAGGTATGACCGCTTTCGTGGGCGAACACTTGCCATTCCGTCGACGTCTTTGCAATCACATTGGCGCCGGTGACGCTTTGAGTGCTGCCGCTGGTGTCCTGCTGGTCGGTTGAGCCATGATTGCACAACTGCCCCAGCCATGCAAGACCGACTTCGGCACCCGTGTTGCAGGTGGTGAAGAGCGACCAGTAGGCGTTATCGTCGCCCCGCTGCCCGCGCCATTGCGAGAACAGGTTGAGCCGTTGAGTGATGTCGGTGCTGCCGGTGCAGCCCACGTTCCACGGAGTTTGAGAGCTCGCATTGCTGGGACACTCGGCTTCGGAGACGGTCAGATTTCTGAGACCCAGGGTGATGTTGAAAGTGGATTGGTACAGATCAGAGGCCGTGTTGACCTGGGTGATGACGTTCTGTCTCAAGCTGTCCGTGGAGTTGAAGCTGCTGGTATAGCCGCAGTCAGTAGCAACCCCAAGCAGAGCAACTTTGCGGGTTGTCGGGCAGCCCGCTGTGCTGCCAATCGTTGACTTGAGATTGACACCCGCCGAATTCCCATTCCCGGCGCCCCCGCCGTCAATATTCTGGCGCTTCCCGAGCAAGTTGGAAAACGACACGGCACCCCAGTAGCCCACGTCACGCTTGAGCATCAAGTCCCGGAAAATAGGGTGTTCAGGGTTCGAGTTGAACTCGAGCTTGTCAGAAGCACAAGTCAACCCAGCACTGCGCTTCAGCTGGGTGTGTGCTTGTCGACTAACGTCGGAATCTCGCCAGACGGCCATGTATTCGTCGTCATCGTCTTCCAGGTCTGGGTCCATCAGATGCTTGGTGGCCATGTAGTTGGATTTCATCTGAATGTGATGATGGTTGCCATGTATCGTAAAGGCGCCTTCAAACAGAGGCTGCACTCCATCTCTTCTCACCACGATACGAGCCCAGCCGACATACGTGGACATACCATCATGGTCGACCACGAATGCCTTGCCCTGGTACACTTTATGGTCTGCCCGTTGCATCCTTTCCGCGTGCTGGACATTGCCATGTTTGTCGATAAACTCAATGTATGAATCTTGATGGAGGATATCGTGGTTTGGTTCCAGACTGAGCCTGACATGTTCCGAGTTTTGGTGGAGATCGAATGTCAAGTCAAAACTTGAGTAGGCATTAACCCTCTGGGAGGGAGAGTGTATTCGGGGGTTCTCAATTAGGGAGAGATAGTTTAACGGGTTTCTCGATCTGGAGTGGGCATCGACTGTTGATGAGAGGCAGAAATATGAGACAGCCAAGGCAGCAAGGTGCTGGAAGAGGCGCATCGCGCCGGGTCGGATTGGGTGCCTAACAAAGGTGGTCTATCGGGGGCACATGAGGATGAAGGTCTGAGTGAGGATACTGGAAGTGACCGCCGAAGGTGAGTGTGTTGTATTAGTCGTCCCTCGCTCCTAATGGAGATCTGCTGTCTTGGTATTTGTACAGGTATAAGGCCGCTGTAGATGTCAATCTTAATTATTCAGCACTGTAGCGACGGCGACGTAAGAATGGAGCGAAGTCGCAGCGCTGCGAAGTGAGATGACAGGTGAGGCTCGAAAGATGGGAGATCGAGTCAAAGATGAGAGAGGAGCGAATAGCTGTCGGCGGCCCAGACAGAGTATGTGTATGCGGACAAGCTGAGCACCTCGTACTAGTACTGGTATGTATGTGTAGTCACTGTGTGCTGTACGGATAGTACCTGTTGGCGGTGGATGTGAAGGATGCCGATGCTACTGATGATGATGATGGAGGAGTGGATTGCAGCGCAGACATAGACACTGACACAGGCACAGTTTGCACACTACGCATACGGATGTGCCAGTGGAACAACAATGGGGGCTAAGGCCAGGCGAATAATCCATACACATACTCTACAGCCTAGCACCTATAGGGTGCGGCTAGTGGCCGGGGGCCCTGAGGCTGGGCTCGGGCGCCGAGAGGAGGTTACGACAACGCCAAGGTTGCCCCCATTGCCCAGCCGCGGGACGGGGTTTAGTCACAGTCCTAAGCCCCTAAGCCCCAAGCCTTAGGACCCTAAGCCCCCCAGCTCACACCTGGTATGTAAGGCCTAACTTAGGTACTCACTCCCGTGTCCGTCTGTGCCGGCTTTGTGCTGTACAAGGCCAGCCCGGCAACCGTCATCACCGGTGGATCAGATTCAGATTGTCAACGTTAACAACTATTAATAATATACGATGCGACGGCTTGTTGAATCCTATAGTAGATACTATATATCTACCAGGGAGTATCAAACTCGTGTAGGACTAGACGGAGTACTGAATCACAGTATAAACCACATCACACATCCTTCTCTCTGACCACCTTTTCGTGGTTCATTGGGATTGGACAATGCCACTCACTCACTCGCTGCACAGCCTCACCACCCTCCCCTCACCCGTTACAATGTTGCAGAGGCTCCGTGGATCGACGCTGACACTGCCTCTCCTTCCTTTGTGCTTTGTGCCGGTGTTTCCGGCTTGGGCCCTCCTGGTTTCGGACCCTACAATGGGCTCTTCAGATCGATGCTGATTCGTCCGCCCCTCCAGCCTCAAGGTCTCCCAAAACGTTCTTGAACAACTCAATTTCTTCAGGGAACTTCTTGCTGAGTGAATCCTGAATAATCTCTTGACCTTCGTAGAAAAGTAGACTCGCTTATTACTAGCTAATTACCGATTGAAGAGGACGACTCGAAACACAGTGCACACAGCGCATGCCGACCAAGAGTCTCGTCTCTTCCAGGTCCTTTTTGTTCCAAACCCCTCAAAATTCGCCAGAGGAAGGCTACTTGGTTCTGCTTAGCTGCCGGTCTCAGTCTCGACACCGGGCTCTCTTCCGCCCAAGCCTCCCGTAAATCTTTTCTTGATTTTGCTCATTCCAATCTTCGCTTCATCCTTTGCAAACTTGACATTCCGTGCTGGCGTCCACTGCGACAGTCCTCGATGTTTACGGGTTTCCGCTCGCTTGCCCGCCTTTGCATCCCACCTGGCATCCTTTTTCGCCACGGGCAGCACCGAATCTGTCGACGCTTCCGTCATAGTCGTGTAGTTGGTGTCAGCTGTTGTCGTCGTGTCCGCACTTGGTCGGCCGGCACTGCCATTGAGCCCTCTCACCCCATTCGTGTGGGCGGTCTCACTCTCGTCCCGAGCGCTGGTAGCATCATTTATGCCCAGATCGGACGACGAGCTGCTGTCTCCATCATCGTCCCCATCGTCACTTGATGGATGATAAGGATCATGCGGCGGGTCATCAACGCCTGGCTCGGCAATCTTTTCATGCTGTTTGTTGGTGTACGCCCGCGGATCATGGGTGAAGGCGCCGGACCAATCTTCTCCCGTCCTGCTCAGCCACTTGCGGCGCTCCTCCTCCGATGCCTGTTGCTGGAGGATATCTCGACCTTCAGTCAAAGAAGCCTCGTGCATCTGTTGGATGCTTGCCGGTACCTCGGCCTCGACTACCCGCTCGCGTACACCCTCCGTCATGCACGTTTCCCACGTCTCAAAAGTCTCGCGTGTGTCGTTGTCCACCACGAAGTCTCGGTGCGATTCATCCATCCCGGCCTTGAAGCGGCCACGGAATTGCAATCGCCCGACCTCCTGCAGATCTTCCAAGCCCTTGTCCTTGAAGCCTTGGACGTTCTCTTCGGTGATGTAGTTCTGCACGAGGCGGCTGCCGTTCTTCGTCTTCCAGATGGGGATATCGATCGGGGTCTCCTCATTGTCAACGAGATTCTGCAACCAGATCGACGCATAAGCGGCCGCACCGCGTTTGCCCGTCACATGGAACTCGAAAATGACCGGGGACCGATATCGATACCTGACTGGCAGGCGCATATGGCGATTGTTCTCTGTCGAAACGTCCCAGTACACGCCGTCGCCTGTCTCATTGCTGTGGCAGTGAGTGCGCGGGATCGTGCCCGTGCTGCCACCGGTGCGAAGTTTGAGCTTGGTGTTGTCCTTCCAGCCCTTGGTCACGATCTGATCAGAAAGGAACTCGAAAGTACCAACGTCCCAGCCCAGCATCTTGGGAGGAAGCTTGAGTTCTATGCTCCGGAAGAGGACGGAGATTCTGATGCGGCCAAAACCAATGCCCCCGTCAAGCGGATACCATCTCGTCACCTGAGAACTGGTGGTGAGCAGTTCCGACAGGCGCAGAGGCACCACGCCCAAAATGGGATCATGCTCCCGATTCCGCTGGTCACGAACGGTGACCGTGACAATACCGGATCGCCAGTCACGCATGAATCGCTCTGTTCCGGCATTGAAGATGGGCTTGCTGCTGACCGCCTTGGCTCGAGTGCGGTAGACAAGCATGTCGTTGAACAGGATGGTGCAATATGAAGTTGGCAATCCTATCTCATGTTAGCGGCCTTGCACCCCGTCCAGTCATGATGGGTACTCACTGATGGATTCCTCTTCGGTGGCCTCACCGAACGGCTTGGCTGGCTCAAATTCTTTGCCCTTTCTGTTCCCCTGACTGCCTTTGATATTTTCAAGTTCCAAGCTGACGATTTGATGCACGACAACGCTGCAGATGCCACTGGGCCACAAGGGGTCAGGAGGAGTATGGGCGACGGCATCGGAATCTTCAGTGTCAAGTGTACCCTTTTCGTCTTGAAATTGTGCATCATCCTGCAGTTTAGCAGGCAAGTTCTTGTCCTTCCCGTCGGTGCGCAAGGCGGGGCGGAACTTGGGCTTGCCAAAGTAGCCAACCTCCCAGTGCAATTCACCTGGCATCTCGGTACCGTCTTGGACGCCAGATAATTTGGAGATCTGCGGGTACATTTTGCTCGGATGCTGAATCATTTTCTGCATCGACAATTCCACCTTGCCAACCATGTCATCTGCAGAGTTGCGATCCGAGTCCCACAACTCAACGCTTAGCTGTTCATCAGCCTTGATCAGCTCTGGCGTGACCAGAAGGGCGGTGGTCTCCTCAAACACTGGATTGAGGTCATCGCAAATCACACGAGTACAGTACATCGGCTTGCCATATTTGGAAAAGGACAAGTTGATGTAAGGATCGCTTCCGCCGTATTTGCTGCCGCGACGATCTTGTTTGCTGAGTCCGATGGCGCGATGGATTCGAATCCACATGACCCCAATGGCCTGGGTGTCCTTGGTGATGTCGTCTCCTTGCAGCATTGATTTGAGGTCAAGTTGCATCGACTTGGGAGCAACATACATGCTGGCGGCTGCTCCGATGGCATAGTTGACAAAATTTGAGATCAGAGGCAGGTTGAGGATGTTAACCCCGTGCTTGAGCATTGGAATACAGCCTGCTTGAACATGGGGGACACCCATCAGAGTGAAGGTAAGGCTCTTCGCGAACGGTGGTTCCGGGGTCATCTGTAGCCGCAGCCGTATGGTCCCAACCAGTTCCTGGAGTTCAACGAAAATAGGTAAGGGCACGCCGATCAATCCTTTGACGCCAAGGTAGAAGACGAGGTTCATGTGCATGTTTCGTGCTTTGGAAGCTGCGCTAGCTCCGCTAGGTTTGGCATGGTAGGCAAAGGCGACCTCTAGGTTGTAGTAGTCGCCGCCTTCTTCGTCGGCGGCTGCCTCTTGAGGGTCTTTTATCTTCTTGTTCTCCTCATGAATACTCTGTTTTAGGTCCGCCACCCTGGAGTCGGGCAGTGCGCGCAAGCTCAGGATTCGAAGGGGGTTGTTTCCCTGGTCGATTTCTGCGACTCGGACATTGTTGATGACACCGGGAACAGAGGCTTGCATGACATCTTCCAAGGTATCTGCCACTCCAGCAAACATTTCCGGGTCAATGAGCCCCCAGACAACGCCGAGAAAGGTGTTCATCCATTCAACGGACTCGGGTAGGAGGTTCGCGACCGCCTGCAAGCGTCAGCATGGCTCTAACCGGACAACCGCGCGCAAGTACGTACCGTTTCCCCTCTGTGCTGCTCACTGCTCCATTCGACCTCGCGTCCACTTCTCAAGACCTCTTTCATCCAAAGCCAAACGCCCGAAGCCAGACACATTCCCAAAGGGATCAGACCTTTGAGAGACCCTCCGAACATTTTGCCGAGTATGACGACAGAGAGTAAGATGGCAATGCAAAGGCCCCCCGCACGCTTCTCGAGCAGCTCGAACATGGGCTCATAGCTGACGGAAGGTGTCGGGTGGAACAAAATATTGGTCTTTTCACCGTGGATGGGAACATCGGAAGTGCTCCCCTCGGCAATCGGATCCGGAGGTGCTGTTATGTCTTGTTTCTCCTTGTATTCTGGATTACTCTGAGAGGGATCTGTCTTGACAGGTGTGGGTTTGCCTAGATTGGCATTGGGGACAGAAAGCTACCCGATGGTCAACAATCTGTGTTGCGCGTCAAACGCTGCGAGTGTTCTTACCTGAGGGTTGTCCGCCCTCGTCATGTACTCTTTGCCCACATTGGCGATCAAAACCTTGTTGCCGGTGACGGGATCGGTGACGGTTTTCCCAGATGTCTTCTGCTTCTCATTCTTGTGGGGGGTCGCTTCATTGGAGCGAGCTGCTTGTTGGTTTGGACTGGAATCAAGTTCCCTGTCTCTCTGGGCCTTGTCTTTATCGAGAAGAGTGACGAACTCTTTGATGTTAGGGATTTTGTTCGTGCCACTCCAAGGCTTCCCACTCTTCTGCTGCTGGGCCGCCATGGTCGAGATCGAGGTGACACGGAGCTGCGAGGGGGTCAAGGAGGCTTCAATGGGGAATGGGGATGGGGATGGGGTGCATGCTATGATTTAGGATAGAGAGTTCCTTCGGGACAGGCAGAGTGCCGAGGCCAAAGGCACCAAGACAACAACTTGAAGGACTGTAAAACAGAAGATGAGGAGGATGGCTTAAAGAAAACTTGGAATTAGAAAATAAAGGAGAGGTGATGTCTGGCAAGGAACCAGCATCATGCAGGGCATCATGTTGACCTCCCCAAGCCCAGAGCCCTTATGACGTAACTGCGCAACTGCGCGTTCCACTGCTGCCACTGGCTGGCGGCCGCCTTTCATGCAGCTGCCAAACTGCGTCAATCTGGCCTGTAGATCAGCATCTCAACTGACATACGCGTCTCCCTTTCGAGCGAGTCCCCGCCTCCTCATCCTCATCTGCCTGAGCCTGGTTTAGCCGGCAATCGAAGATGATGCACGGCCGGTGATATCAGCGCGCTCATCAGCCAGAAACCATGGAACAGGTTTGCCGCTAACTGCACCAGACGCCGCCCTCAAGCCACAAACTAAATCACACGCCTCCACTACTTTGGCACGCACCAATCGACCGTCCCGATCGTCGCCCGACTCGAGATCAAAGATCGTCCTCATCGGTCTCGCTTGATGTGATGCCGACATGTGAAGAGGAGATCAAATGTCATTATAGTGATATGTAGAGGCTCTCGGCTGGGGCAACATACACCCCGTTAGGGAGCTGATGAACCTGACCAGACCTTGCTTCCGCCCATCCACGTCTCTTGAACATAGCCCTCCTGGTCGAGAATCACAAAATCTGCTCTGCGTCCAGGCTCAAGTGTTCCTCTCTTAGTCTCGCCCATCATATCTGCTATGTTCTCCGTAACACACTGGATGGCTTCGGCCAGATTGCACCCGGTAAATGCGACCGCATTCCGCACGCACTCGTCCAAGGTACAACAGCTGCCTATCAGTGTATCCGTGCCTTCGATGGTTACTTTGTTGCCCTGCTTATACTGCCGCTGGTCAATCTGTCCGTGGCCAGGATGAACCCCATCAGGTAGCCCTGCCAACTCGATGCTGTCCGTGATGAAGACGCATTTCTTGGGGTCTGCACGCATGCTCAGCGTCAGGACTGCCGGGTGTAAGTGGATGCCGTCGGGAATGACCGAGAAGTAGCATTTGCCGGTTGCCATGAGTCCTGCCAGCCCGGGGTTTCGGTGATGCAGAGGGCTTGTCGCATTGAAGACGTGTGTCAACGCCCGCGCACCCAGCTGGAGCGCGACAAGCCCTTCCTCGAAGGTAGCAGCCGAATGGCCTAGTGAGATGACAACGTGAGGGAATTCTTCCTGCAGCTGACCGATCAGTGCGGTTGATCCGGGTAGTTCTGGTGCCAGGGTGACCAGTTTCACCACATCTTTGAGGTTCTCACGACCGTAGAGCTTGACCGGGGATATCTCAGTCGGTGTTTGAAGGTAGTCCGCCTTGTGCGCCCCCTTTTTGGACGGATTGAGAAAAGGCCCCTCGACATGAGCGCCCAGCAGTTCCGCGCCGGATGCGAACGTCCGCGGCTTCAGTGCGGGCACTATCTGAGAGGTAACAACGTCAGCCCATGAACGCAGAGGGCGGGTGGGCTCCTAATTGCTTGAGGCTCGGGAGACCGCTTGTCCCGTAGCACTGTAGCACTCTGTATGGACCACGATGAGGCCGGTCGGGTCTTCTAAACGTCGACCCCAACTGTTTCCTCATGCGAGAGCCGATAGAAGGGGCGGAGGAGAGAAGAGACAAGACGAGACGAAGACTCTTAAGAGAAAGACATCAGCCATCGTGATCCATGTTAACCAACCCACCTTTGTCCATTCGTCGACGGCGACGGTAGGCACAGTCGCCCACCACGCCGTAACGCCATGGCTAAGTTCGACCCTGCTGACCTCGTGCAGCTTCCGCTCGGTTTCTTGAGGACTCTCGGCTCCCGCCTTCGCCAGCCGAGTGAAGTGCACCCCGTGCGTGCCGTTCGTCTGCAGCTCCAGGTATCCTGGCGCGACGATGCGGCCATTCAGATCTATCCTCTCGACGCCTTCACTTCGGTAGTAGTAATTCGGAGTGATCAGGCCGGCGTCCGCGCTGAAGTAGAGATCTTGTGCGACCAATTCGCCCTGGATGCAGAGAAGGCAGTTGGTGAAGCACCGCAATGACCGGTCCATCGGAGATGATTGCAAGGGGTGCTATGGGTACGAATGGTCGAACTAGGTCCGGTGAATGATTAAAACAAGGGGCTTAGGGGCCCGAGGATATGGCTTCGCGCGATTCTAGGGCTGCGAAGGACGAAGGATATAATAGAAACTATGGCTGGGATCAAGTCGCCTCGGAGCCCCACGAAGCGAACACAAAACGAGCAATGATCTTTGTAACTGCCTTAGACAGCCAACACCGGCCACGGCCACGTTATTGCTATTTAATATGGGCTATATGATTTGGCACTGGATAGTATTTCCATACCTGCAGAGCCAGGCTTGCGGCGCTCACACCTGTTCAACGTCTGCTGCGAGCGCCTCCGTACGCTCATCTGGTGGTCTGGGCTGCGAATCTATAAAGGCTTCCACCTTCACACGCTCACCTTCCTGTCGAGCTGGCGTGCCATTCCCACCAAGACCCAACTCTGCACTCAACTCCCATCTCCTCCTCTTCCGCTTTCTTCTTCGAGCGCACTTGCTCCTCGGCCTCTCTTCTCTGCCGCGCCTCCAGTCTCCAGTAACGGCGTCAGAAGACGTTGTAGACTTCCTCTTCCTCCCCCCGCATGTAGAATATTCATCCACGTGAACTACCCGTTCTTCCAACCCCTTCCCATCATCTCCGGTAGAGGCAATGCTCTCTTCTTCGACCTCGGAGAGACAAGTGTCATCTTCGGAGGTGCTGAGATCTACATGGCATCTCACGTAGTCTGTCGTAACGATCTCCTCTTCCAAGATCACCCGGAACGTCACCTTCTTTGGCGGCGGGAAAAAGATTCGCCGCCCGGGCACCCAACTGGTTGGACTGGCAGAGCAGCATGATGGACGACGAAGATCCTTGGGCAAAGGACTATTTTTTAAGATTGGACGCAGCCCGTACGGCAAGTCGACACTATATGGTTGACCAGGGGAGGTCGTCGTAGGGGACGGCGGATGACCGGTCGCTATTTGCTGGACCTGTGTCGCGGGGGACGGGATTGTGGAAACTGGTGAGGGGCGGTGCGCAAGATCGAATGTATTGACATAAGTGTTCATAGTAGTTGGCGTGGTGATCGCATCTGTGCTGGCGGCATTCCGACTAGCCATGGATACGTTGTAACTGGGCGTGAGACCTGAAGTCTTGAGAGACAACTTGGGCTTTCTGCTCGTAGTCATGACATCCAAGGGCTGGAGCGTTTCTCGGCAAGAGATTGATAGCGGGCTGTCCATGATGGGCCGAGACAAAAGGTGAGGTGCCGAGGGGACCATAGATATGGAGAGCATGATAGTCGTGGTGGTGGTTGTTGTTGTTGTGGTTGTTGAACGCGATTCTGACGCTCCCGAACATTCATTCATTCAGCAAAGAGACTTGAACCCTTTCACTCCATGGCTCTTCTGAAGTTGCTTCTCTGACAAGCCCAGACACGATAGTGAGGCAAGTTGATGGCAGGAAGCATTCGACAATTCAAGATCAGCCAAGAGGGGCGTAAACACCCGAGGGGGTGGACCCAAGTTCAAATAGACAGAGGCTTTCCGCGTTTAAATCCGCTGTGCCATTTCAACATAGGCCAAAGCACGCTACGAAGTCATCAAGTCGCCATAGACCTCATCTAGACTTGATTAGAATGGGGGAACATGGAGACGATGAAAGACAGGGAGCGTTGTGAAAAGACCAAAGGTAGAGCACGGTTGATAGTGCCAGTAGGACCAACCGCACCATCCGGGCAAGCGTCATGAGAACGCATCCTTTGCCGCCCCTTCATCTAAAACGGGCAGATTTTGAATATAATCACTTCTTACTTTAGGAACCAGCGGAGTCTCCCTTGCGAAACGCTGGCCTGTTGTGGCCTGGCTCCAGAGAGGAGGGAGAACGGCGCGCCTGGGATGGAGACATTCAGACCGAAAGAGCTGGGGTAGCGGAAAAGGCACTATTAGCGGAGGGCGGCTGTTTTTGGCGAACAATAATAAGATCCAGGCACGATCCTAGGATCAAGCTAGAGGAGGTGAGGCCATGTGTGAGAGCTGGATCGCAGGCCGTAGGCGCCGAGGGGTTCTATTTTCAGCATTGGATTGTCCGGCTGGAGGCAGAGGATCGCCATGTGGCGGAGGATGGCCGGGATTTACAGGAAGACGCCAGGCAAAGGCCAGATGATTGGGGCAAAAAGTGATGGATCATGGATTGGATGGATTCGCGGAAATAGACGAAGGACGAAGGGGCAGATGAGATGAAAATAGATGTTCTTTGATTTGCCAAGTCGCAACCGTTGCAGTTGGAGTGGAAAAACATAGCACCGATGCCGAGGCACAAGGTCGCTGCTGGATTGATTCTATTGGGTGTACGGAGTACTGTGTACGGTGTAGGAATATGGCCCGAGCGGGTTTGGAGGGGCGCTCTCCGGGGTCGCCGAGCTTGCGGGCTTCTATTGCACAATAATGCTGCCCAAGGAGCCTTAGGCCCTCCTCCAAAGGGCACAAGCGCCTGGGCAAAAGCTGTAGATAGCTCTCAGCTACCTCCCAGCTCATGATATCTCCGATGCGCAGCCAATGCAAATGCCGGAATGCTGCTGTGACAACATTCACACCGTTCGGCCTGTTGGCTCTCGCTGCAATCGGAGTCCCAACCATCCGTGGCAGCAAAGTCCATATTGGCTCCCTTCACCTCGACGTTCGGCGTCTGCCCATCTGGTGCCTCCATCCACGGCGACGGCAGCTCTTCACGCGAATCTGGTTCCACCTTGACCCTGAAATCTTTGAGCACCTCGTCCTGTCGTCGAAACATCTTCCCAATGTCTCTTCCTTCGCTGTCCTTTCTCTCGGCGGCCGCTTCGGCCATATTAGTAGCCGCAACATTGATTAAGCTGAGGCTCCACCCAGCCTTCTCATGATGAAGCTTGCGGAACATCGGCACCAAAGCTTCGTCTACCAAGCGGTCAGCAAGAATGGAGGGATCTTCGACCAGGCTGAAGACCAGATTGGGCATGGGCGCGGACCGGGAGATGCGATGAGACATCCTCTGTCGAGTACCATCTAGCGTGAGTGCTGGACGAGGTCTCGTTGACAAGCGTAGAGTCCGGGGATGTGCTATCCATCGACGCCGCGGGACGGATCGCTCGGGGTCAGACTCTTCTTCCTCGTCCTCCAGAAGGTCCATATGCATCCGACGAATGAGTCTTTCACCGAGAATGTGCAGTTGCTTCTTGACCTCGTCAAAGCTATGCAAGTGTTTCATGTACGAGTCCTCCTGGCTGATCTGCGACGGAACGCGCCTCACCTTACCCACTTCACTGTCGTCGATTCCGTGGATCAGCTCCCAGACCTTTCCGCCGATACCTCTGGATGATCCTGGGCCTCCAAGGACTTCTTCAAGCAGTTCGGGGCCCATCATATGATGAGTACGGACATCCAGAACGGTCACCGACTCTTTCGTTCCTCCATAGAGAAGATCCTCAGAGACATCTGGCTCGCGGCCCAACACGCGCGTTCTGATCTTTTGGGCCAGTTTGGACCCAACTCCAGGGATTTTTCCAATCTCATGCTCGTCGAGGAAGCGGGTCACGGTCGCGTCCACGTGTCCGACAGGTTGATAGGGGGGCAAGATCGTTGTCTGATTTTTTGGCTTGTTCACGTTGCCAACCAGCTTGGACAACAATTTATTCGTGGCTATTCCGACAGTAGAAGTGTAACCTTTCTGATGTTCTAGCCCATGCCGAATATGCCTAGCCAGATGGGAGCCAAGGACTAACCGCAGTCGCAACTGAGCCTCCTCCTCGGTGCATGATGTAGAATCGTGTGAGTGCGTGGGATACGTGGGCCCGAAGACAGTCGAAGCATCGTACTCAAAGCCAACCGTAGGGTCCTCTTGACTCAGGCAAAAAAAGGAGTGGGTGAGGTCGTTTGGATTGAGCAGACCTACGTTGTAGTCGACCATGTCTGTACAATCAAGCCTGCGAGCTGGTCAGAGAGCAAAGATGACCTGGGAGAACGTCAGACCTACCACACTTCGTCAAACCCTAGGCGCTCTGCTCTGCCGCTCCATACGGACTGTTGAAGAAAGCTGTAGATGTCTTTGGACGCATCACGGAATCGAGTCAAATCCTCACCGAGAACAATCACAGCTTCTGGGCAAATTCTTTTGGCTTCGCTGATGAGCTGCAGTTTTCGAAGACCACGCCGCCGGGCTTCGTAGTTGCATGTAACCACGATTTGCTTCTGCTGAATGGCAAGCGGCACTGACTTGAGGGCTGGATTTTCATTTTCCACGACGGAAGCATAGAAACAGTCCAGGTCAAAATGTAAGACTATGCGGCTGTCATCTCGCTGCAGACTCCAAGCGTTCGGCATAATCGTCGTAAGAACATGTTTGTGTAGGCGAGGGCTCGATGCGTCGACTTGCAGATCATCTATGGAAGACCTTGGGCGAGTGGGCTGGGATCAAATGGACGAGCTCGGCTGACTACCAGATAACGACGCCCAAAGTCGTGGAGGCCAACTAGGTAAGGTCATATGTGTAGCATCACGCATTTGGTCCGCGCCCAAGCGGAGTCTCAATGGGGGACGCGCCCGGCGCGACCACGCACGCGCTTTGGCCGCAACCAAGTAAACATTTTCCCCGTCCGCATTCTTCGCGCTGATAACACCAACATAAATGCATCGGCCAGCTCTAGTGAGCTGACAACGGCGCGTCTGCGCCATTCTCAGGATCATCAATGTCTCAAGCGAACCCTCCGTTCCCTGGCCGAAATGTCTACGCTTCGTCGAGTAAGCTGCCCGATCGCACGGCATTGAAATCTGGAGCGTCTGCTCCTCCGCAAACGTACGCGCAGTCGACCTTCGGCCGGCGGCCAGAACAGCCGTACCAATTCGGACAATCAACGACGACCCAACCGCAGCATGGCACTCTGGGGGGCAGACAAAGCATGGAAAAGGAATCGAACGCGCTGAGTGAACTCAGCGAGGAACAGAGGGACGAGATCAACGAAGCAGTATGCACCGAGCGCCCCTTCTGTATCCTTCCTCCCATGTACTGACCCGTTCTATCCAGTTCTCTTTATTTGATCTCGATAGGGACCGCCATCTGGACTACCACGAGCTTCGAGTCGCCATGCGGTCCCTGGGCTTCACGTTACCGAAAGCCGAAGTGTCGCAGATAATGCAGTCTCATGGTGTACCAAAACCGCAGTTCAAAAGGGGCCCACCAGGCAGGGGACAGCAGTCCTATCACTCTAGTCAACTTCTCTTGCCCCAGAGCGCGTTTCAACGCGTTGCAGCGCAGAAAGTGTTCGAGCGCGATCCAACAGACGAAGTAGAGCGCGCTTTACTGCTATTTGACCCAGACCAAAGGGGCTACATTGAAGTCGACGACATCCGAAGGGTGTCTCGCGAACTTGGAGAGACTGGTCTTGAGGACGAGGAGATACAAGCCATGGTTGAAGAGTTTGATTATGACGGGTCGGGTACCGTCGCGAAAGAGGCGTTCTATGCTATCTGTCTGCAGTGACCCGTGCGGATCGACCCAAACTAATGCTGGTGACAAGCCGACATGCCGTGATGCATTCAACCCAATTGGAGTCGTACTGGACTCCAGGCTCCTGGAGATGTCGAGGTCTCGAAACTTGGTTGTCCCTCAGTCTTGGATTCAATGAGGGCGCAGTACCAAGTCACCATCGAAGTTACCATGGAAGCTGGACAGGCCCTACTTTGGCCGTCTCCTTCCCCATGACCACATCCCAGTTACCAATGTCACGAGTTCCTCTTGGGGCCCAGTACGTGCCCGTCTTGTCCAACGAGAATTCTCCTTCCACCCATTCGCCTAATATCCGGGCAGCTTCCTCGGGTTTGAGCGCACCTCCATCGTCCCAGAATTTGTCAAAGCCGACACCTTTCGTCATCTCGGTCCTCATAAAGCTAAAAGAGTCAGCCAACCCATAGATTTCGAAAGTCAACGTGGTGATGCGAAAGCCTCATACCTGGGGTGCACCGAGACGACAGCGACGCCTTTGTCCTTAAGGTCAAACGACAACTGCTTCGCTACCATGTTCAAAGCAGCTTTGGAACCGTGGTGCCCATAATTGCCGCCACCCTCCTGCTCATGCCTCAGCGTGATCGAACCAGACTCTGACGATATCAACACGACTTTGCTTCCCCGGGTCAAGATGGCGGCCTTGACTAATTCTTGAACCACGAAGACTGGGGCGATTGAAGAGAGCGTGTACATCTTGACTTGCTCATCCCACTTGGCGTCGCCAAAATCCTCGGTCGCAAAGTATCCGGCGGTGATGATACAGGTGTCGACGGTTTTGCCTTTTAGCGCTCTCGCCAGGTCCTCCCCACTGTTGGGTTTGGACAGGTCGATGTTGGTGAGCCAGGAAACATTATCTGCTTCGAGGCTGGGAGGTGCGCTGGATGACCGAGACGTTGCGTACACCGTGTATGAACGCTGCGTGGCATAATATGACACCAGAGCCTTTCCAAGGCCGCGGGTGGCTCCCACAACTAGGGTCGAGGGCATGGTGCAACGAGAAAGCGGACAGTGGAAGACTATGGGTTGGGTTGAAAAGGGAGACACGCAGAAGAAGTGGAACTTGTAGGAAGTGACTGCTTAAGATTTGAGAAGTTGGATAGCAAGAATCACGCAATCTAACAATAATCTGCTGGACCAGGTTATCTGGTCTGGAAGGATATCCTTTCGATGTGCATGTGGTAGCTTTAACAACTCTCAACGGCTGCAATCGCGTCAATGTCTGGCCTGCGTAAAGTGATCAACCAATGACGTCAGACCCTCGGCGCGAATGTGAAGGTCCTCCTCTGAATTGTGTTCGGCGCTACTGGACAGATCACAAACAGAGAATAAGAACTTTCAAGACCAACCATTATTATGACGGTTTCTACTACTTAGATTCAAACTGTTGCCTGCGACCCATCCGCTCTACCTACCCTTCTCCCAAGCTTCCTTACCTTTCACGAAATAAAGGTGCAGACACCACACTGAAACGGGAAATCGACACTTTCCATCTGGCATCTTTCGTCCCCTGTCCTCTCTGCTGCGGTTGTTACGTCAAACACCACCTCTCTCGATTTAGTGATATCCCCAACGTAGCATGGCCGACACAGAAGAAACACCTGCGCAGCGACAGGCGAGGATTCGGCGGCAGAAGCGAGAGGCGAAAATCACAGGCGCGGCCACCGAGAGGCTCGATAAGATCACTAGACTCAGTGGAAGGACTCCAGAGAACTGTGAGCTACCCTTGCTCATGCGCACCGACCAGCGTCTTTGCCAACACCTGTACACTTTGGTCACATAGACGGACCTTGCCCCCGGGGAGGAGGATGAGCATGCAGATATCGGCATCGTGGCAAGCTCTGTTGAATCTCAAACTACATGGTGACTGACTTGCTCGTTCCCACAGTGAGAAATGCGTCTCCCGCATCAACACCGTCCGGCACGTCCACCCCACCACAACTCCCCACTCCGAACGCAGGGCAGGGCACGGCGGCAACTCCAGAGCAGCTGAAAGCACAGGAAGAATACCTGAGAACATTGTTGAGGCAACCCATACCTCAAAATGAGGCACCTCAAGCAGAGCAACAAGAAGATCCGATGCTGAAGATGCTGCAAGCCATGATGGGAGGGATGGCCGGTCCTAGCGACCCGAGCGACCCCAGTGTGCCTGGACGCGTGGGCGCAACTCCCGGGTTTTCTCCGGACGACATATCAAGAGCTACGGGGATCCCTCCCTTTTTAACCAACATGATTATGGGAGGACAGAAGGCACCACCTACAAAGGCGGAGGTAAACGCGACGAGATTGTGGAAGATCCTGCATGTCATTTTCGCCGTGGTGGCAGGGCTGTATCTGGTGTTTAGGATTCACGCGTCTACCAAGCTGTTTGGCGAGAATCCGCCGGCGCCAGCAACCTTCCAGAATCCTTTTCTACTCTTCGCGACTGGCGAGCTGATTATGCAGAGTACCAGGGTTGCAACCAAAGGGCATTCGGGCAAAAGCGGGTTTTCTTTGTGGATACAGATGTTCAGGGAATTTATCGGGGATGGTGCGATTCTGGTATTCATGCTGGGAATAGCGTCCTGGTGGAAAGGAAGTGCACAGTTATAGACAGCGGCAGTCATAGCGAAACGGATCTGCGGCAATGTCCCCAGCTAGTCCACAGCCAAGGAGGTTACAGTAAATGTTTCCGTGACTGTCGATGCCGTCTGTCTTTCCCAGCTTTCTGGTGAGCCTTGTCCGTGTTGAAATGAGCAGAGGAACACGCCGCGCCCATACCACACATGCATCACACCACCGCGGCAGTCAAGTCGCGTGGCGAGTGTCTAGACGGGCCATGAGCCTGTTCATGGGGATATGTCCGGACGCCGGACGGACCACGGGGCATGGAGCTATGCTGCCAACCCTTTCCGGGAAGGCGGAGGAAGGGCATTTTTCGGGAGTGTGGATGCAGTTCGCAGGCTGAAGTACGGAGTACGGAGTACGGAGCACGAAAACCGTTCACTGCCCTCGGCGGGCTTTGGGGAGGATGCCAGGGGCCGGCCTTAGCCCAGACACTGGACAGCGGTGTCCCAGGGGCCCTAAGCCTTCGGGCGGATGACACTTCCTCGGAGGTTTAAAGGAGTTTCGAAGGAGCAAGGTGGGAAGTCAATATCTGACAATCTACGACAGGGTCAGCATAGTTTCGTTTAACATTTGAGGATCGCACAACAGTCCGGGAGAGAGGCACTGGTTCTCTCGAACAGGGACAGGCCAGTGTGCCGCGCGATCCTCGATCACAGCGCGACGAGGGGTGTCTGCCAATGTCCAGGGTCTGGTGACTATTATGCCTACTCCGTACGAGAACAGGTAATGACTAGTAGGGCTTCCCGGGCTCTTGGAGTCTATTACTAGGTACGACTAGCAGGGGATCAACGTGAGGCACGGATAAAAGGATGGGCGATGATGGCGGGGCTTAGGAGGCATTCTTATTGAACGCGCTCCAGCTTTCCCCGCAGCGCCCGCCCGGCCAAATCACTCTTTGAGTTTGCTTGTCTGACGAGAGAATCCCTGCCATTCCTCTGTCACTCGATCAATTGTTGCTCCCACCCACCACCACAACCACAGTGCAGGCTCGATTGATCCTGGTACGAGCGCTGCGTCTGGGCCCCGTTGACTCCCTCCCAATCGTCATCGATCAATTTCTCCTATATTAGACCACTTGAACACCCACCTTGATCCTGGTCCCTTTCCTGCGAAGTCACAGCGTCCTCTTGTGCGCAGCGTGATACATACATACAGTCTCCAACACGTTTGTGTCCGCCGTGTCTCCTTCTCGCCCGTGACTGCTTGCTGTGCTATTTTCTGCAATCATGTCTGAAGGCGACGTCAAGCCCTCCAAGGGTCCCGTCGTGGTAGGTGGACTCCATTGAGCTCGTTCAGAGCTTCGCTGACTACATACAGGCCGAAGCCCACGAAGTCGACACTTACCAGTATGTCGTCGCCCTCCTATCCTCCGCCTAGAGCTCCGTACATGGTACTGACTCACGGACAGTGTCCCCAAGCCGTTCTGGAAAAAGGGGCCCGGCAAGACCCATTTAAAAGACCTCGATGAATATTACTCCCTGTACAAGGAGTCCATTGAACAGCCGGACAAGTTCTGGGGAAGGCTAGCTCGAGAGCTTTTGACCTGGCAGACGGATTTTCAGACAGTGCACAGTGGAAGCCTGGCTAATGGTGACAATGCCTGGTTTCTGGAGGGCCGACTGAACGCCTGCTACAACTGTGTTGACCGCCATGCTATCAAGAACCCGGACAAACCTGCAATTATCTACGAAGCTGACGAGCCAAGCGAGGGCCGAGTGCTCACCTACGGCGAGCTGCTCCGTGAAGTGTCGCGAGTTGCGCACACGCTGAAGCAAATGGGAGTCAAGAAGGGCGACACCGTCGCACTCTACCTGCCCATGATTCCCGAGGCAGTCATCTCTTTCCTCGCAGTCACCCGTGTTGGCGCCATCCATTCGGTTGTGTTTGCGGGTTTCTCCTCCGGGTCGCTTGCTGACCGAATTCTCGACGCCAATTCCAAAGTTGTGATTACCACAGACGAGGGCAAACGTGGTGGCAAGGTCATTGGCACCAAGAAGATCGTCGATGAGGCATTGAAGAAATGCCCCGACGTCACCCGGGTCTTGGTCTACAAGAGGACAGGGGCCGACGTTCCCTGGACCACAGGCCGAGATTTCTGGTGGCACGAGGAAGTAGAGAAATACCCCAACTACTTCCCACCCGAGAGCATGGCATCCGAGGACCCTCTCTTCCTGCTTTATACGTCTGGCTCGACGGGGAAACCCAAAGGCGTGATGCACTCTACAGCAGGATACCTGCTTGGGGCTGCAGCAACCGGTAAATATGTCTTTGACATACATGACGACGACGTATTCTTCTGTGGTGGTGATGTTGGCTGGATTACCGGTCACACTTACGTGGTGTACGCACCTCTTCTCCTTGGTGTCGCAACTGTGGTTTTCGAAGGAACCCCGGCCTACCCCAACTTCTCCCGCTATTGGGATGTCATCGACAAGCACAACGTCACCCAATTCTATGTCGCTCCGACCGCCTTGCGCCTGCTAAAAAGAGCCGGTGACGAACATATCCGCCATAAGTTGAGCAAGTTGCGAGTGCTGGGTTCGGTCGGTGAACCCATTGCAGCAGAAGTCTGGAAATGGTACTTTGAGGTTGTGGGCAAAGAGGAGGCACATATTGTTGACACGTACTGGCAAACGGAGACAGGGTCTCATGTTATCACCCCACTGGCCGGCGTCACCCCCACGAAGCCCGGCAGCGCATCGCTACCTTTCTTTGGCATTGAGCCAGCGATCATCGACCCCGTGTCCGGTGCAGAAATTCAAGGGAACGATGTTGAGGGCGTGTTGGCGTTCAAGCAGGCGTGGCCAAGTATGGCAAGGACTGTTTGGGGCGCACACAAGAGATATATGGACACGTATTTGAACGTATACAAGGGCTACTATGTGAGTACATTCGAGATCTCGAAACCTGGACTACTGACTGACCCCCGGCGATAGTTCACTGGCGACGGTGCTGGTCGTGACCATGAGGGCTATTATTGGATTCGCGGCCGTGTCGATGATGTTGTCAATGTGTCTGGCCATCGTCTGTCGACGGCCGAGATTGAGGCTGCTTTGATCGAACATGACGGAGTAGCCGAGGCGGCTGTCGTCGGTATCAACGACGAACTCACTGGCCAGGCCGTCAACGCTTTTGTGTCACTCAAAGACGGAACCGACACAAGCGATGCGATGCGCAAGGACCTCATCCTGCAAGTTCGAAAGTCCATCGGGCCATTCGCAGCGCCAAAGGCCATTTTCATTGTGGATGATCTTCCCAAGACTCGATCAGGCAAGATCATGAGAAGAATCTTGAGAAAGATTTTGAGCGGCGAGGAGGACAGCCTTGGTGACATATCGACACTCAGCGACCCAAGCGTGGTCACCAAGATCATCGATACCGTAAAGGCATCACAGAAGAAATAAGCAAGAAACGGGGAAAATGGACAGTGTTTCGCAGATCGTATACCCTCAGATTTTGACGATTCGAGCCTTGGATGGAGATGGAAACGGACACGATTTCATACATGTAGCTAACAACATTTTCCAGACGATTGATTACTTGTCCCATGACTAGAAGAGGACCCAACGTTCTGCTGATGCCAGGATGAGCTGAGATTGAGACTGAGACACTGCAACTGCGAGAGAAGACTGTAGACTGTAGACCGTAGACCGGCGATGTTCTGCCTGTTGATCTGGTGGATCGAAGGGATGAATGAATGACTCGTGTTGATTGAGATATGACTCGGGTACCACGTGATGTGTACGTTGGCCGCCATCCGGTTGTACGGAGTACGGGGTACGGAGTACGGAATACGGGATACAGAATACGGAGTACCTAGGTACCTCAGGTATGTACGGAGTACGGAGTACTCTGTACAGGTTTGTCGTACTCAGTGGACTCTAAGGTACGGAGCGCAATGTACATTGTACATACCTATATGCGAATCCGACGACATACTTGGGTATTCAACAAGACGAGACACGATACACATGGATAGTGGCCTCACTTTCGGCATGCCTTTTGCATCCCCGTCCTCGTCCTCATCCCCATCCTCATCCATTCCAACGCCATGCCCCGATCGGTGAATCTCCGAGCAAAACGCTTCCGGTGTACGCATGAAGGATGTGACCGATCCTATACTCGCCGAGATCACCTCTCTCGACATTTCCTGAACCACAAACCCCGAACGATATTTCCATGCGATCAATGTTCAAAGTTGTTTGTTCGCCTGGATCTACTCCAGCGTCACCTGGAAAGGCATCAAAGAGGATTGCAATTCCGTAATCGCGGTGGCTTAGAGGTCTTGAATACCACACGTACGGCGCCCCGTCTCATGTTGCGACTGTACATCGACCCTACGAGCCTCTGGATCATGACTGACTTGGGCGGAGCTCAATAGCGTTGGCGGATCCGTCTTTGCATGATTTAGATCCGAGCACTCAACCTGGTCCTCCTGTACCAGCCCTTGACTGTGGTCGGTCTCCAGAAGTAGGCGCCGGCCAGTCAACCTCTCCCAGGCCGACGGCGGATCAATCTTTGGAATTCTGTCTGGACTGGATTTTGGAGAATGCCCTGGTCTCAGACTTCCAGGAACATCCCAGTTTCGAGCCCAACAGCCTGCCATTCCTTTTCCCCGTTTCCTCCGACACTGGCTCTATTGACGTGCCATATCTGGAGCCTGCATGGCCTGATGCTCGCACAAGGATTATGGAAACGTTGGAAGGCATGGAGCCAACCATCCTGGAGTCTTCTTTCTTCGAGCCAGCCAATCTTGAGAAGTTCGGCAACGACTATTTTGAAAACTATTGGCCTCACTTCCCCATCATTCATCGACCGACGTTCTCTCCCTTCCACAGTCCGCCGTTATTGGTTGCAGCCATAGCCATGTTTGGCTCCAGGTTCGACGGCGATCCTGGGACCTTTCACGTAGCGTCGGCCATTCATGACCACCTGAGCGCATGTATTTTCAACGTCGGTCTTTCTCCCTCTCCCGTCCGTGCTTGTCGCTTACGCCGTCTCAGACAAGGGCCATGCAGCAATCCCTTACCACGGACTATCTGCAGACTCTTCTCCTCGTGTTGGCGCATGGAAAGATGTTCTCTAGTAGAAAACATCACGAAATGGCACACATCTTCCACAGTGCCATGATCAACGTAAGACTGCGCTGAAATTACCCTGGCTAAACAGTCACTGACGACTTGTAGCTCTTCCGCCGAGAAGATGCTTTCTCACCCCAAGTTCTGTCCGCCGAAGCCTCAGGGTCCTCACTGGAACAAAAGTGGCAGAGTTGGATTGAGAGGGAATCAATGACGCGGTTGGCTTTCTTTGCGTTCATGATGGACGCACAACATGCCATGTATTTCATGCACACGCCTGTGCTCAACGTCAACGACATACATCTGCAACTGCCATGCGAAGACGTTCTCTGGAATGCCGCCACGGCTGAGCAGTGGCATAAGAGTGCACAGACTACGTGTGAATCGCCATATTTCCGTCAATGCTTGAGAAGCCTCCTCAGGAAGATACCGGCGCCACATGGACACTCTCCTTACTCCCGATTCATCCTCCTCCATGGTTTGTTCAGTGTGGCCACGTCCTTGCATACGAACGAGTCCATGTATCTCAACATGGGCATGACTGGACCTCTGGACGAATGGCGAGCCATCATCAGCCAGGGGATTGAAACTTGGTCGTCTTCTGAACTATTCATCGAGACATCTCTATCCTCGGCCGCCGCCCGGTTGCTGTCGCGGATGGCGCAGATCACCATGCACTGTCATCTGTACCACGTTCATGTATTCTCGGGGGCCCCTTCGCTTCTTGGAAACACCATCACGGGAACGGACTACACAAAGGCCACAGAATATCTCAAGCTCTGGTTCGCGAGCAAGCACTCTCGCACGGCCCTTTACCACTCTCTGTCTTTAGTCCAAGACCATCTCTTCGCTCGGCAGCAATGCCGGGAATTTGACAAAAACATTGCTGTCCGGCCGTGGTGCCTCTACTCGGCCACGCTTGTCATCTGGGTCTACAGCTCCTTGGAGTATAGTGCAAATGCCAGAGAGGATGCCAGAGAAGACGTCCCTGACAACTTGAGCCTGGAACTGTATATTCCGGCAATGATCCAGCATGTGTGCAAAGAAGGATCGACCATCAGGATGAAGCAGACAAAAGACCTGCTGAACATGGTGCGCGTGCACCTCCAACATTATCAATGGGAACTTCTTCAAGAGGCATGCATCACGTTGGGGCGACTCGCGGGCATGTCCCGCTGATTCTCTGGAGTCATGAGACCGACAAGGATGTGAAACTTGTGTTTTGTCTATAGAGTGGCTGACCCCGGCGGTACTTGGCATGCAACACAACATGGGAACAACATGGTCGGCCACAACTTTGACGACCTCGACCACCGCATCATCATATGAGCGACCAGAGACTGGAATCCAGCCCGGTAAAGATGGTCGAGACCCATGTTGGCACATTGGGGTGGCTGCCAGGAACCCTCAGTTCCCACCTGCACGAAGCTCTGTGACCATTCCTCGAATTCCGGCAATTTCTTCTGGTTGTAATCGGATGTCAAACCATTCGGCCATACCGCGTATTCTACTCTCTTCGCTGTGATAGACGTCGACAATTTCCTTCCTACCAAGGCTACGTCTTCGGAGCTCGTTGCCGTCTAGAATGAGATAGCCAACAGGAGCGTCGTCGTTGTTGCTGTTGTCGTCGTCGTCGTCGTCATCACTCAGCACTAATTTCAAAAGCATCAATCGATAGGTGAAGTGACTGATGCGACTGGTGCTGGTGTAATAGTTCATGACCTGGAAATCTTGGGGGAGGAACTCGACCTCTGTGAGACAATAGGCGGATTTCCAAGCGTGGTCAGGGCTGTCTCTGATCTGAAGCACCCAGACTTTTTGGCTCGGATCGGAAAAGGACGCGATAGGCCGATATTCCAGAGTGGTTTGCGAGGTCGGGACATTGGTCATGATGTGGCCTGGCTCGAGCGGTGACGGGGAACAGGTCCCCTGGCGGCCGAAACCGACGTCGACCAGATACTTGCGACCGTCGATCGAGACCAGATTGATCATGTGTGTCCTATACTCACTCACTCAACAACTGGTTCCCTGGTTCTAGTTTCCTGGGGAAGGGAATGGGCGGGCGGGCGGATAGGATGAGGGATCAGATTGAGATCAAGATCAAGATCTGCCCATACGCAATACATACCAGCCTCCAAACTCCCCCGGGTCTCCAGCAGCCACGGATATATTCGACACCCTAGCCCCCGTAGGATACAAACGGTAGCCCAGGGATCGGAGGACGACGCCGAAAAACGTGTTGTTCTCCATGCAGTAGCCGCCCAGACGTCGCTCCACCAGCTTGGTGTACAAGGCGTCGGGGTCGAGGGTCAGGCCGAGGCCAGCACCAGTGTCAATGCCAGGCAGTTGGATTGGAGTTTGGGTTGGGCTTTGGCTTTGACTTGGTCTTGGTCTTGGTCTTGGGCTGTAATGCAAAGCCAGGTTTCCATAAGGAATCTTGGCCATGGTTCTTCGCTGCAGTCTCGTCAAGGTCGCCAGTGCGTCGGCCTGCACTGCGGCTTTGGTGGCGGCGAGATCTCCCATGCGGAGCCATGATAGGTATTGCTCCATCTGCTGGTCGGAATAGATCTGCCTGGGTGGTGAGGGTGAGGGTGGGGCCGATACTGATGTGGAGGCTGATGGTGAAGCTGATGTCGAGGCCGATGCTGATGCTGAAGCTGATGTCGTGGTCGTGGTCGTGGTCGATGTCGATGCCATGCCGACCGTCATCGTGATCGTGATCGTGATCGGGACCGTCACCTTGACAGCCGGGGCGATGGCACAAGACTCTTGAAGAGGCAAGAGTCGAAGGTTGAATCTCACCCGCGGCTTGGAGGTTAGAGGTTGGAAGGTAGAGGTTGGATAGAGGTCACTCACTCACGACACATACGGAGTAGATAGATATACCTATGCACCATACCATATATTTACAAGGTAAGTAAAGTAAGGTGGGTGGGTGACTCATACTCCATCCACTCCACTATTGATAAGGGGCACCTGTTCTTGGTGCTCGTACAGGACTCGGAAAGCACTGACCTATATGGCGCTTATACTTATACTTGCAATATAATAGAGACGACTCATCACCTACAATATACAGGAGAAGACTGTCATAACCATCATCGTGGTAGGCTGGCCCTGGCCGTTACGTAACACTACACTATACTATGCTGGACAACGACGAAGAGGACATAAGAAAGAATATAAGAAAGAGAGAGAAAGGTGTCAAACTTACCTAGTGTAGACACTAACTTGACGTACCTAGGCATTCCCAGCCTTGTCCTTGTCCTTTGACCAGAAGGCTAGCATAGGTATACCTATATATATATATAGTCTGGGCTCCCCCATACCCCTTTGATAGCGAACATGGAGCATTCCAACCTTTGACAAAAAGAACAAGACTACAAGGTTGACAAAAAGAACAAGACTACGATATACTCTTTGAATTTTGGGGGCTTCTCAAGTCTCAAGACTAAGACTGCAATATACCCCTTTTGGGGGCCTCATAAGTCTCAAGACTAGTGGAAGGATGCCTCTGTCAAAGGTTGAAATGTTCCATGCTCGCCATCAACGGGGTATAGGGCACCTAAGCCCAGGCTATATAGTGTGTAGTATGCCTAAACCAGCCTTCTGTAAAGAACGAGGCTGGATATGCGCCTTAGGGCCAAGTTTGACAGCCTCATACGATCGAATCAACCACGCTGTTTGGATCGACCTTGTGAGCCTCGATGACCCGGTCGAGCATGTTTGTCATGTCGACCTTTTCATTTTCCCTTTGCACTCGACCTTGGCTCTTCAAAAGTTGGGCAGCAATGTCGGCCCACGTCCACGTCACCTGCTCCGATCCAGACCTAGACCCAGAGACGAGGCCGGGATCCAGTTCACATGGCAGCAAACGACCGTTTTCCTTGCGAATCTGGCCGTCCACAATGACGGTGTCGACGTCGCGCACCGAGGCGTGCATCACCACGGCTGCCAGTGGGTTGTGTTGAGCGGCACAGATCATGGCAGGGCTGTCGGTGGCGAAGAGCACCAGGTCGGCCAACTTACCCGGAGCGATGGTGCCGATCTTGTCCTCCATGTGAACGGCGCGCGCGCCCTGGATAGTGGCCAAGTTGAAGGCATCTTCGACCAGGGCCTGCAGTCTCCGGGGGAGTTTGCCGTGGTCGAGAAAGGCCTGGTTGGCGCGCGCTCGTGCGTACTGGAGTGCCAGTCTCATCTGGGTCATCATGTCAGAGGAATTGTTGGAATGGCAGTCGACGCCCAGCGCACACTGGGACGCAAACTCTGGTCGAAACGCCAGCGGCTCCCCGAGCGCCATCTGCATCTCTGTTTCCGGCGTGCAGGAGACGAATGCGTTGCGACGCTTGAGCAGGTCGGCGTCTCGCATGTCGGCGGCGTTTGAGTGCGAGAAGATGAGATCCGACGCCAGTAAGCCGTACGACTCGAGGATCTGGATGGGGGAAAAGTCGCCTGTCGGAGAGGACGACGTTAGTTACCTATAGATGGCTGTGGCCGAGGCTGGACCGGTTGAAAGAAGAAAGAAGAAAGAAACGGTCGGCAGGGGAGTCCTACCAGAATACGGCCCCTTGGTGTAATGTGCCGTGATGAGCTTGACCCCCCAGCGTCTGGCTTTCTCAAACAGATCCACCACCGCCTGCTTGGGCATCAAGAACCAATCGAAGGCCAGACCGATGTGGACGCGCCCGTCGCCGAAGGGCGATTGTTTCGCCAGGCTCTCCAGCTGCGTCAGGAGCCAGGGAGGGAGCAGGTCGTCGTCCTTGGTCAACGGGCACCACGACTTCACCCGGCTCGTGGGACAGTAGCAGAAGAAGGCACGGATGCCGGACGACACGGTTGCAGACACAGCGTTGGTTCCTGGACACAGACACAGAGACAGGGTCAGCCTTGATGCTTGTTACTAGGTATTCACCTTGGGCAGGGACTCATAAGTAAGGGTAACGTCCTTAGCTTGGGTAGCGTCCTCATAAGTAAGGGTAACGTCCTCTGCATGGCATCCCAGCCTTTAGTCTAGCTTACCGGTTTCAGGCGAGTAGTTCATGTGCGCATGGTCGACCACGCAGGTGGTGCCGGCGTCGATGGCTTCCAGCGCGCCACCCAGCTGGCCCCAGAAGATGTCGTGGCCGGTGTAGAAATAGCCTTGCATGTTGCCTGTCATGCATGGTCCGTCAGGTCACGTCAGCTGGAGTCCATCTTGTATATTAGGTAGATAGGTAGGTAGGTAGGTAGGTAGGTAGGTAGGTAGGTAGGTAGGTAGGTAGATAGATAGAGTGGCAGGTAGACTGGTAGGTTGATAGGACCTGTTACCTACCCTTCGGCAGGTAATCCAGTAACAGGTCGTTCGCATGCCGCCCCTTCAATTGCGTCTGCCAGAGATGGTTGTGTGTGTCGATGAATCCCGGTGCCACGATCTTGTCCCGACAGTCGATGACCTTGGTGTCTGCGGACGGCGCCGCCAGATTAGTGCCCATCTGGGAGATGATGTTGCCCTCGATCAATATGTCCGTTCGTCGTGGATATGGCACGTCGCCGTCGCCGTGGAGCAATACCGTTCCGTTCTTTAACAAGATGGACGGATTCATTTTGGGTTCGGAATTGGGATTGCTGTTGCTGTTGCTGTTGCTGTTGCTGTGTCGTGATCTCCTGGCCCTTTGGTCTCTGACCCTTGTCTAGACGGAGGAAAGAGTTGGCTCGCTCGAGGGGCAGAAGCCGGGTTTTGATCAGATCAGCCACACGGCCATGGAGCCACATACCTACCTACTTATTACTCACTGCATTACCTACCTACCTACCTACCTACCTACCCACTTCGGCCACACTGGGCAGCGAGCTGTTGCAGACTTTTCACGTGGCGCCATCTATGTGTCAGTAACTGTATCCTTTTTCATGCTTCGTACATGGACAGACTACCTAACGTGGGGGCGGATGGATGGATCGATCTCCGCTGACACTTACACGGGGGAACTGGAACTGGAATTATGGAGTAATATATCTAATATCTACCTGTTTATCTCTTTACATGGGGTTGGGACTAGCCGTATATGGCGGTATGTGGGTTTACGTGGAGGGATCGAGGGATCAGGCCCCTTACGTGGAGGGCTCCAAGGCATGCACGATAAGCGATGGCATGGCCGGCAAAGGGAGCAACCTGGACCCTACAGTTGTCAAGGCCAATGTACACGGTAGTACATGTCCACTATCTCAGGTGGAGGAGGAGAAGTACGACATCCGCTCGTGATAGCCTGACATGACTAACAAGACTCACTGAACACTTTCCTCGCCGGGCCTGCCTCGACTACGACCACGACCGCGTTGTCAATCCTCGTTGATAGTGGTGATAGTGGTGATAGTGATATTGGTGATGCTGGTCTTGGATCGACCTATCAGTCTGATAAGGTCTGGATCGAGTCTTGACAGCCTCTGCCGAAGATGAAACCGCTGGTCCTGCCTATCGTACATAAATGGGGGCGTGCCTCATCACATGGGGTCGATGGGAGTAGGCAGAAAGCGCCCACAGTTGAACAGGATCTTGACCGCACCACACCGCCGGTTGAGTTCGAGAAAGGACGTCTCAACCTCAACGAACCGATCTCCCCTCAAAATGCCCGATATCGATCCACAGCCGTCCTCCGGCGCACGGAGAAGGCTTCAAGGCGCCTGGGCAAGAATTCTCATCCAGCAAGAGAACAGTGGCGAACCAGGGACAGGCACAGGCATAGGCACAGGATCAGAAACTCGACGGAGCCGATACCTCAGCAGCCCCGATCTGGCGCCCGTCCATCCTAGCAGGCGCACTTGGAAGCCGATCAACTTCATCACCTTCTGGGCTTCAGGTTAGACAATACTGCCCTCTCCCCTTCGGAGAGAAATCTTCTTGCTGACACACAGCACTGAACAGCGTCATTCAATGTCAACACCTGGCAGCTTGCAGGGAGTTTCGTGGAGAGCGGGTTGGCATGGTATGTCTGCTGTTGAACCGTCGAACATGCATTGTAGTACCAGCTGAACCCCTTGTCGCGTAGGTGGCACGCCTGGCTTTGTATCTGGATCGCCTATCTCGTCACCGGCCTTCTGATTGCCGCCGGTGGCCACCCGGGAGCCAAGTTCTCTGTGCCCTTTCCCGTGGCGATCCGCTCCGCCTTTGGTGTCTACGGCGCTGTATGGCCAGGTATGTATGGCGACTTGACTTGGCCGCGGGTGACGACAGCTAAAGGCTTGATGTGTTTGCGACTGACGCTAGTTGACAGTCTTCAATCGTATCATCCTCGCCATCATCTGGTATTCGGTTCAGAGCTGGATTGGAGGAGAGTATGTGGCTGACTCCATGTAGGAGAGAACAGGAGAAGGAGACTGGACTGGCTAACCGCGGTTGCTGTTTTGCTTCAGATGCGTCTACCTCATGCTGCGCGCCATTTGGCCATCGATCGCTCATCTCCCGAACCATATCGCGGCCTCGATGCAGACCGACTCGGGCCACATGCTGGCCTTTTTCGTCTTCTGCTTCTTCCAACTGTTCGGTGCGTGTGCCGGCACGGCTCCGGCTCTCCCACCCCTCTGCCCCTGCAAACTCTGACACGTGCAATCAAGCCCTGTGGTTGCCCATCGAGAAGACCAGGCATCTGTACTCGGTCAAAGCCATTGCTGCCATTATTGCAGGCGTGCTCTTTGCCGTGTGGGTTGCTCTTAAAGCTGGACGTGGACCTGGCTTGGTAATGACTGGCAAGTCCTGTGGGTTTCCCCGATGCAAATATCTCCAGCCCTTATGCCGTGTCGGTTGGGAACTCACCTTTCTCAGCCATCCACGGTGCTTCTCTGTTCTGGGCGCTCCTATCGGCCTTCATGTCGTCATTGAATAATTGGAGCACATTCATTCTGAACGGTGAGCATGAGCATCCATCCCCTTTGACAGAATCCCTGCTTGCCATACCCGAGCACGAGTCTGTCGATAGATGCTGAATCTGTCCATTAGACTCGGACTTTTCGCGATTCGCCCGCAAACCGTCGGACGCGATCTGGTCGCAGATGGTGGCGCTCCCACTGTGTTTCAGCCTGACCTCGCTCATCGGATTGGTCGTCTCGAGTTGCAGTGCAAACATTTATGGTGCTCCGCTGTGGAATCCTTTGGATGTCCTGAGTCGTGTAAGTGCATCTTGCTCCTGCCGTCATGACACTCTTAATGACCGCACATCAGTTTCTCGACAGTCAGCCTTCCTCGTCGTCCCGAGCCGGGGTGTTTTTCCTCGGGCTGGTTTTCGCATACGCCCAAGGGTTGACCAATCTAGCCTGTGGGTCCGCCGGACTCTGTTGGACAATTGCTTGCTAATGGGGGACAGGTGCGAACTCGGCAGGAAGTGATCTGACGGCCTTGTTCTCTCGAGTCATCAACATTAGTAAGTGCTTGGCTTGACGACGGGTTGGACTGCAAGTCTGCAACTCACTGACATTGGCCCATTCTAGGACGAGGAGGATATCTCACTGCAGCCTTGTCTCTCTGCTGCATGCCATGGCTACTCTTGTCCAGCAGCAACAACTTCTTGAGCTATGTCAACTCGTATAGCGTTTTCATCTCGGCTTTCGTGGGCCCGTATTTCTGTGATTACTTCATTATCCGCAGAAGTACGTTTTTCATCCATTCTTTCTCTTTATTTCAAGCTTCAGACTAACATTTGCATGCCTTGATGCCAGCCCGACTCGCCATTCCAGAACTCTATTCCGGTGCTCACGACGGCTTGTACTGGGGATGGAAGGGATTCGGAGTCAATGGATGCTTGGCTTACTTGTAAGGAATCAAGACCCGACAATTCCTTACATCCTTACATTCCACATACTGTACCTCGGCTAATCTTTGACCGCGCTTCCTTACAGATCAGGAGTGGCGTTCAACATAGTAGGATTTGTGGGCGCGATCGGAGCCTCCGTCCCCGCCGGCGCTGACTACCTCTGTGGGTATATTTCTTCTTACCTCGAGTGAAAATAGGCTGATTGTGACCCAGTTCGATTCAATTTTATAGGAGGCTTCTTGGTCAGCGCCACCGCGTATTACTGCTTGAGTGTCTTTGGCCCGTTCAGGATCAGCAAGCCTGCGATATCCCCACGCAGCTCGACCTCTGGTTCAGGAGCAATGGAAGTCCCTGATGTTCACGACATCAAGCTCTTTTCACACAGTGCCTCGGTCTAAAGAATCCAAATGGTCTCGTCGACGGCTTCGGAGACTTGTGCGCGGCGATCAAGGATGGCAGCGACGAGTTGGTTATCGAGTGTGCACTGACGAACCGGGGTTGGACGTTCGCCGCCACAGCCACCAGCGTTCACAGGGGATGACCATGTGGTAAACAATACCTAGATAATCAGATCCCCTCGTGACGGCATTAACTTGGCCAGGAATGGACTGTGGTGCTACCTGTAGAAGGAGAGGTGACTGAGACGGCCTGTGACCGAGACGATAGCCCCGTCGCACAGTATCTCTCAAAGGTGCGCATTATGTGGTCTCCGACACGATATTGGTGTATGTGCTCTGTACACCTATAGGTACCAGGCAATATGGCACGAGTCATGGCAGGTGTCCTCAGTTGTCCTCAGGTGTCCTCAATTGTCCTCGATTGTCCTCTCGGAAAACCTGCCCCGTTCATACAAACGAGGACCGAAGCGAGAGGGCGGCGGCACCCGTCGCCGAAACGGGATGCCAGCGTGTCGCTCGCTACTTTAGCACCAGGCTAGTCCTAGAACAGTCGTAGCAGTTTTCCTAGCCTCTAAGCCCTTGGCAGACACTCAGTCCACAGCGCAGCGCAGTCAAGTCCTAGCTGGCAACTCCCTCAGGCTCATCATTAAATCGAGGCGCGTCCACCCTCGACCCAAGCTGGCCTTTATTTCAATCTTGTGGATGAGAGAGCCTTGTGTGCACGTTGGCGTCGAGTGTCCAGGCCTTGATTCACAAAGATCTCCGCAGGGAACTGCTGCCTGCTGCCTGCTGCCAACGCTGCCTGCGGTGCTTGCCCTCATCGACTCCGAGCCTCTCTTTCCAGCGCGTCACGAATTTCCTCCACCACATTTAGCAGAGTTTTGATTCTATCGCTCCTTCTCTTTCCATTCTTTGACACATTCCGGGGTTCGAGATTGCGCAACGACGCTCATCGATACCGGCCAGCATGTCGTTCGGCAGCGGGACCGGCTTTTCCTTTGGGTCCAACACCAACACTCCGAACGCTGGGTTTGGAGGTTTTGGCAACAACACCAACACCACCGCCAACACTGGTAAGTGAAACATGGATTCAGTTGTATTGACCAAGATTCTGATATATCGTCTTGGCTCAGGTTTCGGTTCCACGAGCAATACCGCAGGTGGATTTGGCTCGAGCACTGCTGCCTCCAACCCTTTCGGCGGTAGCACTTTCGGATCCAACACTGGAGGTGCGTGTCAACATTTTGTTTCCCCTCTGCACTGCCTTCGCTGCGCTACCACTTCACTTCCTTACGGACCTTGGTCACTTCCTCGCCCCTTCAACCTAGACCTTGCTCTTGACCATCCCCCTGCGTTCCCTGTCCGCGATGACTTTTGAAGGGGACTCGCGAGTTCGCCGTCGTCGTCTCCCACCACGCTTAGCCACTGCACGTCCTGCCTCGGCGCGCTCGATGTATCTCTCAACTATTCTCGAAACAGACGAACTGACGATGCCATCCGCAGGTTTTGGTAGTACCAACAACACCTCCAGCTCCCTCTTCGGAAACAAGCCCGCCGCGACTCCCTTCGGCGCCAGTTCTACAACTACAGGAGGTGGGCTCTTTGGTAGTTCTGCAAACACAAACACAGGTTTTGGAGCCTCGACAGGCGGTTTCGGCAGCACTAACAATGCGTTTGGAGGAACCAACCCTGGCAGCTCGACTTTCAGCTTCGGAAATGCGAACAAGCCTGCGTTCGGTTCCACTCCCAGCGCAACCCCTCTATTTGGTCAAGGCGGCGCGGGGACGACAGGGACGGCGTTTGGCACATCATCTGCCTTTGGTTCTGCCGGCACAGGCACTGCTCTGAGCAGCCAGCCAGTCCCTCCTCCGGATGGCACGGCGTCCACCCCCTTCGCCCCCACCATGGAGAAAGACGCCAACGGCTCGAGCAGCAGTTATCAGAGCATCAGCTTCATGCCGCCGTATCAGAAATACTCCTTCGAAGAACTGCGCTTGGCGGACTATAATGCTGGTCGCCGTTTCGGGACCTCTACGGGCCAGGCGGGCGGCTTTGGGTCTAACACGTTCGGCGGTTTCGGCTCGAATAACACTCCAGCCTTCGGTAGCAACGCTACCAATCCCGCCCCCAATTCCAATCCCTTTGGTGCTGCAACGACATCGCCGACAGGATTTGGTACACCATCCTCCACCACCACCGCCTTTGGAGGAGGAGGGCTGTTCGGAAATAAGCCGGCTGGAGGCGGCTTGTTCGGCCAGCAGTCTTCGGGCACGTCTTCTGGGGGATTGTTCGGGACGGCAAACAACTCTCCAAGTGCATTTGGAGGCGGCAATACCGGTTTCGGCTCCAACAATACTCTTTTTAACAACAACGCCAACCAGAAGCCAAGCCCGTTCGGCGGTGCCTCCACCACCCCTTCGTTCTCTTTCGGCAACAACAACACCACAAATGCAGGCACCGGCACCGGCACCGGTCTATTCAACAACAATACAAACACGAGTACCAATGCCTTTGGCGGAAACAATCAACAACAGACCGGTGGACTCTTCGGAACCCAGCAAAAATCCCTGTTTGGCAACACCACTGGAGCATTCGGTCAGTCGACGAGTCAAAGTCAACCATCGGGCGGGCTGTTCGGCAACACTAGCAATACAGGGGGTAATGCACCAGGTGGCGGTCTCTTCGGCAACACCAACACCGCCAACAACAATACCAACACTGGTGGAGGACTATTCGGAACAAACAATAACGCGGGAGGTTCTCTTTTTGGCAACAACGCCAACAGTGCTCAAAAGCCTGGTGGACTTTTCGGAGGAAGCACGTTTGGGAATACCAACACGGGAAACACCACCGGCGGTCTGTTTGGCAATACGGGCACAAGCAATCAACAGCAGGGAGGTCTGTTTGGCAACAATACCAACACTGGCAGCGGCTTTTCCTTCGGAAACACGGCCAACAAACCTGCCGGCACGTCCCTCTTCACGAACACAAACGCCAACCAACAGGGAGGTCTCGCGGGCTTGGGCGGTAATTTTGGGAGCAGTTTCGGTACTTCCCAGGCTGCTCAACAAGGCAACCTGCAGCAACCAGAAGTCAAGCACGCTTCTCTGAATGACCCCAATCCCTACGGTCAGACCTCCATCTGGACTGGCCTGCCGGTTCCCACGCCTGACAACTCCAAACCCATCTTCACTCCGCTATCGGCCACTCAGAAGTTGAAGGAGAGCCAGTCTAAACCCCCACCAAGCCTGCGACTCAATCAATCTCGCTACATGACGCCACCGCGACGTTCTGGCTACGGCTTCTCTTACTCTACATATGGCACGCCTAACAGCGCGGCTAGCACGCCGGGTGGAAACGGCTTAACCAGCAGTATGTATGGCAGTCGAAGTTTCAATGGCGGCAGCTTTGGTCGCTCCTTTGGCAAAAGTGCCTCTGCCAGCAATCTAAGATCGCAGTTCAACGGCGACAGCGAGAGCATCCTCAGTCCCAACGCGTTTACCGCCACCAACACGCGGTGGTCGAGTGGCAACATGCGCCGCCTGACCATTGACCGCAGCATCCGAAATGACCTTTTCAGTCGGCCGTCTCTACCGGCTTTGCCGACCAACGCCCCTGACAAGGTCGGCAACGGCGGCACCGAGCTTGCAGCCTCGGATGGGGAGCCGTCAGCCGAACCTATTAACAAGCTCAAGAAGCGTGTGAGCTTTGACAAGGAGGCCACAGGCGGTCAGACCACCTTGAATGGCAATTCTGGAGCTTTGGTGAGAACCGAGACGGACGGCGGAGAAACAGACGCCGGGACTCGTCGCGGGACTACGAATGGAACTGCTACGCCGGAAACGGAGCCTGTTGCCCGAGGCAATGAACTTGCCGTAGTCCCCGAAGATCGTGAATCCGACAATGTCGTCTCCAAGACGCCAGCGACCGTCCAGGCGAAGCCAGATCCGCAGCCGGGAGATTACTGGATGAAGCCATCACGCGCGGAACTGGGCAGGCTGCCACGTGAGAAGTTGCAGCAGTTTGTCGGATTCGAGGTTGGCCGCAAGGGATGTGGCAAAGTGGTCTTCAACGCTCCGGTTGACCTGACGGGTGTTCCTCTGGACGACCTCTTTGAGAAGATTGTCGAGATCCGTCTACGCTCGGTCACCGTGTACCCAGATGCAAGCACCAAACCCCCGGTGGGCAAGGGACTCAATGTTCCCTCCACGATCTCCATCGAGAACTCTTGGCCTCGCTCGCGCGGTCAACCTTCGTCGGCCACCAGCGGGCCCGTCTATGAGAAACATGTGAACCGACTCAAGAAGATGCACGGAACCGAATTCATCAACTATGAACCTTCAACAGGTGTCTGGACCTTCCGAGTGCCCCACTACACTCGCTACGGACTGGATTACGATGATGACGAGACTGAACTTGGCCAGAGCCAGCTTTCCGCCCCGCCCGACTCCCTTGGCGGATCCCGGTCTGGAAGCGCTTCGGTCATGGAGGTCGACAGTGAAGACCAGGATGATTACGAAGATGAAGAGAACGACACGTTTGCCTTCAAACAAAAGGTTGTTCCCGGTGGCTTTGGCCGGCGGTCGGCCATCGATTACGACGACGATGTTCCCTCGGCACAGACTGTTGAGGAAGAGGCCCACGACTCCGAGGTGGCCGGCTCATCCGAAGACGAAGCCTCGGACAACGAAGTCAGTATGGCTGGCTCTTTCCCCCCTCCCGGCGGCGCCCTGGCTCTCGACCTACAGAGCCCCAACAAGCCCATGCTCCGAGCCAGTCGTATGGGTACCCCTGGGAAGGCGCTCATCTCGCTTGAAGGTGATTGGGCCGAGCAACTGCAACGTACGATCAGCCCACGCAAGCAGAACCGCGACGCTCTGCGCGAGGTTCAGAGCAAAGTTCTCCTCGACCGCACTCACGAGCCGATCAAACCTGCGACCATCAACAAGCGGGAGTTTCGCACCAGCATCGACATCATGAACTCGTTGTTCAGCAGACATGAGGAAAGAATGGCGAAGGGAAGAAAGGCGCAGACCGGGCCGGACCTTGAGGTTTGAATTTCCCCTTCCCCTGTTTTGAGCACGAGAAACCTGCGCGACTGTTGGATGGGATCATGAATGTGCGACGGGAACGCCAGAATGTCACGAGTCCCAGGGTTCAGAGACTGGTCGCCATAGTATGCAGGTAGTTACTGAATGAAAGAAAATACTAAAGTTCTCTTTTTCTCTAGTTCCCTTATGCAAAGCGCGCGAAGATGCTCGACAATTACCAGATGTCCCAGGCCGACCAGGTCTGGCACTCGTCTTTCAAGCCTCATTTCACGCAGACCAATGAACTCACCTACATGTTGAAGGCTGGCGACGAATCCGAGCTTGGCCGGACCACGGTTGTACTGCTGGACAATCCGCACGGGAGCGTGACATTGACATCACTGGAAGGGAGAACCGAACCTGTACCTGTACGTCGGATATCTATCGGGGCCGTACAAGCCCACCACTGACTTGGTTCTCAGATTACGGTCGATGTCGAATCACTCCTCGGGAATACCCGGATCAACCTCGTCAACCATGTGCCTCTCGCCACCCACATTGCCGTTCCGTTTTCCCAATCGAAGGATCAGTTGATCCGACAACGTGGCAGCGGCGACGAGATTGATCTCTACGAGCTTGCACATGTCCTGTTCGACGATTACGAGGATGAATTTACCGTGGGACTCGGCCGTCAGCAGAAGCAGGAGTTCTCGGGCCGCATCCGCAAAGATCGCTTGTCGAGGTATCTGGCTTCGCTCATCTGGGCGAGGCACGGAGAGAAGATCAAGTCGGCCGAGAAACAGGGAGCCGCAGCCGCAGCGATACTGCATCTAACTGCCAAAAACGTCAAGGCAGCGTGCGACGCGCTGTCGGCAGAGAAGGACTTCCACCTCACTCTGCTGGTGGCGCAGATCGAGCAAGCTGACGACACCTTTCAGGACGACATTGCCGACCAGCTCGCCGCGTGGCGTCGGCAGGGCATCATTTCCGAAATCAGCGAAGAGATACGCGCTTTGTATGAACTCCTGTCCGGGAACACCTGCATCTCCGAGGGCAAGGCGAACGGTCCAGTGGAGAACCGCACGGCGACATTCGCCATCTCGGAGAAGTTCGGACTCGATTGGGTCCAGGCATTCTCTTTATGTCTGTGGTACGGCCGGCACAAGAACGGGGAGATTCAGGACGTGGTCGCAGACTTTCAAGAGAAGTTTGCGACGAAGCAGGAATCGGCCAGCCCGGTGGGAGAAGACGGCAATGAAGACCCTCTCTGGGTGCTGCTGAAGCTGTTTGCAAGCAAGACTAAGAGGAAGGTGCCCGACAAGGATGACCCCGTCTTCCCTCAGGCGCTGTCTTCGTTGTCGGGCCCGTGGGATAGCCAGAAGACGTTTCGCCTGCACCATGCCATCGCCGCCTCGATCCCGCGCATCACGGTGGACGAGGCCCAAGCAGATGATTTGGCAATGTCATTGGCGTTTGAGCGCGCAGCCCGCGGCGACATCCTCGGAGCCACCTGGGCTCTCTTGCACGTGGCCGACGCGGCGAAGCGCGAGTGGGTGGTCAGAGATTTGCTCACACGGCACGCCAAAGCGTTGCCCGAACCGCCCAGCAGCGACCAGCCAACCCAGACCCCTCTTTGGACGGCCCTGACCTCGTCACTAAGGGTGCCTAGCTCTTGGATCTGCCAGGCCAAGGCGCTCTATGCCCGGTCGTCGAACATGCCTCTCGCGGAGCTCAATCTTCTGATCCTCGCGGACGATTTCCCTGAAGCCCATGAATGTCTTGTGCGTCGCGTCGCTCCTCGCCTTGTTGTCGACGAGGATTGGGACACTCTCGCCACTGTGCTAGCCAAGTTTGGTGACAACCCCGAGGCCAAGGTTGATGCTGGCAGCGGTGGCAGTAGCGGTGGCGGTAGCGTCACAGATGTCGGGACGCAGTGGCAGGCCGGAGGGGGGGTCTATGCCGACTTTGTGTCGTTGATGGCGCTCATGGAGTCTCCTGCGTCTGGTCGAGGTCACTCCAGCAATGCAGAGACGGTTACCCGACGCACGTCACTTCTGGAACGCTTACAGACGACTTTGACAGGATTGAACACCCGACTCACTGGAGCCACTGCAAAGGCCCACGGCGACGGCTCACTGGACCAGGATAGAGAGAAATTGGAGGAGCGGGTGGCACTCTGCGAGATGGCCAGGGCCGTTGCTCGGGCATTGGAGCTGGAGCATGACCGAAGTGTGGGTGAAAAGGTATGTCTGCCACTACGTCCCGAGTTTTGTTCTTTTGGCCCCTGCCCTGCACTATGCCACATGGTCCAGTCACTAATCGGCTTGTGTTTCCGTCTAGAAATCGATCCTGGATCTTCCTCTCACTACGGATGCGAGATTGGCTCATGCTCGAGTCCTGGGAGTCGAATACTACCGCGGGGTCATGGCGATGGCACGTTGAGAAGCCGGGAAGACAGGTCGGGGATGGGGGATGTGACAACTCTACCCCTACTAATGATGATGGATGGTGGGCTGTGAGTGTATTGCATTGGTGTATTGCATTGCATGTATGAATACGGAGTCACCAACTCCCTCGACTACCTGGTCGCTGTGTACAGGTCAGGAGGGAGGCCCGGGGCCACTCGAATGATGAATGGAGAAGTGAATGTATTCCAACTTGTCCCTTGTTCCTTGTTCTTTGTTTCTTGTTTCTTGTTCCCTGTTCCCTGCCTTGCGTGTCCAGCTTGCAGGATTGTAGGCTTGTGAGGCTCGTCCACGAGGTCTCCAGGCAAAGAGGGTCGAGTGGGAGGGCAGTGGTGGCGGGCGAATCGGGGGTCTGTCTACTGTTGACTGTTGACTGTTGACTGTCTACTGTCTCCTGTCTCCTATCAGAATGCTCGCTGCTCGCTATTTATTGCCTGCCAACCTGCCCCGGCGATAGGGACCGCCAATGCCAGGCCATCCCTTCCCTTCCCTTTCAGAACTGATTCCCTCCCACCTTGGGTCGCGTTTTTCTTTGTCTAATTACTACAGTAAATTGGGATACCGCATGTAGTTACAGTATTTTGATTTGAGGATAAGGACTCGGTCCTGCGTATCACCTATCTATCTCTCCATCGATCCATCTCTCCAACTATCCAACTTCTCTCTCCTTGGTTGTCCCAGTCCAACAGCCCGATCGAGCTGGATTCAGTCAGTCAGTAGGAGGTAATCTAATCAGGACTACTGGCAGAATCGTACCACACCAGACCAACCACGTTCAAACTCACAGACTTCCAGGGAACCGAACCCTGTTGAATGTTGAATGGGAAACTGGGGTCCTTGGATCCTGGAAAAACCGGTTCTTTGTCTAGGAGCGTTTGTGTTTGTCATTCGTCGATCCATATCCCTATCCCTATCCCCAACACCAACCTCCAGCCTAAGCCTGAAGCCCCCAACGTCAACATCGGTCTGGTACTATCGCTTACATACATACACACACTTACGTACTCATACATATACTTCCCTGACACTTCCTGGCCCGACTGCTGTCCACCGGTGGGTCAGGTCAGGTCAGGTCAGGTCGGATCCAGATCCACAGTCAAAGTCAAAGTCAAAGTCAGAGTCAGACCTGTAAACGTGGCTTCAAAAATGTACTCTCGTGTAGGTACGGAGTACGGTGTACGGCGTACTCGTCTATGTTACGTGTAATTGGCTTGGTTGGATCTAGATAGATAGATAGATACCTGCTTACCTAGGTAGATACCTCCCTAGATACCTACCTCCCTAGATACCTACCTTCCTAGATACCTACCTCCCTAGATACCTACCTCCCTAGATACCTACCTCCCTAGATACCTACCTCCCTAGATACCTACCTCCCTAGATACCTACCCAGATACCTAACTAGATATAGATACCTAACTAGATACCTGCCTACCTACTTACCTACATATCCCAAGGGGGGTGGCCTGGCCAGCCCGGGCCACGTTGGGTTGGGTTGGGTCCCCTTGCCTCAACATGCTGACTTATAGTGCGGCATCTCATCTGTACAGTTGGGTTTCGTTAGTTCGTTCGTTCGTTCTTTCCTCGAATCACGAGCATCTAGGTACGGCCGGCTTGTCAGGGTCGGTTCGTCTTTTCGCTTGGATTTCCATTTGCCTTTGCAATTGTGCTTGTGATTGTGCTTTTGATTGTGACTGTGCTGGTTCTTGTGAGCGTGCTTGTGGTTGTGCTTTTACTTGAGCTTTTGCTTCCGACTGTGCTTGTGACTGTACTGGTTCTTGACTTTGACTTTGACTTTGCCCGGTTCGGTTGTGGGGTGTGGGCGGACACCGGAGCGTTCAACCACCGCTACCGCTGGTTCTGGCTCTGGCTCTGACCATGAGGGACTTTTGCCTTTTGCCTTTTGGGCGCGTGATATCCAGTCTCCGTGTCTAGTCTCTAGTTTCTAGTCTCCAGTCTCTCGTCTCTCGTCTCCAGTCTCTAGTCTCGTCTCCAGTCTCCAGTTTCCAGGATAGTGGATTCCACTTGTCTGGACAGTGTTTGCGTTAATCTAACAAAGACAACCTTGTTTCCGCCCCCTTAATTAAGTCAGAAGGTTCTAGGTTCTAGGTTCTAGGTTCTTTTGTGTCTCATTGTCTCACCGCCTCACTAATCTCATTACCTCAGGTTCAGGTTCAAGTTCAAGTTCGGTTGCGGGTTTGGACTGGGTCAGGGTCTCGAGATTGGAATGGAATTTGACTTGCGGGACCGAACGAACCGCCGCAGCCATGCATTGTATATACTGACTGGTTCGATTGGTTTGGATTGGGTTGTTTGGATTGGGTTGTTTGGATTGCCTCCCGGGGAACCCTTGAGGACCTTCACCTTCACTTTTATGCAAGCTCGGTTTTCGGTACGTGCGGTGACATGTGGCCCATTCAACCAGCAACCATCAACTACGGGTACGCATACCTATGCCTACTGATGGAATGGCCTCAAGGTATAGGATAAGATAGAATGGAATGGCCCCAAGGTATATGATAGATTGGAATGGCCCTTAAGGTATGGATAGATTCGAATGGCCTCAAGGTATAGGATAGGATAGAGTGGACTGGAATGGGCTGAACTGGAGGACTAGATAACAGAGTTTGACTTTTTTTTCTTTCCCCTTTCCCCTCTTCCTCGGTTTGGACTTGTGGTTGGGCTAAGGTTTATAGGTCAACGTTGTTGGAGTCGAGTTAGTGGTTGGCGGTTGGTGGATAGGATAGTGTTTCCATTCCATTATGGCTACTGGTGCTCACAAGCGAAGCCGGAACATGGCTCGCGTTTTGAAACCTAACATAACCTAACATAATGTATGCAATATGGAACAAAATCAAGTAACAACTGTCTGCTGTCTGCGCCTGATGGCTGATGGCTGATGCTTGATGTCTACTATCTACTAGCCGATACCTGGTGGCTGCTATCTGGTGACTGATGCTTGATGCTTGATGCTTAATACCTAGTTCCTGATGCTTGACACTTAATACCGAATACCTGATGCCTGATGCCTCCTGATAGTGTTAGTGTTAGTGTTATTGTCAGTGATAGTGTTGCCTTTGAACATGTGATATTGGTTGGTGGTCCGCCGAGCAGAATTCAGTTCAGTTCACGTCGAATCCCGCGCGGGCATATTAATGGGAGATATGGTAAGTTAGGGGTAGGACGACGATATAGATAGTATAGACACTGATGGGAGATATGGTAGTGTAGGGGCAGACGACGGTACAGATACAGATACAGATGAGAAGGGGAGAATGAAGTGAATCATTCGATCATGCGCGGCTCGTGTTCTAATTCTGAAAGGGGATATAAAAGCCACTGCACGCAGTAAGTAGTTCTATGGTGGTGCGGCTCGTGTTCAAAAGGGAACCATAAAAGCCACGCAGTATGTAAGTAGTAAGTAGTCTGTGGTGGTGGTGGTGGTAGTGGTGGTGGTAGATGACTCAAGCTTGAGCTCCAACCTCAGCCTTGGACTATCCGTAGACTCAGTCAGCCTTGTCGGTTCAGGGGCTGGGCGGGTCACGTGATCGGCATTGTGGTGGAAAATCACGACAAACTACGGAGTACGGAGTATACTGGCCTGTATGACCTCAATGTTGGATCTGGGTTCTTTGGGCAGAAACCAACGGCGACATTGACAATTGACCCTGGGTTTGGTTTGGTTTGATATTGCTTATTGCCCTGTAAACAAACAATAAGGAGACTCGATCTTGCAATCATCCATGTTTCTCAGATATAGACATGCCAGTCACAGATATGGTTGTAGCAGTAATATTGTGCCAGTGTTGACTCGAACCCTGCTTTCAATGACGCTGTAACGGTATCTGTTGCGGCACTGAATTTTGACATGTCCTCGAGAGTTGGGACCAGTGCTCTCTCTCTCTAACACACACACACACACACACACACACACACACTCTCTCTCTCTCTCTCTCTCTCTCTCTCTCTCTCTCTCTCTCTCTCTTAGTATGTGCCGGTTCCGCATAGCTTCTGAATCTTCACACATCTTCTCGAATGCTCACACGTCGGGGCGGCCACCAGACACCGTTGCTTATATTGTTCTCAGACTCTAGCTTCAAGCTGTCATCTGATCTTCTTTGCGTTGTCTGCATCGTGGTTTGCCACCGAGAGCGAGAACGAGAGCGAGGTTGGGATTCACGCCAGGCATGGAGCGTAGGCTGAGGCTGTAGCACTGGAAATATTAGACCGTTGCCCTCTCATTGCAGTGCTTGCTTACCTGGTTCACTATTCACACAACACAAGCCGTGTCGTTCTTGCTTGTATTTTTGTTCAGACCCTCTTGACTCGATGTATTCTGGAGAATAGAGGACTGTGGTCCGCCTCAGCGATCTCGGTCAAGGCTGTGTATTGTTTCCCAGGAAAATAAAGAATGTGTCTAGTTTTGAAGGCCTCGGCTGAACCATTCTCCTTTCAAACTTGATCTTTGACCCGGGCTCCGGCGTGGACCAAGTCTAGTGGGAAGTGTGCACCACCGTTGATACGTAGGCCTGAGTCCCGATTGTGGTGCCTCTCCTTGCGCGGCGGTTCGGGAATAGGTGCTGCGAAATTTTGGTAGATTCAGTCCGTCGGCTTATATCTGCAAGGGCACCAGTCATGTCGCAGTAGTCGAAAGAGAGATGCAGACCATGTTGCCTGAATAAGAATATAGACTGCATGGAGTGTGTCATCACAGTTTGTTTCAGGCCTCCAAGTATATGTGGAGTTGTATTGTACCCACCACACATGCTTGCCTTCAAGCACTCGATGTGCTGAGCTTGTTTGAAATTTGAACCCGGCGGCACCGACAAGCTGGGAATCCAAGGAAGTCAACGCACGGAATCGGCATCGATCTGGCAAGAAAGAAGGATTGATGTTGACGAGCAACCCCATTGTCGGGAATTTCGACTCTAGGGAGGCCGAGCCAATCCTCCTGACAAGGCTTGGGCGCAGGCAAGATAAAGGTAGGAAGATGTCGCCTCTTCATCCCAGCTCCATATATCTTGTAGCCAGCTTTGTTTCTTGTTCATTTTGTTGTCTGACCCTGGAGCTCAGGTTGAGATGATTTCAATATTGCCAGGGCAGACTATGTAAAGAAAAGTCGAATGCTGTGACCATAAAAGCCCTTCGGTCAATACGTGGCTGGATGCTTCTGTGAAAAAGTGAAACACCAACACAGGCATGCCTATGAGACGAATCACGATCAAGACCAAGCTATGTCGCCATTTGACCCGGCAGTTCGTGCCTTGAGATGTCCTGGATGGAGTCGGCAGTTCAACATGAGACTCACCGCTCTGACTAAAACCCCATCTTCTTGACAAGCTGTAGGGAGATTTCCTGCTGCGACGTGACTCCTTGTCTCCTTTCAGACTTATTCCACAAGGGATATCAGCGCTATCGAATGTCATGGCGGCGTCTAAGTTTCAGTGAATCTCTATCTCCCATGCAGACCTCACCCTTGCAAGGCATGCGTACCATTAAAGTTAACGTCAGACGCCTTAATCGAGACTGTCACTCCGATATAAAGTACGCCCAGACCCAGTTCGCCTTGTGAGAGCGGAGCCCAGCCTTCTCACGGCCGGTTGACCCAAGCATTCCGCCGGGCTAGTCTAAAGGTCCTTCTGGGTCCGGTGGCTCCGACACCCGTGTACGTTTCGAGCAAATTTACAGAGGACGCGAGTTTTCCATTCTTGTGTGATCGAGCTTCTCCTTCACCGGTCTGAATTGCCCGGCGTCAGGTGGCAGCTGTCATGGAGACGGGAGGATACTGTCAGCATATAGTATCCTGGATGGAGAAAGAAACCGAGTTAAATTCACTTCTAGAGCTCGGTGGTTGGGCAGATGATCCTGGATCTTGCTTGAGTGGAAGAGGAAGAGAGGGTGAGAGGGAGAGCGAGAGATGTGCCTTTGCCTTAGGCCTAGTCAAGGCTGGGGGCAGGATGCTTCGATTTGATACTGGATCAGGGACAGGATAGGCAGCTGGAACCCTCGTGAGCTCATGAGGCAAACATAAGGTCTCTTGGTGAGAAAGCTTGGATGTGGATGGCAGGACGTCGAGCATTTCAAATGGTATTTGTTTGGTAGCCCATTGGACGTAGGTGTTTACCATCTTCCCATCTTTGGTCCTTGAGTCAGCTGCGCTATGCGCCGTCTCTGTCGCCAGTCTCACCATCCTGTACCAGACATGGGCCTTGAAGTAGACTTTACGCCGCACGTTCCCTCCAACGTGAGCCGGACGCAGGCAAAGTCTCGCGCGCATGTCACCATCAGGAAGCCCACAGTTGTTGCGACAACCTTCGATCAAGATTTTCCTCCTACCAAAGATGGAGATGGAGCCGTGACTACTAGAATACTGCGCGGTTCTCGCTGCCTGCGCCTGATATGCACCTCCATCCGCCTTATTTAAAGCTGTCTGCTCCCTCGCGCCTGCAGTTTTCTCTTTTCTTTTTCTCGTCTTGTCCTCCCAGGAGCCGTTGACTATCAGGGCTGTCCCGACTCCTGGCTGTAGACACTAGATACGTCGATAGATCCAATCCCAAACTCGTCGTCGGCTACAAGTCGCGGTATTCGAGTTATTCAAATCAATTTTTCGAGTTACAGGCCAATTATTAACAGCTAGTCTAGGAAATTCGTTTTCGTGGCAACGACACCCTTCGTCAGAGCACACAGCAAGCTCTGTGGCATTCACCGCTCTCCTCCCTCCGGCTTTGCTGTTGCAGTTCTCCTCCTCCAGTCTCCTGAATGCTCGCGCGTTGAAAACAAGGAAAGAAATACCATCACAATGAGTTCCCAAAGTCAACGCCTCATTATGTTTTGTTCTGCGCCTCTCATGGTCAAGGCTGAGAGACAACCGATCAAGAGATGAATACGGCCCAAGACAGTACCATCTGCAAGAGACGACAGACACTGAGCACCTGATGTCGGCTACCACAAGCCAATTCTCCCTCCAATACCCGCAGCTTACTTCTCTCGGTCTAGAGGATCAGAAGTCAAGGTTTCCAAGATCACAGCTCTGTTGAACACCCAAGCGGTCACTGCACCCCAGCTCGTGCTATGATTCGGGGTTCTGAGGCGGCGGAGGCAGTCCTGGTGACCACTGGTTTGTTCCATCAGGTCCCATGGGGAAGAGGTCTTGATGGTAGTTTTGCTGTTGTTGGTCTTGGTAACCGATGTTCGTCCACTGGCAACTTGGAAGTATGTTCGAGTTTGATCCCATGGACGAATTTGATCCTCTTGATTCCATCGTCGAGTTTGATCCTCTTGATCTCATGGTCGACTTTGATCCCATGTTCAAGTTTGATCCCATGTTCGAGTTTGATCCCATATTCGAGTTTGATCCCATGGCAGTTGAACCTTGTATCTGGTACTGGGTTTGCGCCATCGTGGTAGCCCAAATCTGGTTCGATGAGACTGACTGATTGCCCGGCATTGGAAGCGTCATGGCGTTAGGGTATGTGAATGCCGTGTTGTCGGATGGCCCAGGTCCATACTCTCTGTTCAGATGCTCTCGGAGCCCCAACGCGCCAGGCCCGTGAAAGGAGAGACGATGAGAAATGTTTTCACCACCATGGACATAGACCGGTGCTTGTTGATGGCTGCGCACTGGGGGAGGCATCACGCCTGCGGATGGCGGAACAAGGTTGGCTGCCCAGAGCATTCTATGATCAGTCGCCCAGTCTGATTGCTGCGTCTTGCGTTTCCTGAGTTATGTTTGGTCAGTATTGGGGCGCGCACGTGGACAAAGAAAACTCACGCAGGTTCTTTGCGGATTCGCAGTTTGACTCCTGCGTCACTCAGAGCCTTGGACAGAACTGTCGACTCGCGAAGAGGAGAGGGGATTTTGGACGATTGAACTGGACTCATGTCAATACACCTCGAGCAACGTCCGCAGAGGCGTTCTTTTATGGCACGGAACATACTTTCAAAGGGTTTGGAATAAGCCGAGTTAAGCCGGGTTGCAACCATGCTTGACGGACTATTGACTTGTCAGGACGGAGATGACATTTGAAGACTGTCTTTTTTTTTAGAAAGACTTACCCTTGACGCATTTCGAAGACGGTGAATTTGAGACGAAAGTATCCGGGATATTTCACGTAGAGGTCGCCGAAAACGAAAACGCCGTGATCTGCGAACGTGAGTACACTTCCACAAAGTGGATAAAATCCCTCGCACCTCTGCTGTCATGCATTTTGACCTTGTGGAGCGATGATGTCAAAGTGCCAGTCAAGGTATCAGATTTTAGTGATTCGTGGTTTAGTGCTTCGATCTCGATGGTACAAAACCAGTAGGGGCTATGAAGGTAGGCCTTGGATGGATCGTTATCGTGGAGTATCAGTTCTACGACGCAAGGAGGGTCGAGCGGCCATTTGACGGCACCCCTGGCTAGATCTCCATCAGTATGGGTGCACAAGCTAAAGCGTGGGAGGTTCCATACCGTTCCGCCTGGGGGAGGAGAGTGCACGGCCATCGCTTGGCTGCTGGGCCACAATCAGGTCATAAGCAGCGCTGTTGTGCACAATTCCTGTCAGTTCGGCGGATCTCAAGGGAAGCAAGTTTTGCATTCTGGGAGCGAGAGTCGCAAGCGACAGACCTCTCAAGAGTGAGCTTTCTTTGGACCACGGCCTGGAGTGCGTCTGCACGCATGGAGACGGATGACCGTAATCAAAGATCGAGGGAACGGTATTGCGTAGTGCGTAGTGCGTAGCTTCTGACGAACGCGTGTTATCTGTAGTCTGTGTGCGAATAGACCAGATCGTGATACAGATGAACAGAGCACTCGGCAGTGAAGGAGCTCAGGCGACGGTATGCAGTGCTGAAGAACCGAACGATGTGAATCTGAAAGATAGACCGGTACAAGATGAAGCTATGGAGAGGTGAAAGAGGAAAAGGGAAATCTCGGGGATGCAGAGGACCTGTGGAAAGGTAGGAGCTACTGCAGTCTGCACGACCGGGCCAAAAAGTGTGCGATGGCCGGCGCTTGAGATTGGATGCCGATGGTCCAGCGAATAATGTGGTTGTTGAGGATGGGGGTGTCGTCTTGTTTCTTTTTCAGACAATCAGAGGCCTTTACCAGAAGCTCACAGGACCGAGGGTGTGGTTCGTGATGGGGCGCAGCCATACAGTGAAGAAGAACCCCTCGAAAAGGACAGAGTACCTCAGACTGCGACGGCTGGTGTGTGAACCGCGCTCGCTCCTCGTCCTGATAGGTCTACTGAAAGGGAGGCAGATGCTGGACGGTGACTGTTCACGGCCAGCAGCTCATCTCTTTTGATATCGGCTCGGTCGGGGCCTGGTCAAATACTCAGAAAGTCTATGTGGACCGTGAACACTGACACTGCTGCAGGCGGCACACTAGCATGGCGCTGCAAGCAACATTCGAGGCTGAGAGGGTGCGGTGGGCGGTGGGCGGCAGCTCGGAAAGTCGGGCCAAAGAAGCGATCAGAGTGATCTAATGGGCAGAGGGTAATCCTGCAACCTCAAAAGGGTCAAGTCCTTCGTCGAGACTCGCGAGGCTGTGTCGGGGATGTTGTGGATTGATTTCATCCCAGAGCCGGGATCATGGGAGAAGAAGACAGCCAATTCGAATTTGACAGTGCCTGAACAGGCTGGTTGGACAATGCCGGTCGATATAGGTGGAATTCTGGTCGGAGAGGGAATTGAGACCCGACAGATACACCACGCTCGCGGGCTGCTTTCGTTGGCACACTGGAGGTGAACACGAGGCCGAGAGAACGCTCTTGGAGGCGAGGCAACGGCGATGACAGGGCCCGGTGAGGTCGAGAGATGGGTGCGTCGCAGGCCGATGTGAGCGTGAGCGTGAGCATAAGTCTTTGGCGTGTCGTCGTGTGTCGTGTGTCCGTCGGTCGCTCACTTGGTCACCTGGGGTTGAGTTGCATTCGCAACACGCAGCTAGTAGTTTACGGATTCGCGACCCTTCGCTCATCCACCTTCCTGCTCGATCTGCTCCCTTCGAATCCTCTATCGTGATGTGGTTGCCACGGTCGCTGCAACTGTTCCGAGTATCCTCCAGTCCTCACGTCCCGGGAGAGCGAACACCTCGTCGCAAGTTACACCCTTGTCCTCTCACGCAAGAGCGAGCACTCTCACTGCACAACCTACGCAGCCGGGTCGGTCAGCCTCGATAAGACGAACACGAGGGCAGCTGGATTGAAGGGTTCGACGAGAAGATTCTGCCCGTGAGCACACTGCACCGAAATATCGTCTGCAGGTTTGGAGGGCAGCCAGATTATAGAGCTTCATTATAGAGACTGCCGCAGGAGGGAAACACGAGCCACGAGTGTGATAGGGAGGGATGACAGGAAAGACTGAATCTGACTTACAGATGACAGCGACTAATAACCAGACTTTTTGGTCGTCTTAATGCGGTCTGCAATCACGCCCATACATGCACCATGCCAAACGTTGATTGACATCTCCAAGAACCTGGCATGACGCTCAACTAGCGGCATGCAATTCGGAGCCGGACGATCGAGCGTCAGCCTCAACCTCGTGTTGCCGACCTTTGTGCGCAGTTTCCTTCCAATTGCAACCGGTGGCACAGTCAATGCCCTAACCTGGCGTGCGCTCGTGTGTAGGGACCGATCGAACGAGACATCTTCCGAATCCATCAACCCAGCTAGGAAACCCTACAGGGGTCTTCACGCTAATGGAGAGCGTGCGGCATCGAAAGAGGCTAGCTGAAGGTGCGAGGCTGCAGGACAGTCCATAGGCTCGGGCCCCTACGAGACGGGGGAGGAACGAGATACCCCTGGGGTCTGGACCCTGGGTTTACGAGGCCCTGGCCTCACCCGTCGGATAGTATGTTGTCGCAGGCCGTCGTGCTACCGTGCTTATAGGATCGAGTCTAGCGACAGGAGCCTCGTGTTGCATAGGCTGTTAGTACCCAGGGTGCTGGAAGGACGAAAGATTGGCGGTCAACACAGCTAGGGGCCAAAGACCAATCTATGCGGCAGGCAAAAAGCGGAGCCATGTCGACATACATCGGGGAATCCACCGGTTCACTCTACGGAGTACCATGATCAGACCACTCCATGCGAGTGTGTCGAGTGCCAGCCAGGTGTCTTCAGGTTTGGAGTGGTGACAGCGCTCGGCCTGCGACCACGCTGATTGGATGCCCCCAAGCCGGGATGATGTTCCAGTCACCAAAAGTGCAAGGGAAGAGTGGCTTGTGGAAAGCTCCTTAGCACAGCGCTTGTTTGCTTTGACTGGTCATATTGACATTTTCCGCCTTCAGATCTGCCAGTCAAACCCCAATACTGCAAATCCTGAGTTTGAAAGTCAATCGCCAGTGCCAGCCGCTTCACCACCTCCAGGGGGATTACCGCTGGCGCAGACGCAAAACGGCTGCAATATCAGCACACCCTGCCCAAATTGCCCGTTCCTAGGGGTTAGGTGCGGCATGGTCAAGACTCCAAATTGCTCCGACGTCCAGCCATGCAGATTAGGATCAGAACAAGCCCCCGAGTGAATCAATTCCCCAGGACAACCACCTCACGACGAGAGCAGGTTCAACAACAATCATGGCGACAATGAATGGCATTTGGAACCTACATGTTTTTGGTACACCTAGTGTCCGCACGCGACGCCAACAAGCCCGGGCGTGGATGCCATGTTGATACCTGTCCCGTGTCTCTCCTTTAACAAACCGCAAAGACCCCAAATCGAAAGTGGAGTGGACCATTTCTGTCTCAGCCGCTGCCACGAGAAGCCAGGGCTCTGACCCCTGTCACCGGCACTCGGCAGTACGGAGTATCAATTGGCCTCCGACCCCAAACAACGAGATCTTCCCCACCAGCAAACCTCGATCGGTCAGGCGTGAACGAGCACTCGGGTGCAGTTCGTCAGAAGAGGTACTACTTGTGCTACATGTATCCTCCGGGTTTGGTCTTCCAACAGACATCAGCCAGGGCGGGGCGTTTCCCCTTTTGTCTGCCTCGTGGCTCTCAATCGAGACCGGCGTGAAACGACGTTGCCAGTGAGACCTCGGCTTCACCTACCTATGTGGTACTGGCACACTTTCCTGCCGCGTGCAAATTTCTTGGCTTTGGGCTAATAATGACTTAGTTAACCATGTTACGAGAAGGTATAGGGTCATTCATTCACGTCCGCCGACCCTGAGACCTGTCGGGGCCGCGCGGCAGGGCTGGTACTCTTGTTGAAATGTCCCTACAATGCTATATGTAGGCGCAGAATACAACCTGCTCGGGAAGTACACTATAGGCCCGCCCAAGCGCGTCATTGCCATATTCAGTTACGACCAAAGACAGGGCGTTGCTAGTGCTCAAGTGCACATTGCAACTCGTCGTCGATTCCTGTGTCTAATAGACGTCGACGAGAGTGGTTGCGACAGCAAGCCCTACCCAGTTGTGGCTAATGACCTTTGTCTGTACCCGGAGTCTGGACCAACTACGGAGGTGCCGCCATCGCCCGTTGCAGACCTCGACGTGCTCAACACCATCTCGGCCTCAAAGCATCGCTCTGTACGGAGTACACTTGCACAAACAAATCTTAACTAGGAAGGTTTATGCTTTGCAGCGGGTTATTGTGCCAGCCAGCTGGGTCGTCACCATATGCAGCCTGGCCCCACGGTCATCCTTGCGCCATCTCGATTTGGCGTCAAAATGCTCCCGAGATCGGGAGGCCCGTCTTTCCCAAATAGTGCATTGGATTGAGATTGAGAGCCCCAGCCTCATAATGGGGGAGTAGCAGGGGCAAGCATGCGTCAGTCTCAAGTCTCTGGTCTCTCCACACAGAGACAGCACGTGGCTACAAGGATCACTCCAGGTGGGACATGTCCCTAGTATGTGTACTCCGTACGGCTCGTCGGATCTAGCCTGACATGTTTGTCTGTATGTAGTGATGCCGTGCTTATGCTTGTTTGCTGACAAGGGCATAGGCCACGATGTGGGCGCCGAGGACTTGCAGAGCATCCTGACTCTTCTTTCGGTGTCCATCCCACTTTCAGGCCTGTGTGACTGGTTGGAATTGTCCTCATCATCTCGACACGCCCCCCGGCGTGGGCATGAACAAAAATTATGGTACGTCTGCGCAGCAGATACGTACAACGCAGCCTCAGACCTGACCGAGGCAGGAGTGTCCCCCTGGAGAAGAGAGTGTTATACAAACAAATGTCTGTTCCTCCCCTCGTCAACCGACCTCGCATAGTAATATACTCCGCCTGTTGATCCCTATCTTTCTCCTGGTGTGGGTTTGTATCAACTGAGTCAGACGACACCGACACCGGGCCACTTTAGTTTTTGAAGCAACACTGCCCTACCTTCCCTCCGCCGGCGCTACGAGGCTGAACTACCGTCAGAAAGGGTAGGCTTGGGCCTTAGGCCTATCTCCTCGCTGGCAATATATAGTGTTCTGGACAGAGGACAGAACTAAACAACCCATATTGCCTTCAGTGGACTTGTCAAGATTGCCAGGGCCGGGATGACGGAATCTCGCTGACGGCTCACGACCTAGTGTTATTTTCACTCTAAATCAGGCTTTTGCATTGCACCAATCCTTTCATTGCTGCACTCTGTCGAATCTGATTCCTGCTTGACGCAACCTAGTTCGTCCTTGTAATGGGGAGAAAGACTGTAAACTCGAGACTTGACGCTGTTGACGTGTATCGTGTATCCAACCCCTGCACCAGATCCCTATTTCCTTTTTCCCCGATCGATTTTTTTCTTTTCCTTCAATCGAATTGTTGGTATATATACTCCGTACACACAGTTGTTCAGTCTGCAGGACCGGACAGAGCAAGAGACCCTGCCTGGTCCCCACACAGTACATGTACACAGGACCTTACTTACTAGGAAGGTACTTGAGTAATTACATGCTTAGTATTACCACAAGTACCTAAAGTACATACATGTACATCTAACGTGCAGCGCCAGTGCCGGTGCCAGTGCCGGTGCCGGTGCTGCTGGTGCCGTGCCAAGTCTCCCTGTTGATTTCGGCGAGGCCGAAGCAAGGGCGGGGGTGGGGTGTGGAAACTCGCGGTTCCGTCCCAGTTGCGTTCCTATGTACGTATGTACTACGTATTAGGTACCTAGCTAAGGTAAGTAAGAGATTTCGAATGAAAGCTGGGTCGGACGTGACGGACCATCAGTCAATCTACTCAATCTACTCAATCTACTCAACTCAGCCCCACTTCCGAGAGGGAGCGGGACCGGAGAAGACCAAAAATACTGTACATGTACGTACTGTACATACATACCTAGGTAGGTAGTAGACCGGGCCTAAGGCGGGCGGGCCGACGACAGACAGAATTGCAGGAAGAGAAGATTGAAGGGGAAAAAAAAAAAGAAACTAGAGGCAAAGGCAAAGGAGAAGGCAAAGGAGAAGGTGAAGGAGAAGGCGAAGGAGAGATGTGCAGTCGGCGACCAATGTCTTAAACTTAGGTACCTGATTATGTGGCGTCCTACCCGACATCAATGTCTCTGTACTGTGTCTCTGCGTCTCTGCTCTGAACCGCCCTCTCCTGGAGCCTGAGCCTAGGGCCTCAGGCTAGGAGGTGTCTTGCAGGGAGCCTGAGGCCACTGACATCTTTTGGAATGTGGGAAATCTAGGTAGGGTAGGTAGGTAGGTAGCTAAAGCTACCGAGATAGTGGTTGTAGTAGTCTACTGCGGAAACGAAGCTGCCGGGAGAGAAACTCATGGTGCCTGAAGAGCACTTTCATCAACTACCTGGTGCTTCTACCCAAACCAGCCTTCCCAGGGTCTACAAACAGTTGGGAGTGGCTTGTGGTCCCTGAGGGAATATATCGATCCAAGAAAATATCAAGCCCACCTTCATCTTTTCTCCCAAATCGCGAACACCAACTATCATCCGCTGATGGCCATCCTTCTCAGATCGACACATGCTACCCCGTGATATCGAGCAGTATGAAAGGAACGCCGTGATAGGAAACGCTTTACCCTTTCCCTTCTCGATAGTTGGATAGGCCCTGGCATGGACAGGACAACCTCTGAATGAGCTGTAATCTTCACCGGTAGCGTCTTGGTGGCCACCCCCTTAAGGTTGTCACACTAGCGGTGCTTTTAAAGAGCCCCTGGCGGATTTGCTCCTCAAATTGCTCCTTATCTTGGGCACGGGCTAGCTCCAGCCTCCCATCCGTGTTGCTCAACCCCCCAAGGACCTGCTGCAAAAGCGCCATCAACTGATCCAAGCCAGATTGCTCAGACAGTTGGTAGGCCATGTTGAGGGTGTTCTTGGCATTCTTGACATCTGCCCTATGGCGTAGCAGTCGACTTCTGGATTCATGAAGCTTCGCAAGTATTTGGTCCGTGGGAAGCTGTACAATGTCGGACAACAGCCCCTTCGTGCGGGTGAGCGTTGGATTAGGTCTGCCAAACCGCCCTTGTTTCTTTCGGATCTCTTGGTCGATGGAGGTTTGAGATTTGTGAGCAAGATCTCTGATTCGATGTCCGTGATCCGAGGTTTCTTGCAGGACAACTCGACACTTGTCGATCTCGGTAATCAAGAGAACAAGTTTGTCATCCAACAGCAGCAGTAGGACCGTAAGTATATCATCGATACGGCGGAGCTTCTTCGCCGGCGAAGTCCACCATCCAAATTCCGTCTCCATGACGTCGCGCAACCTGCGGTGTACTCCTTGGAAGTTGATGATCATAATTTTGAGTATACCATCGGTAGTGAGCGTGATGTCGAACATGCAGTCAGCACTATCTTCAAGACCCCGATCATATCCATGAATGTGTATGAGGAGCCGATTCTTTTCATCAAAAGGGACTCGATCAAACTCAATAAACTTTCCGTTCTGACTAAGCGGGATCGTGGCTAGCTGGAAGGAGTGGATATGTGGCATGAGAACCTCCGCTACAGCGGCCCAGTGTCCCATTTCGTCGGAGGTCCGGTTCAGCGCATCGAGTATCTCTGTGCCATTTGAGGCGAATGCCGGTGGACAGAAGAGCCGCAGCGACGATGGGAGCCACATACCGAAAATGCTTGTACAGAGGAAAGAGCCACTCAGTGTCGAGGTTGTCGTGTTGTAGCTGGGCATCCAGTGGGCAGCGTATTGAACAATCGACCCCTTGGCTCCATCGGCTCTTTGGTACAGCGCCCCAGTAAACTTGGCAGTAGTCTCGAAGCTCCAATGGATGGCTCCTACCAAGCATATCAAGGAGTCCCTCGTAGCGTTGGAGATTGATGTGCAGTAGTACTCGAAGCGCCATAGGATGAGCACCACGGTAATCAACATCAACATCAACATCGCAAACGGTGGGAAATATGGACTGAGGACGATCTTTTCCGCAGCAGTGATGGGGATGTTGACTAGTCGACCTACCACCGCTTGCTGTCTATTCTTCGGGAGCCGAGGTTCAGTGTCGTGATCTTCGACATATCTAGTGTTTTGGAAGCGCGACGATTTCGGTTTGGCGGAGGTGTCGGCATTGGGGCTGGTTGTGTTCGATGGGCTTGGGATCAGGAAATCAGAGTCGTCACTCTCTACCTACGGTATTAGTTGGATGTACCACTTGGGCACGTGTAGAGTGCTCGTACCTTGGTCGCTGCGGCTGCTTGTGACGACGGCAGGCCGAGCACGCTGCGTCAAGAAACGCCGAATCGAGCTGAGAGGAGCATCACTTGTGTCGTAGAGGATTAGATCGCGTGACTGCTCTACTGTTGCCGGCTCTGGACGGCCCACAGATTGATCTGGCTGGACACTCTTTGGACCGGTAGGTTCCACTGAGTGCGCTCGATTTAGGGCGACGATTGCAGCAGTGGACTCAATGATTTCGTCGTCAATCTTCTCAACGTCAAGAGTATTCTCGTCAACAGAATTCTCGTCAACGGTATTCTCGTCATCGGTACTCTCGTCAACAGTACTCTCGTCAACAGTACTCTCAACAACAGTACTCTCGTCGTCGGTGATCTCGTCAACAGTATTCTCGCCGACAATGTTCTCGTCCAGGCCTGGCGGTATGAGGGGCGAGGGCTGCTGTGGATTGATTTGGTAGGAGGTGGGAGAGTTGGTTGCGGTGACGTGGGGTTGAAGGGGCCCGCAATCTTTGGGCTCTCTGCGTGTCTTCAGTCTCTTTAGTTCCGGAGCAGGCTTAGCCATGGTGGCAGACGGTTGATGATATCTTCCTGTCTCCTAAGCTTAGGGTAAGAGCAACGATGGACATGAAGAGAGGAAGAGGACACCTAGACATCGTCTCCGTTAAATATCGACAACATTCCATCTCTCAGAGCGGGGATCAAACAAAGAAAATTGGTAGTCTGAACCCGGAATTCACAAACCAACCGACCCCTATCTGAAATTGGTCATCTCTACACAGCAGGACCGATGCGTGTTATCATGCTCGTCGAGCGTTGCGGAATCAACTGGGTCTTTCCTGCTCAAGGCCATAAGCAAGATCGCCGATGGCTTAGTCTGTTGTGCTCGTGGAGATTCAAGATGAGAGGCTTCCCACGTGCTGGTGTAGAGGGCGGCCGGGGCCATTGGCGAGTTCAAGGCCTCTTTCTGATATTTGGATCTTCACCCCATACTGTAGGATTTCAATAAACATACTAGGTACTATATGTCGCAGGGACAAGTTCAGAAACGACGTACGGATACTGTTTTGCATTCCAAATGCAGTGGCTTGACCCAGCGCCAAGCCTTAGCATCAAGGGGGCGACTAGCACCAGCACTAGTGATGCTAATGCTACTAGATACCAGCTAACTACATGTAGTTCAACACTAGTGGAACTAATGGTACTAAAACCGTCAGGGCCAAGCATGGCCTTGGACCTTCTGAACAACTTCATTGAACTGACCCCAACAACACTACAACGCTCTCCGGACCAGAAAACATTTGCAACTCAGCGACAACATCGTCCTCTGTACTGAGCGCGCTTGCTGCATGCTACCACAGCTCCCTTGTGCTGTCGGGGCCTTCTAGGATGGCATCAGTCTTGTCTTCGAGGATAGTCCATAACCACCCACTCATTGGACTCTTTGTGATATTCCTCGCTTGGAAACTATGCATTCTTCTGATCACATTGGCCAGCCCTGGTCCGGGATATGACACGTCTACAAGCCTCCTTTTCGGCCATCAAGACTCTCGACACGCTACCTCTGGAACTCCTAGCTTTATGGCGAATCGGTGGTTCAATTTCGTCAGATGGGACGCTATCTACTTTACCCACATGTCGGAGCAAGGACATGTGTATGAGCAGGAATGGGCCTTCGGGATGGGCATCTCCACAACAATATCATGGGTCGCCGCACGTAGGATGACCCTCACCCCTTCTGGAATAGTGACTGAGAAGACCAGTTTTTTCGAACATGTTCAGCTTTGTTAGTGAGCCATCCTCAACCCTCGCAGCCGGTCTCGCTTTGTCACACTTGGCCCATTGGCTATCCGTTCGTCAACTCTTTGCGCTTGCCACGAGTCTCCATGGCGGAGAGGAGCTTTCACCGTCGCTGGGCCCGTTCTATGCTGCAGCACTTCACATATTTTCTCCCGCCGGAGTGTTTCTCTCCGCTCCGTACACCGAAAGTTTGTTTGCATTTCTTTCCATATCTGGCTTTCTGGGATATGTCCGAGCTGCAAGCCATTTTACACGTGACGGCCTGGTTCCTGGCTGCATTAACATGACGGGTGCAGCGATAGCTTTTGGCATGGCAACCTTTGTCAGGAGCAACGGCATACTTGCGGGAATACCATTCCTTCTCGAAGCGAGTGCAACTGCACACGCAATTCTCCGCCAAGGTGTATCGTTGCCTCGAGTCAGCTGGCTTGCCTCAGCCGGCTTGGGGGGTCTACTGGTGGCAGCCGGGATGGCGATACCACAAATCATCGCATACTACGAGTACTGTGATGGGCGAGAGCCTGGAGCCAGGAGGCCATGGTGTGAATCTATATTCCCGTCGATCTTCACATGGGTCCAGTCTCACTATTGGTACGTCTTGCGGGTGTATGCCGGCGCGAAAATGCTGATAGCAAATGCAGGAACGTTGGTCCATTCCGGTATTGGACGCTTTCGAATCTTCCCCTGTTCTTGCTTGCGGCACCCGCGCTCTGGCTCCTCTTCTACTCTGCAATAGATGTTCTCCACGATCCGGCATCCCTTGTGGCAACTTCCTCAAAAATCCCGTCTCGGATCGTAACAACGCAGCAAAAGAGAACTATCATAAGCCTGGCAGTACCGCAACTGGCGCTCGCAGTCCTTGCATTGACGAGTTATCATGTGCAGATCATCACGAGGATATCATCGGGATATCCGCTGTGGTATTTGTGGCTGGCGGCTAAAATCCAGGGAAACCCAAAGCGTACGGTGCCCATCATCCGCTGGATGGTGGTTTATGCATTGATCCAGGCTGGCTTATACGCATCATTCTTACCACCGGCCTGAAGACTAGCTTTTTCTATCATCCCTCAAATAGGCAGGCGCTCGATACCATGCCATCGCCCAATCTGAATGCGAGTCCGTCGTGTTTTAAAGTCAACATCACCCTACATCTCTGGTCACACCTCGAGTAGAGTTTCATAACCCTAACCCTTACATCTGTGAGATCTGGTAAGGTTCTACTAATTATATGGAATATTTGCCTTTCGGAGACAGCATTAAGGTTCATTATATCCGAAGCCTTCGCGACTCAAGCAATGGTAAATCTGCTCGGCGCTCCCGGCGCGCTCACCTCGTACACAAATTGTCCCAACAAGTTCAAAAAAAAAAGACACAGACACATCGATTGTTCTGCGGTGTGCATCATGATGGGTGTAAGACTGCTCGGGCGCTATACAGTTGTCCCTCGGGACCTGTTTCGGATCAGCGCTGGATCATTGACCAGACTGCGTGACAGATCGTTGCGGCCTGGCGCTCCTTCTTGGGATGTTATGACCATCGATGGAAAGGTTCAACCACTGGGAATGACCAGTGACTGGTATCAAAGTAGGATTCCGCATCCATTTCAGATGGTTTAACATACTTACAGGGTGACCAGGGCCCAATGGTGCATCTTTGCGACCGAATACGAAAACTCGGCAATCCCTGGTACGCAGCTTTCGGGCTCCTGTGGTATTGATATACCATATTCTTCAAGGTCATTTACCACCGGACGTTACTTTTGCACAAGTACTAACAAACTATAGGCACAACTCTCCCTGAGGATCTCATTCTCATACATGAGCGAGGCGAACATTATTCTTTACAAGCCAGTCGTGAATGACCTTGGACGGTAAGAACCTTCAGAACTGCGTGCATCGCAAAATCTCACCCTTGGTAGAACTAAATTCCGGAGTTACTTCCTTTTTGAATGACGAGGCCATCCGCATGACTAAAAAAGAATGGCATGCCAAATTTCCTACCAGGACGGACTAGTAAGAGGAGAGAGACGACATGGTAGCGGAAGTATGCATCTTTCAGTACGGATACTAGAGCTCAGTCCAAATATGGGGCTCTTCATCAGGAGTGGCATCGGCGAAAGCATTCTTCTGATACCAGTCCCCAGCATCAATAATTGTTGCATAGGCACTGTAGAATTCATCAAGGTATTCGTTCAGCTCTGGACTGGCTTGTCAGCGCCCAAATGCATCGTAATTGCGAAAGGATATGGGGAAGAGTCTGACCGGCCAATCTCCGAGGAGGGATGGGCTCTAACGCGAATTGCGAGTCTTGTTGAAGGAGTCGAAGTGACTGTGGAACCATGGTACCTAAGTGTTGTGAGCGCTCCAAACCCGTATCTTGCTGAGTTTACTCTTCTTGCTTTACCTTTAGCCAATCGAACAAGAATGGGCTTGCACGATTCGTCTTGTTCAAAATAAGCATCAAAAGCATCTCTGGTCAATTCCTGCATAAGATGAGTGTTGGGCATAAAGATCGCTCCATTGAACACTGCAATTCGCAACGGGGTCAGTGGGTTGGATAGGCCCCTCGTATCGAGTCTAGAGATACCAACAAGGTTCTTTCAGAGACAATCCAGTCTTGACAAGTCCATCCCGGTCTAACTGAGCTTCGTCGATCGGTATACCCACGCCTTCTGGATGAGGAGCAACAAGATTTGAGCGTGGTCCTTGCTGAAGACGATATATAGTTGCAGGAACCCGTGTCAGAATCGATATGCTGGCGAAGTTGCGTTTTAGATTCCTTGGGTGCCCGCGCCGAGGTCTGAAGCTTAGCAATCTTGTGATGAACATCTTTGGAGATTCTCTTTGCTCTTTGCAGAAGAAAAGAAAGGCAGCAGGCGTCTTCAAGCCTTTAGAGAATGAGTATCCGTATGGCGATACGACTGAGACACAGCTTGCCATGAAAGCTCGTCTCGGCGAACTTGCCTGACACGGCTACAAACTTACTAGGCACCTAGAGGATCTGAGTGATCGCTCACCCGGCCTGCGCGAGCCGGGTGAGCATAGGGAGGCCGCCTTAGCCCTTAGGCATCACCCTCCCCTATCCGGGGTGAGCTGCGAGCAGATTTACTAGAGTTGTTCTACACACAGAAGACAAGGCGGATTCGTGGATGTCGCAGACGAGTGTAGAGTCTCACACCCTACATCTGTGAGATCTGGTAAGATTCTGCTAATTATATGGAATATTTGCCCTTTCGGAGACAGCATTCATTATAGCCGAAGCCTTCGCCAAGCTTCCTATGCGGCCTGGGAGACTCACTCAATACAATGTCGCGTGTAGGAGTGTAGGAGTGAAGCAAACAGAATTCCAGTTGCCGTGAACACTCTATCTGCCTCAAATATCATCGTCGCAGTCCCTGGAAGACTCGACAGTATTGCTTCGGTCCATCCATCTCGTTGTGTCCCTCCCAAAGTCCCCCCGACCGGTCCTCCGCAGGCATAAACGTGACGTAGCAAGGCTGCACCGCAGCTTGCTAAGCGCCTCCTGTCGAATACGACTACGTTGACTGCCTGATTCCGTGCGGCTATTATCACGACCCGAAAGGCTCTCAGAGTCCTGGCCTCGCTTTCAACCGCTCGGACGGCATGAGATCGTCGAAATAGCCCAACTTTACTTTCTCCCCGAACCCCAATGAGTCCACGAGTGTTACAGCCGAACAATGGAAAATCATAGACAGCATCTGGGGGAGCTGCTAGATGGCATTCATAGCAAACATGGTTTGGAAACCTCAAGAGCCACATCTCCCGCGGGCACGGTCGTGATGGATCAGTCACAAATGACGGACGTTGACCACCGAGTCAAGCGCAACAGGCCACGAACGTTTCCATATTTCAGCACTCTGCCTTATCCCGTGGAAGATGAAGACCAGAGACAAAAGAACCTGTCCGAGATACTCAAACATCTCTACATTGCTATCCAGGCCAGTGATTTCACCCCGGGGGCGGTGCACTGGACCAGGGAACTCCGCAGTTGGATGGCTCTCAAGTTTGATCCGACCAAAGAACAACGCGTGAAGCTCGTCCAGCTGTACTATGAATTGGCTCTGGCTCCTGGCATTGACTCGGCTGTGGCCGAGCGCTTTGCCAGCATGTTCATGCTCCTCACCAAGTACGTGGTTTACTGGCACAACTGACGCCGCAGTCCACCTTGCTGACGCACTTGCAGGCGAAAGCATTACTTGCGACCTCTCAAAGATCTGACCCTAGACTGGCGGCCCCTCTACAGAGAACTGAAAGTATTTGTGCTGCCAAGCGAGTCTGGGCTCATGCAGACAACCAGTTTGAAAAGAAATATCAAGACACTCACCAAGATCGCCTCGTTCGCGCAGCTGTACTTTGACCCCGAAGATATTCCTGCCATGCTGGAAGAGTTTCTCCCCCATTTCACCATGTCCTCTGCCGAGGGAGCTTTCGTGGTGATAGGATTGCTCAACATACTACTGCCAACCAGTCCACCACCACCAAACCGCTCCGACCTGACCCCCCAACAATTCCTTCCCACACTCTTCCATTTGTGGTCGTTACTCAATCGATCTCGGACTTTGGATGTGGCATGTCTCGACCTCTTCTCTCGCCTCGCTCGAGACGCGTTGCCCAGTTCAAGCGTGGAATTTTCTGCGTGTGGTATCTTCACGCCAGAACAAACAACTCTGATCTCAACTGCAATTCTGCGACTGCTTGAGATCCCTGTCGGCCAGTCGACCTCACCATATAGTACCCTGGTCGATCTGTCGGCTGGCATGGGCATCCTACTCGAGCGAGACTCGCGGAAACATCCGGTGTCCCATCACATTGCTCGCTGGTTCGTCATGTCGCTTTCGCCAGCTTGTCTGACGGAGCAGACCTCGGTCCTGTCGCTCCTCGAGACATTGATTCAGGCTGTCGAGACCTTCTTCCACCCTTCCAATTCGGGCTCTTGGACACGGACTTTGGCGCAGCTGGTCTTCTATCTGGCGGATTTCTTTGTCATGCGCTGGAACCGAGAACGAAACGGGGAGATGGAAGTGCCCGAAGAGCGCAGACTCAACGAGCCTCTCCGAAAGCGGTTCGTCTTGTGTCTGCGAGAAGTGATCTTCATGGGCATCTACGCCAAGAGTGGAACTGCCATGAGTTACTCCTTGTCCACGCTCCAAGCGCTCGCGTTCCTAGAGCCAGATCTGATTCTGCCCGGTGCGCTCCAGCGTATTTACCCGTCCATGCAGGGGCTGGTGGAAGTGCATCGGACGATCTCGTCTTTGCGGTCTCTGCAGATTCTCGCAAGAACAATGATCAGGACCAAAGGCTACCGTTGTCACATCACAGCTTTGCTCGGCCTAGCACTTCCGGGCATCGACGCCAATGATTTGGAGAAGACGTTGTATACCCTCTCATTCTTCGCCAATGTCTGTTACAATATCCCTTTTGAAGACCTTTCCGAGGGTCGTGATGATATCCAGGGCAATATGTTGGCTATGGAATGGATCACAGGTGAAATGGAGCGCATGGAGCAAGAAGGTGGCAGTGTGGAGCTCAGCTACGCCACATTGAATGAAAAAGATGAGGAAATGATCCTCGCATCATCCACCGCGGGCTTCAGCGAGTTCGTCAGCTCGTTCTTGGGCAGGGTCTTTACTCTCCTCGAGAATTTGCCGGACGCAGCCAGGGTCCGGAGCGGTTCTCCTGAAGAGAACATCGTCAACACCTTGCCAGCGGCTTTCATGCCGTTGCTGGCTTCCCTCTCACCTGATTTGTACGACTTGGCTTTGAACAAAATCGTTGACTTTGTCGCAAACCATGTAATACACCAATCGCGTGATGCTATGGCGTTCATCTGCAACTGCCTATGTAAAGTCAATCCGGAGAAGGCATTGGCCAAGTTCGTCCCCGTTTTGATCGGCTCCATCCGCGCAGAAATCGATGAGAATGGTGCTGGCTCAACCAGAAACGCGGCATCCGACGTTCTTCCCCGAGATAGGGGCTTGGTCTGGAGCATCAGCATGCTGAGCATGTGCGTGGTCCATGTTGGTTCGGCTGTTCTGAAGTACAAGCAAGAACTGTTCGATATTGCCGTTTATATGCAGCAAAAATGCAAAGGCATGCCGACCGTGCACGTCTCGAACTATGTGCATCATCTGCTTCTCAATCTCACGGTCACATACACTGCTGACTACGCACTCTATGAACCGGAGAGGACTGCCAACGGCATTTCTGCAGATCTTTGGGGGTTGGCGGAATCACCATCAGCCGTCAAGCCGAAGTGGCATGTGCCCGACAAGGAGGAGATCGACTTCGCCGTGGAGCTTTTCCAGAATCAAGCCGAGAGTGCTCTCAAACATCTCACAGGTCTCATTAGAGGCACGTCAAGCATCAAGCGCGATGGGAGTGGCAAAGAATGGTCGGATGAAGTCTCAAGAAACCTCGTCTTGCTCCGCCTCCTGCTCGCCGGAGTATCTGTCCTTTTTGATTCCAAGGGCGTGAATGAAGGACTCACGACGACTGCAGCAGGCGTCGATGCCGACACTGCAATGTCACAAGCGAATGGTCATGCACCCGAAGAAGCCGATGACTCCACAGAGGCGGACGCATCTCTCGACGGTACTGATGAGACGTCCATCAAACCGTCTTTTCAGTATCCGGCCGGCCAGCTCCTCAAACCAGAGGATGAGAATTACAAGTTGATCCACCGGCTTCGACAAGATATCGGTCGTGTGCTGCACGAGGTGCATGAGTTCTTGACACGAGAAGGCGAAGATGATGTGTCCTCCTTTGCCCCGCTGTATACGGCATATCGGTCATGGTTTGTCGATGTGGGAATTGAGAGATCGGCACATGTTCTTGACAGAATTACCCGCCTTTTACATGCGGACGAGCAGCCGTACAAAGTTAGTGGCGTGCGCAAAGATTACCCCCGTTCCATCCTTGTGCGTCGGGCCAATGTCTACCACACCCAGAGACTGCGACACAACGCGGCACCCCGACCTCGGTCTGAACTAGACGAACAGCTCTTGATGGACCTGGCAGGGTCAGCTGTGTCATTGTACACCGAGGTCCGTCGAAATGCGCAGAGTGCCGGAGAGTCGGCTCTCAAGGTGGTCTTTGGGGCTCGTCTCTTCATCATCCCGCCTCTCCTGACTTCTTTCCAGAAGGCTGTGGAGAAGCACGACTTTCCTCGGATCAAAGGGAGCCTGTTTGCGCTCTTGTTTGGAAGTCTAGCGAAGACAGTGGGCAGGCACTGGAAGTATACTCCGGTGGTGATTAGAACCTTTATCGAGGCAAGTACGGCGGATAAGCCTTCCATACAGAGGCTGTGCAGCGGGGGTATATTCCAGATCATGGATTATGGACGTCCCGGCGACCGCATGGCTATCATCGACCGAACTGTTGTTGATTCTTTCACTCCCGACGAAGACGTGGATGGCACAATCTCAAAGAAGAAGGCATTTATTTTGAGTAAACGCGCCAACATCGAACGAAAGAAGACAGAGTTGGCCGAAGAGCTCATCGAAATGGCCCGCGTCTCACACTGGAAGAAAGCGACCCGCGTTGCCACCCTCGTCATGTCGTTGGGTATGCGGTTCGACCACATATGTTCTGACAATATGATCGACCTGATCACTCGTGGAACGGTGGATCCTCATCCTGGACTGCGTGGACTGTACTCCCAAGGCCTGGTGGCTCTATTCACCATGACCGATGTACGAGCAGTTTGCAATCATGACTATGCGAACTATATCCAAGCTCTGCAAGAATTCCCTGCAAAGGTCAAAGTGCCAGTCCATGTGGAGGAAGACGGGTGGACGGACAATTTTTTGAAAGCCTTCTCTCAGCCCGAGACTGACGTGTACATTGACCACGATTATCCTGGCTGGCTCGTTTGGTCAAAGTTCATGCCTGGCTATAAGTCCAACGTACAGAAGGACATCTTGTACGATGAACTCGAATGGAAGAAACGGACGGTAATCGGCAAGCTTCTGGATCGGGATTGGTTTGTGAAATTCTTCAAATACCTGAAACAAGAGCCCCGAGACCAGTCTGCCGACAAGTTCCGCATGGCTAGTGCGGCTATGCTGACCTATGCGTTTGAACTCATCATCAGGGACGGTCTCGCGGTCGCCACGTTCGATGAGATCAAGGAAGAGACCCTTGCCGTGTTTGAGGATGGTACTGATAAACATCAACACCGGGCAACCGCCGAAATCCTGGCCGGGTTGGTCACCTCTGTTATGGACAACTCAATTGACCGGCGGACCATGGTCTGGGAGTTTGCATTCCCCATCATTCAGCGGGTCTTTTCAGATGGACTGACGCCGGAAAACTCGGGGTATTGGACGACGTTCCTCCATATGATCCTCCAAGCCAGGGACCCGCGTCGAGCTTGGCCACTGGTGGAATGGCTCGCGAATTTCCGGCTGGACATGGGCTCTAATGCTGCATTCAAGGAAAGCTCAAAGATACACCTTCTACATCAAGTCATCATGGATGCTGGATGGCATTTCCAACTGGAAAAGCCGATTATGGAGGACTTTTTGCGTCATATCGATCATCCGTATAAAGGAGTCCGCGAAGCCATGGCTCATACACTTGCCACCATCAGTCGCACCAGATACCATGAGTCATTCCGGGACGTCAAAGAACTCATCGCGACGCAAAAGGCAGCGGGCCCCATTGGCGGGCAACCTTATCTACCTAGTAGAGAGTTTGATGAGACGATGCACGAGATTTTCGAGCGACTGGAAAAATGGCGACACGAACGTACACCGGGCCAACAAACCCCGTCGGCATACACCTCGGGAAGCAAGACAGTGTTACTGTGGCTCGACTCAATGCTCTCGTCGTCTGAATGCACGCAGCTTCTCGAGTACTTCCCCGATCTTTTCACCGAACAGTTCTTGCACATGATGGACGTCAAGGAGGACCCAGAGTTGCAGTCTTTGGCATATCATGTGTTCCGGCACTTGCCAAATATTCCTCACCGCATCGGAGAGGACAAGAGACTGATCCAGTCTTTGATTCGCATAGGGAAGACGTCTCCATCGTGGCATCAACGCCTTAGGGTTATGATAAATATGCAGATCGTCTTCTTTAGACACCTGTTCATGCTGTCCGAAGAGAGTAAACAGTTGCTGTTCGACTGTGTCGCCGACATGTTGGAAGATACACAGCACGAGGTTCGTGCGGGTGCGGCTACCACGTTATCCGGGATGATTCGTTGCTCGCCCCTTGACTTACGACTGAGGATGGTCGTCAAATTACGAGATCGTTTCACGCAGACTCTCATCGACAATCCCCTACCAAAGAAGCCCAAACGTCACTTGGGTGGTGTCGCGGCCGGCTTGTCATCGACGCGAACGTCAGGAGCCAACACCCCAACCCCGGAGGCCCAGCGTTTGGTCATAGTCCGCCATGCCGCTGTGCTCGGCCTGGGTGCTCTGATTCAAGCGTTTCCCTATTCCAGTCCACCTCCGCCTTGGATGCCCGATGTCCTTGTGACCTTGAGCAGCAAAGCAGCGAACGACCCAGCAACTGTAGGCAATAGTGTGAAGAGTATCATCAGCGACTTCAAGAAGACGAGACAGGATACTTGGCACATTGATGTGAAGGTATGGTTTACGATCATACAGCTTGATTTATTGGGGGTGAACGTGCTAACTTTTGCCAGGCATTCAAACCGGAACAAATCGAGGATCTCTCTGGGGTATTGTGGAAAAGCTATTTCGCCTAGCGAATGCCACTCCCACGGAGAAGAGTCAACACTAGAAACGTCGACCACTTTGAAGGTCTTGGACATAGCGCGGGCGTTCCGTTCATGGGATTCCTGTGTCGTTTAGACACATCTTCGGCGCTTGCCCGCCTTGAAATCAAATAGCAGACTTCATCTGTGTGTGTGTGTGTGTGTTATCAGGCAGGATACCCTATTGGGGATATGAGGAAAGACTTGTCGTCTGGACAGGGGCCCCTCGGGCATTGCAATCGCTTGGAAACGGTTAGAAGATGTGTCGGGCAGGTATCGAGGCTTCTCTGGTGCCTGGGGCCGTGTGAAAGAAACTGAACCTGAATCCGGGAATTCAAGTTTCGTCTACAGGCCTACGAGCGTCGGCACCTAGGTCAGTATGAAACTGCCGAAGCTGCTCTTCCAGTCCGCCGTAGGTCATGAGTGCGCGTAGGGAGTGAGTGCCTCGCCGCAGATGTGCGTCGTGCTTTAACCGGCTTAGCGTGCCCAGCTCGATGATACATGTACTCGTAGCTGTCCCAGTCAATCATCGAGGGCTCCTCCTTCAGGTGCGGTGGTAGAGCAGCAGGCCTCCATCTTTAGCAGAATCCATCACTTCAACGTGCAGAGAGGCATCAGAGCTTCCTGCTCCCTCCTATACATCCATCTTACCCCCGGCCTGGGCGGCCTACTCACTTCTCAATCACTCGCCCATCATGGCCCATAAGGACACCCTCTTCCGCTCCGCGGGCATGTCCCTGACCCAGCTCTACATCTCCAACGAGATCGGCCGCGAGGTTGTCTCCGCCCTAGGAGAACTGGGTGTCGTGCAGTTCCGAGACCTCAATGCAAATACCAACGCGTTCCAACGTACATTCACCAAGGAAATTCGTCGGTTGGACAACGTCGAACGACAACTGCGCTACTTCAAATCCCAGATGGAGAAGTCGAACATCGGAATGCGAAGTCACTGGGACTTTGATCAAGACATGCTAGCCGCGCCACAGGCCAGTGAAATTGACGAGCTCGCCGAACGAGCGGAGAATCTCGAACACCGGGTCAGCAGCTTGAACGAGAGTTATGAAACATTAAAGAAGAGAGAGGTCGAGTTAACAGAGTGGCGATGGGTCCTCAAGGAGGCCGGGGGATTTTTTGACCGTGCCCACGGCCAAACGGATGATATTCGAGCGAGCGTCGACGAAGACGACGCTCCTCTCCTCCGCAACGCAGAGGCCGAGGAAGGCAGAGTCAACGGCGACGCCGGCCATCAGCAGAGCTTTGCTGTGATGAACATCGGGTTCGTGGCGGGCGTAATCCCGCGTGAGCGTCTGGCAGCCTTTGAAAGAATCCTTTGGAGGACACTCCGTGGCAATCTGTACATGAATCAGTCCGAGATTCCTGAACCGATCATCAATCCTGAGACGAACGAGGAGATCAGGAAGAATGTATTCGTCATCTTCGCACACGGCAAAGAAATCATTGCGAAAATCCGAAAGATTTCAGAATCACTCGGGGCAGATCTCTACAACGTGGACGAGAACGGCGACGTGCGGCGGGACCAGATCCACGAAGTCAACACCCGGCTGAGTGACCTCGCCAGTGTTCTTCGCAATACCAAGACTACTTTGGACGCCGAATTGAACGCCATTGCTCGCTCGTTGGCTGCATGGCTGATTGTGATTAAAAAGGAGAAGGCGGTTTACAATGCATTGAACATGTGCTCCTACGATCAAGCGCGAAAGACTTTGATTGCCGAAGCTTGGTGCCCTACCAATTCCTTGCCCCAGATTCGAGCTACACTCCAAGATGTCAATGATCGTGCTGGACTATCTGTACCCACCATCGTCAATCAGATCAAGACCAACAAGACCCCACCGACCTATAACAAGACGAACAAATTCACGGAAGGGTTTCAGACCATCATCGACGCCTACGGCACTGCCAAGTATCAGGAGGTCAATCCAGGCCTCTATACCATCGTGACATTCCCGTTCCTGTTCGCCGTCATGTTTGGCGATTTTGGACACGGATGCTTGATGGCCTTAGCTGCCGCTGCAATGATCTACTGGGAGAAGCCTTTGCAAAGATCCAAGCAGGACGAACTCTTCGCAATGGCCTTCTACGGCCGCTATATCATGTTGATGATGGGTATCTTCTCCATGTACACCGGATTGATCTACAACGATGTCTTCTCCAAGGGGTTCACCCCTTTCCCGTCTGCTTGGGAGTTTCCAGAGGAAGGACGCCCGGAAGTTACTGGTCACCTAAAGGGAAGCTATCGATATCCATTCGGCCTGGATTGGGCTTGGCATGGGACGGAGAATGAATTGCTGTTTAGCAACAGTCTGAAGATGAAGTTGTCCATTCTCATGGGGTGGGCACATATGACGTATGCCTTGTGCTTCTCCTACATCAACGCCAGGCACTTCAAGTCTCCCGTCGACATCTGGGGTAACTTTGTACCGGGCATGATCTTCTTCCAGAGCATCTTTGGATATCTCAGTTTCTGCATCGTCTACAAATGGTCCATCGACTGGCCCAGCCAAGGCCGAAATCCACCTTCTTTGCTGAACATGTTGATCCAGATGTTCCTGTCACCTGGCAACGTGGAGGAAGGCGAACAGCTCTACAGCGGGCAAGCTGGTGTTCAGGTTTTTCTGGTTCTGATTGCTGTTCTCAACGTGCCAATTCTCCTTTTGTTAAAACCTCTGTATCTGCGTTGGCAGCACCAGAAGACCGCCGCCCAGGGGTATCGTGGAATTGGCGACACTAGCCTGGTCACTCATGCCACGGATCTATCTGATGATGAGAACGTTGAGGGGCGACGAATGAATGGCCGGCCTAGTCAAGAGGATGACGACGAGGGCGCCATGATCACCGAGAACATCGGCGACGACGAGGAGCATGAAGAATTTGAATTCTCAGAGGTCATGATCCATCAAACGATTCGTAAGTCACCTCTCTCGTCCTATGCACTCCTTGTGCCTGGCGCCTCTAACACCTTTGTCTAGATACGATCGAGTTCTGCCTCAACTGCGTCTCCCATACCGCGTCCTATCTCCGTCTGTGGGCGCTTTCTCTCGCTCATCAGCAACTTTCAGTCGTATTATGGAGCATGACGCTTGGCAACGCCTTTGGCATGACCGGTGGGTTGCAGGTGGTCATGATCGTCGTCACCTTCTACTTCTGGTTCGTCCTTACCATTGCCGTGTTGTGCGTCATGGAGGGCACATCCGCCATGTTGCACAGTCTACGTCTGCATTGGGTCGAGGCCATGAGTAAGCATTTTGTCGGCGAGGGTGTTCCGTTTGTGCCCTTTAGCTTCAAATTGCTGCTTGAGGAGGAGCCTGTAGACTGAACAAGGAAGCCTCTGTCCGAGCGAGGATAGATAGCAAATACATAGTGCTAATCTACTAGAGTATTATTATAAAAGTATTCTGCCAGTGTTATGTTTCGTCTTCTGGTCTGATTCATGGACGCCGGATATTGTGCGTCGCACGCTGCCGTCCGTGTCCGTGTCCGTGTCCGCACACATTGTAGAAGCCCAGCCAGCAAGTTCGAGGTTCGGACGTGACACGGAGTAAGTCTTTTTTAAAGCAGCGATTATCTGTCACCTATCTGTGCCAACTCCGTAGTGGTGGATCTCGCATAACTTGCCTTCCAAGTTTGCGATGGCTGACTCTCACGTGATAGGAACTCTTGGCTCCGCGGTCCGCACACTGCAACTTCGCAAAACTCATCTCGCCCCTCTGCCACCGAACCTCGTCATCGAACACCACGAAGTATCCCCAGTGACCAGAAGATCTTGTCAAGAGTAAGTCCTCGAAGCTGTTCCGATGCTCGCGTTCACACTGCTAACTCTGTCACAGTGCAGATGTAAGTTCACCTCTCCACCCGACACGAATTCGAATCCGAATCCGAACACAAGCATTGAGCTCTTCACTCCTGTGGCGAACCTCGAATTTGGTTCCGTTTCCTCAGCCACCTCCGTCCCGTCTTCTCCTAGGATTCTGTCTTGGGAAGAAGAAAAAGAAAAAGAAATGCCATGAACCGCGAGATACGAACGGATCTGGATCGCTGACGAGATATGGACCAACAGCTTCGTCAAGACCCTCACGGGCAAGACCATCACCCTTGAGGTCGAGTCGTCGGATACCATCGACAACGTCAAGTCCAAGATCCAAGACAAGGAAGGCATCCCTCCCGACCAGCAGCGCCTGATCTTCGCCGGCAAGCAGCTCGAGGATGGCCGCACTTTGAGCGACTACAACATCCAAAAGGTACATATCTCCATACACCCCATCCATAGACACCCTGGTTCTGCCACGCAATCGCGGGCTTAAAGTCCGGTGCTACGCGGTGGATTAGATTTGGTTTTTGAATTTTTGGTTTTTGGTTGTTTTTGGTTTTTTGGGGTTTGTGAATCTGTGTCTGACTGACGTTGGTGCAATGCAGGAATCCACCCTCCACTTGGTCCTCCGTCTGCGAGGCGGGATCATCGAACCCTCGCTCAAGGCCCTCGCCTCCAAATACAACTGCGAGAAGATGATCTGCCGGAAGTGCTACGCCCGTCTGCCGCCGCGAGCCACCAACTGCCGCAAGAAGAAGTGCGGTCACACCAACCAGCTCCGCCCCAAGAAGAAGCTGAAGTAAAGGTTGGGCGCGCGCGCGAGTGGCCTTTTTTTCTGGGGTGCCGACTGTCGCGAGGCGAGGCGTGGCGCGAGGCAGGCGTGGGAGATGGGAGAGCGAAGACGAATGTGGCAAGTTCCGGAGTCTGCATGCTCTGCCCTCTGCCCGCACTCGAACACACAGACAGTGAAGGTGTGAGGTTGACAAAGGCAATACGGCGAGAATGGGTTCCTGGAGCTTTAAAGAAAGACAATTAGCTGCTTAGGCTAGATCAAGTCTGTTGTTTTCATGGCATTCCGAATCGCTTCTGCTCCTGCTCCTGCTCCTCCTCTTCGATGGCCTCTGCCCCGGGCATCCTCGACATGTCGTTTTCCTGCTTGATCTATCTATCCGTCCATCCATCCATTTTCGACCTGCCGAAGCAACCACGGTGTAGAGGAGAACTTGGAAAATTTAAGCGAACACGACTGCAGTAATGCTTATGCTTATGTGTGAAGTTGATACCAGGGACACAGTTTTCGTGACTGTCTCGCCCTCAATAGACCCAACCGTGAGCCCTGTTGATAATATTGATACATGAATTCATTGACCTGGTCGGTGTCGACGCCACCGGTGCCGCCCCGCCGTTGTTATCAGCATTCCAAGCCAGTCCTTAGAACATCATCATCTTCTTGTCCCTAGTCGTCCTTGGCCGGACTGCCGTGACTGAAGAACAAGATCTTGATCGCAATGGCCAGGCCGGCCTGCAACAGCACCACGGCAAGCAAGAGCACCTGGCTGGCCTTCTTCTCGGTGGCGGTGATGACAGGGTACAGGTTCTTGACCAGAAAAAACACACTGACCGCGTATCCCAGGCCGACCAGGGCATAGTTGAGACCGCTCAGAGGCGACCAGGAAACCAGAGCGACGGCGATCCAGAATAGATTGCTATAACCGTAGAGGGCCCAGCACTCGACCAGCTCCAGCGATTGTGCGCCAAACCACCGCAACGCCGCCCACAGCCCGAGCGGCACGAACAAGGTGTAGCCATAAATCAAGCCGGCAGCGCCGCTCAACAGTCTGAAGTCATACTCGAAATGTTTCTTGCCCTCGCTCGCGAGCTTGTGGCTGATGGTGCCGGTGAGAAACAAGATCACGACCACGGTGGTCGCAATCCAGAAGGGCCCGTACAGGTCCGGGTTGCCGTCCATGGTGTCGAGGAAGGGCGGCGTGTTGGGCAGAAAGGGCAGGATCGCCGTGCGGCATCGGTGTAGCACCGTCGACGTATCCACATCGAAGAACTGCGCGTAGAACCCCAGCGACCAGAGCATGTGTTTCGGCGGCACTGCAGAGGGGTCGTTCGGCAGCGTCGCCGGGTTCGTGGCGCTGTTGGAGAGGAACGCGGTCGACGAGGAGTCGGGCTGGATCTTGCGGCTCGAATTGGTGTCGAAGTCTGGTGCGTGTATCGGGCCATGTTAGTATTGGGGGCTTGGTAGTCTCAACTGGGACGGAGACCTGAGGGATGCTGCGAGAGCTTACTGGATGAGTGGAATTCGAGGTCGTCGTCTTGGAGGTCAGTATGGCCGAGGTCGCCCTGAGTCACAGACGTGGTTGTCAGTTCACCATCGGGTAGACAGAATGTGTGTTTTTCTGAGACGGAGCGAGGGCACGCACTTCGGTGTCCACGTCCACGACGACGTCGTATCCTCTGTTCGCCATCTTGCGGGAGACTCAGGTGGCTCGGGTTGGGGTGGCAGGGCTGTGTCGGTGTCGGTGTCGTTTTGGTGCAGAAGGAGGAGGGAAACTCGACCAGAGGTGCGCATTGGAAACACGTTGCCTGTCGGTGCATTTGACGTGCCCAGGAAGCTGTGAAGCGCGGCGAAAATCATTTGTAATTACAGCATAGATTCTGCACTGAATGGCTGCGCAATTTCTAATGACAGGCTTGATGATCTTTGTCCTGTATTTGAGGTACATGCATGCTGGTACCCTTTGTGCCTGTGGTATCATGGAAAAGACAAGAACTGTCTTTACACCAGCCAAGGCCTACAGTTCTAGAAGAGACAACAGATGATGCTAGTTTTGTGCGATTCACCATATTCTATCTTCGATTGTCGAGTCCAGCTCGACCTAACTTATCGGTCACATTTGGTACAGCTGTACTCCTCAGGGGTGCTGTAGTTTCCACCTTTCTCTTCTTCATGATGATTCAACAGCTGATCTTGGACACTAAGCTTGAGGATCATCATCCACAATGCGGCACCATAGTCAGCTCTACCAGACGGCCGGGGGTCCATCTAAGCGAGGCCTCAACAACTGGGCCCCTCGATGTTGAGAGAAGAAAACAGAATTCCAAATTGAGGACTGTTCACCCGAGATAGGCAGGCCGACCACACTGAGCGGATTCCAATCCCAGATATGTGTTATCGTAACAGTGCTGTCGGTTAAGTACTGACTCTGCAAAGAGTCACCCTATTTGGTAACCTAGTCAACACGGTTTAACATCGCGCCCGACCTCCTGTGCTGCTCATACCGACAAGTCATACATACTGTGGCCTGGAGGCCGAATTGATTCTCCCAGAATCCCACGACTTACGTCGGGAGACTGTCATCGTATGCTGGCTCGGCGCAGTCAAACCGGAAGAGGATGTGCGACCCTTGTTGGGTCGTCCTGAGAGGCTGCTCAGGGACGATGACCTCGCTGTCATGCGCAGGATCATCACACAGGGCCAAGGTTTGTCCCACGGTGGCTTCTCTGCTGTCTTTGACGTAAAACTGGCATATGTCGTGGTCCCTGTGGACGCTCATCGACCGCTGATATCGGGCAAGGATGTTTTGACCAAGCTGTCGGGTCCTAGCTACTGTCCTACCGCGTTCTCGAAAAGAGCTGGGAGGCGGACGAAAACAAGGTCCAGAAGAATTTATCCTGCCCACTCTTTCTGGACCAGACTGACATGGCGGCCACCAACAATGCGACAGTTAACGACAAGATCGGTCGTTGGTGCCGCAAGAGCAGTCTTGCAGTCTTCTTCATGGATTCATCCCTGCGTAGTTGGGAAATCTGCTTCTGGCAGAGAGACTCGGCTTCCTCGAGACTGTGGGGCCGACTGATTTGACGTGATGTCTTGAGGACACTGTATCGAGACAGTCGCCACCAGATAAACCCATCGAGCCTTTCTGGTGGCAGCCTCCGGAACAACGCCAGGGTATCCAGAACCAAGGCGTCGATGTCCAGAGTTTGCGGTAGCTTGGATATCATGAAGGTCAGTATGTCAGACTGATCCGCAGGCATCTCAAGCAACTCCGAGCGCCGTGATATCGTGATTGCCGCAAATAGATAGATGCTCATGACTGGCTCATGGGCGAGCAGAAAATCGTACAGCCGCGCTATATCAGCATAATTCTGAATGTCGTGAGCGAATAAGGAGTGAGTTGCTGACAAGGCGAAGCTATTCTCGGCCTCCGAGATGTGTTCGGCCAGTTCGGGATCGGCGGCTTTCACGATTGCCGAGACAAGCTCAAAGTGCTTTCTTGCCGGCGAGATGGTGGGCAGCATGTAGTCGCGAAGCCGAAGCAGTGAGATTCGTGGGACGGCGTCCACAGCTCGTGTGTGCCCAAGAACAAGGAGCAGAACTTGTACAACATCGTGATAGCTTTGGAAGTAGGAGAGCATGGGATGTCTTCTCAATGTTGACACAATGAGGTCAGAAAGCTGCCGCTTTTTCGTCTCGAGCGACTGCTCGGATTCGTCTGGTTGCATTTAGACCAATGATACCAGCGCTGAGGGACGGAAGGAAAACCTTTAGGGTAGTATACGAAAGCACGATCAACGTCGAGTCGGACCTGGTCCTCGTCCGTATGCTGGGGAAGCTCCCGCCAGGATCGGTTGGTGTCTTGTCGCGCTGGTCCTTCGTCTTCAGAGCTGTAACCCAGTAGAATCGGCCCTGCCCAGTTTATCAATCAGTCAGGTATCACCAGCGAATCAACGAGAGAGGAACAGAGGCATACAAGCTTGTCGGCGCAGGTCATCGGTCAGAAGACCACCGGTTGAGGTTGCTAGCCTGGCCAGGGTCTCAAAGTCACGTCGCTCACAGGCCTCTTGAATGGCCTTGCCCTTTTCCTGGCCTTCCCCTGGAGTCCGCTCACTGCTCTCGCTCAAACCGGGAACCGGCTTCTCGTTGCACGTAGAGCCCATACCGGCGGCCTCGTGCATCGTGATGTCGTGGGATAAGTCAGCGTGCCGGGGCCATGGGCACTCGAATCAAGATGGCTTCCGAGGAGGACAGGCGCCGAGCGAGGTTGCGGACGCTCGCCGCCCTTTGAGTCGGGATTGAAATAGACCCAGAGAAGACAATGGCCGGGGACCGCAGCTGTCAATGGCCGCCTGGGGATGATTTTGATGCGGGCGAGCCAAGGTGACAGGTAACACGAGCGGGTGCGTCGTGTCGGTGTCAACTTGTCAACTTTGTTCGCCGCAGAGATACATCAGGATCAGGCCGGCTTCGGTGGAGCAGAAGATACGAGAGGCCGCCTGTTACTGTGGCCTGGAGGAAAGGGTTCGGTCGACGGCTGTGGCAGAGGACAGAGGACGGAGGATGGAGGACGAGGGCGAGGGCGGTGGTGATGGCGAGGGGAGAATTGCCCTGTTCGGTCGATCATCGATCAATCATCAAACGTCGGCCGCCTCAGACCTCAGATGCAACATGGCAACAATGCACAGTCCTTCTTCTCTTCTGTGCACCTGCACCTCCTCAACGCACACACATGTCACCCGCTGCCTGCGAGTCTCGCCTCTGTTCCATCTCTTTCCTATCTAATAATCTATCCATGCCTTGAGAAGCTGCGCAGGGGTGTTGGATCTATGGCGCTGCGATTGGGCTAACTGACCTGCCCTGCCCCTCGTCGTTGACCGACACCCTGAACTTGCTGCATTGTCGACGGCCTGCAATTTCGTGCGCCTTGTTGGCAAAAGAGCTATTGAAGACATCGTGGAATGCGCTGTCGGAGGGTCGTCTCAGGCACCGCGTCGTGGCATCATCGCGTCGGCACACAAAAAGCAGGCAGTATCCTGCGGCGCCCTGCTCTTCTCTCACCTCGCCATTCGCACCGAGTCAATTGCCCAAGCCATTCGTGCAGGCTGGCCAATCAGGGCTTCAACACTTGGCCTAGTTCTGTGTCATGGCAAGTGTGTGTGGTTCTGCGAGCGACGCAGGCTCCCCAAGTTGTGCTCGTCGACGACAAGATGATGCTGACAGGCGCGTCGGTGTACTGTCGAGGACCCTCAACTCCAGCTCCAGTATCAGATGGGTCCTTCCCGCCAGGATTCGCTCCCCCGCAAAGAACGATGTCGTCTTTGTAGGTTCGACCTTCGTCCAACTCCACGAATTCCTGGATACCGGACAGCTGGTCAATACAACAGCCAAGCTGGACTTTGGGACGCAGATTGCAGACGCAAAAGTCATCTCGGCGGATCTGAAGGTCGTCCCGATTGTCGACGCGATCTTAAAGCAAGAGCGAGACCAGGAACGGTACACCATCCGTGGGCAGCCCGTCAGCCCGACCCAGCCGCCACAGATACTGGTCTTGGCTACTGTGGACAACGAGTTGATCTATGTCTATGCGAAGGAAGACATTGCCGCCAATGTCAAACTGGTCTTTGCAAAGCGACCGTTGCTGAGAGGAGCCGGCCTGCCTCGGAGCCAGTGTCGATATCTGGCCGTTGACTACGAGTGAGTACTATGCGTCTCAACAGCGACAGCGGTGACTGTGGCTGACTGAGAGGTCCAGGTCCCGTGCGCTCGCGGTTGCTTCGCCGTCCGGCTACTTTGGAGTCTTCAAGCTGCGGCCTGTTGACGATGTCAAGACTGAGATTGATCGCTGGGATCCTCTGAGCCACGGATCCTTCCGGCCTTCCGAAGAGGTACGTTCTGCCGGCTGATTACCTACTCTTCTAACAAATGCAGCAACGCTTCATCCAAGTGGATGGCGACATTGTCATGCTTGATTTCCTACGAAGCCCCGATTCCGATCCCACCAAAGTGTTGCTACTCGTGCTGGTCCATTCCGCGGATGAATCCAACACTACCCTTCAATACTTGTACAAATGGGATACGCGTTCCCCTCTCCAGACCATCAAGCCCATGTCTTGCAGCGGCCGCCGGCTCAAAGAAGACCAGCTACCTCTGATGTTGATTCCCTCGACACGGCCCTATTCTTTCCTAGTGGTCCTAGAAACGGGGATTAGCTACTACGAGGACGTCCACTCGTCCGAGTCCAAACGCATCAATTGCCAGTTCGTGGGCAAAGCAGCAGGGCCTCTCGAATGGGTTCAGTGGGCCAAACCGAGACGTCACAACGAATATCTCGAGAAACGTGATGACCTGGTCATTGTTCGAGAGGACGGACTGCTTCAGTATTTCCAGATCGAAAAGGCCTCGAGTACAAAATTTAACATGAACAACACCATCGGCCATCTCGGTTTCGACGTCGACACCGCTTTCTGCATGCTGGCCGGCCCCCCTGAGAAGGGTGGTGATATCATCATAGCAGGGGGCAGCATGACAGACGGAGGTGTCTTCCATGTTTCTGCTCGAGGGTCTCCGCAGCGAACACAAGTCATTGAGAACATCGCTCCTCTGAGGGACATGGTCCTCGCGTCGCCGCCCCTGGGCAATTCCCATGGATTCGAGTCGCGAGAAGCCTCTAGTCGACTTTACACTTGTAGCATCCGAGGCGATGGCCCCGGTGAGCTGTCGGAAATCCGATACGGCCTGGAAGCGCAGATCGGGTGGATGATGGACTATCCGGACGCCGCCTTTCTCGACCAGATATGGTCTCTTGAGATCGCGGAGCGCAGCGAACTGCTCCTGCTGGGGTCACATACAACACACACGACGATGGTTTCATTTGATCTCGAAACCCAAGACATCTCCTTCACGGATGCTGAAAGTCACCCCGGCATTGACTTTGACAAACCGACACTCGCTGCGGCTGTCGTTGGGAACGGTACGATTGTGCAAGTGACCCCTGCTGGCGTTAACGTCGTGCCAACGGCCACGGTGACTCCTCCAGCCTTAAAACCTAATCGCGTCAAGGCCGATCTACAGGTCGCAGCATTCCTCAACGATAATACCATCGTCGCTACAGCAGGCAAGGGCCCGTCGGGTTTCGAGATCGGATTGACGTCCATTGTGACCTTGGGTGAAGGGGCCGCCCGGTTGACTCCTGCACCTCGCACAAGCTTAGCGGAGACCCCTACCAGCATATGTTACTTAAATCTCAAGGATGCTCGACTGCTTCTGGTGGGAACGGCCGCTTCTCGACTCATCGTCTACACCATCAGACCCGACCAAACTCTGCAACTCTCATTCCAAAGTCAGGTCAGGGACATTCATGCGCAGGTGGAGAACTCAGCAATCACCTCGATGGCTGCACTCTGCCTTGACGACCAAGCCGGGGCACTCCTTCTTTGCGGACTACGCCACGGCGTTTTGCTCTGTTTGGAGCTATCGCTTGAGGGCACTCGGTCGCTAAGTAAGTACAACCGGCCCACGTGGGTTCTCCCACTGACCAAGGCGTAGGTGTCAGATGTGATGACTTTTACCGTCTCGGATCAACTCCAGTCCAACTCTTCGCAGAAAATATAACTGCCAACCATCGGGCAGCCTCATCTGCACTGGTGCTATGCCATACCGATATGCGACGTGTGACACTTCATCCGAGTCTCGCCGCAGTGGACTACACCGTCTCTGGTCTTTGGATCACAGACCGAACTGACGTGAGTGTCCCAATCTTGTTGCCGAAATTGTTCTGACGTTTTCAGCCTTCCGCAGAGCCACTGATAAATGCATTTCATCGCGTCCCAAGGCTGGCAACCCCTGTTTCAGATCCCGGGGGTTTGCTGGTTTGTGCCACGGACGACGTGCTCTTATTCTGCTCTCTCGTCACGCAAGAGCAAGGAGTTGTCAGAAAGGTCGCTGTTGACGGCGATCCACAGCGCGTGCAGTTCTCAGAGTATTTGAACAAATTTGTGGTTGCTTTCGAAAGAGTATATCACGTCCACAGAGACGATCTCGACCCGAAGAGCCCTGATGGGGTCGGGAAAGGTCCTATCTCACCACGAAAAATGCAGCAAATCGGCTTGCAACTGATCGATCCTGTCTGGAAGGATCCGAAAGCCAGTGGTACCTCGGTGATTGTCGCAGAGGACACGAATGAGAGGGTCAATGCTCTCATCAATTGGGCACCGACGGATGGGGCGAATCATTACGAATGGGTTGTACTCGCCCTCGAACATAAGATTCCGGGACTGCCCCAGCGCAGCGGTCGGGTCGTCTGTGTTAATGCTAAAAGCCTCAGCAAAGGTTCCTTCGAGAACATCCAGAAAATCGCGTTCCGAAGTCCGGACAAACCCGTCACCGCCATCTGCGCCTACAAAATGTCCTCACTTTTGATTGCCGCGGGAAGGGAAATCCACGTCCACAACCTCGACTTCGCAACGCGCAAATGGAAGACGTTGTCGAAACACGCATTGCCATCCCCGGCCAAGGCCATATCTTGTCAAGGCTCATTCATTTTCGTTGCAACATCACAACATTCGCTGTTCGTTCTTGTGGAACAGGATGGTAAACTGAGCCAACACCAATCAGACACTGAGGCCCGGTGCGCTGTGGACGTGATCGGCTTCCGCGGTGACTCCGCGGTGTTCTCAGCGTGGAGCGATAGCGGGACAGACTTGATGGCGTTCGGCGGCTTCAACAAGGTCAACAAGGACCCCTTCCCTCTATTCCACGCCAGCTTGCCGCTCATGATCAACCACATCTGCCTGGACCCACAGTCGCATTTGAAGATCACGGCACGGTGTCGGTTTTATGGCAGTGCGAGTGACGGTACGCTTTTCCACTTCAGTCTGCTTAAAGCCCGCGAGTGGAAGCTGCTGCATTTCCTGGAACAAATGAGCTATATGGAACGCAAGACGGTCAAGCCCGTGCCCATCAAGAAGAAAGGCACTGAAGGTGAGGACGTTGTCATCAACCCTACCCCTACCAAGCTCAAGGACATGCACATTCGTGGCGATCGACTGCTCATGATGATCGAGCCCGGGCCCTACAATTTGCGAAGCCTATTGAAAGAATCCGAGCGGGCAGAAACTTTCCATGCTCTAGTTAAAGAGGTGTTGGGAGAGACGGAGCACCCAGTCGAGGCCGCAACGGTGTGGATGAGGAGGCTGCTGAGACATCCTCCTCGATCTCGATCCGGATGACTCTCGCTGGGACGAATGAGATAGATGCGGACTGGCTGCAGTGTGAGATTAGTGAGAGCCAATGTCACGAGTACCCAAGAAGCACAACCATCTACCGGGATCTACAAAGGTTCCTGCAGAGCTCCCTTGCCCCTTATATTCTTTGACTATAGGTGCTATGGTCTCGCTTACTAGTGTACGGATACTCTATACCACCACCGGCCACGAATCCCCCCACCAGAGAACACCATTATCTACACCATCACTATCCACAACGGAAGGGACTTCTACGATCTTAAAAGAATACTAGTAGCAGCTATAGTCCTAGCTCTTCTTAGACGAATCCTAATCCTTCTATATTACTATCCCTAGTAGTTAATCGAAGGACACTAAGGACCTACTATATAGGCGAGCTTTAATACTATTACTAATGAGGCCTAGCGTAATTACTCTCTCAGGTACGAATACTCTTCCGTATACTCTACCGTATACTCTTCCGTATACTCTTCCGTATACTCTTCCGTATACTCTTCCGTATAGGAGCGTCTCCGCTAGATATATCATATTTCCCTTCCCACGCCTTCGCTCTATCGCTGAAGCGTATCCTTTGCAGCCGGGAAGACGGCTCATGTCAAACGAGGCACCATGAGCCCTAATCCACCACTGGATTATCTTCCGTCAATGTCCAAGGCGTGCAGCAGATGTCGCGCGCGAAAAGTCAAAGTCAGTCTCCCCATGAATCTGCCTCCCTCACCACAAGCTGGCTGAAATGGAATTATAGTGCGACCTGAAACTACCCCAATGTTCAGCATGTATCAAACAAAACGAGCCGTGCAATATGGAGGAATGTGTATCGTATTCATACTCCGTGGTATCCAAGCTTCAGCAACGCATCTCCTTCCTTCAGGCCAGGCTCGACAGCGCCTCTGCCAACACCGGCACTGATGGGGTGGATCAGAGGACCAGTATGATGTTGCCAGCCATCACTTCATCTGGTAACTGCGACTAACGAGCACTGCCAGACGTGCAGAAGGAAGCAGAGGAGGTCGGCATTCTCGCCATTGGGGGCTCTAAACAGCATTCGGAGAATAAGTACGGTGAGTATCCTCAAAGCCACCAAGGATGCGGCCGACTCTTCCCCCTGCCAATCGTGGGTGATATGAAGACGTGACTAACATTGTTCCATATCTGGGATTTCAGTCGGAAGTGCTGCTGGGTCGATATTTGTTCGAATCTTTCTCAAGCAACTGAATCTAAATCCCGTGATTCCCACACGCAGTCATGGAGGTGGCTTGGATCAGGTTTTCATTGAACAGACAGCTGGCCTGCCTACATCATCGACTGCCAACTTTTTGTTCCGGACCTTTATTGCTCGAGTGCATGTGTGGTGGCCATTTCTCCCCTTGGCCAGCGTCCGAAGGACTTTTCAAGAGATCTATCGGGACCCCCATCTGTGCACCGACTACGACAAATTTCTGGTCTTCGTTGTCCTTGCTTTAGCATCGGACTGTAGCATGGAGAGAGAAGAGTACCGGAAAATGCTCGACCTGAACACGCCACTAGCTTATTTCCAAACCAGCCTCAGATTCTTTGCCCAGCTGTCAAACCACTCACGAGACCTGTCGGGCCTTCATGCCGTACTGCTGCTCACTCTGTGGATGCTCAACTCTGCTATAAGTGCCCATACTAACGACCTGTGGCAGTTCAGCCGTTATGCCATGTCCCTTGCGATAGAGATGGGCTTGCATCGACACAACAGTGACTGGGCATTTAGTACCGATGAATTGGAATCACGGAATAGGACCTGGTGGTCTGTGTACAACTTGGAAAGGTACATGGGCTCGATCCCAATCCGAAATCGTGGAAAAACCTTCTGCTAATACTTGGCCACCAACAGGCAGATTGCTCTGTTCACCGGGCGGGTATTGTCAATTCGCGAACATGCCATATACGCTCAATTACCATCCAGCCGTGGCCTTGACCAGCTTAGCGGGCCCGAAGCTAGAGCCGCTCCTGTATTCTCCTCGCATAACGTTGTGCCATTCAATTTCCTCATACGCCTTCGGCGGATTGGTGGCCGTGTCCTTGAATCCATCTATATCGCCCGAGGACCTGACGGAAAGTGTCGGGATTACTCCTTTCCGCAGATTGGTGCCATGTCGGACAACATACATGGGGATCTGGACGGCTGGAAGCGTCAACTGGACGAAGCAGGACTGAAGCCTTCTCGCGAATACTCGGAGCTCGAAATTGAGTATTGCATTCTGCTCTTACTCTTGTACAGGCCATCGCCCACATTCATGATCCCATCAAGCGAGATGTTGGTTATTTGCTCCAGAGCCTGCACGAGTGCACTGAATCAATGGCAAAAAATCGCTTCTGATCATGGCATTTCAGCTGTATGCCGGTCTTTTCGACAGCTGCACACCATCCTCCTGGTGGGACTTGCAGCGCTCTACTGCGATTGGTAAGGCCCTAAACCTTTCAGTTGAAGCTCCTGACCAACCCGTGTGATCTCTTAGGCGATTCGACCGAATGCGTCCAGAACCTTCCCACATGACTTCAGATACTCGCTTCCGGCATGAACGAGACACCGCCGCCGCTCTTGACCTGATGAGCCGGGGAGCGGACTACATCAAGGGCGATAATCTCTCTCGATACGTTGATTTATTCAAAGTCGTGCGAGACCAGGTTTATAGCTCTTCTGCTCGACAGGGCTCCGAGCCGACCAACATCAATCCATTGCCCCCTTCAGGAGACAACATGGATACCATCCCCGAGACCACTGTTGACAATGAAGAGCTGTTCCCGTTCCTCGACGGCCAAGACTTCGATAGCTATATTAATCAGGTGACAGGATATTTCGCCGACAGCGCCACTGAAATGGACCATGTTCTCACTGCTTGGTATGGCTCAATCTTGAGTGAGACCCAGTAGCCTCTTCCATCCTCATCTCCGGGTTGAAGAAGACCATTGAGTGCCATTTCCATGAAAAGGAATCAAAGGGACTGCTTGATAGCCACACATCTCCAATGCCTCAACCGATCTCTCAAAATCAGATCAGCACGGAGCGATGCTGCCGGTGAAAAGAAAGCTACCCAACAACGAATGGCTGGAGACGACACTTGGTATTTCCACGGAAGCATCGCCAAGAATCAGTCCGATCACGACATGTGGAAGTCCGGACTTCGGGAGGGTGTCATAGGGAATGATGTCTGACCACATTGCCGGTGGACTGGGCTTTCGAGGCACCGTGTTACTCCATCAGGACAGGGTCAAGCACCAGATTTCCCATGACTATGGTAAGGTTGAAAGACCGTGACCGCATTTGGAATCCATCCAAAAAAGAACGGTATTTCACTCAGGTTCAGCAGTTGCCTGAGCTGGACGGGGTTCAGGGACGAAAAAGTCCTGTTGCATGATGCACCTCGAAACTAAGGCAATTAAACTTTTCTGCTTAAGCCTGTATGTATACCTCCGCACTAGGAGTTCTTCGTCCGGCAATTTGCTGCTTTTCCCAGGTCGACGATATTGCATTCGCCCAGCGGACACGTTCTGGCACTCCCCGAAGATCTAGACGGACGCACGAGAGCCTTGCCTTGGCCAGACGCAGATACTGTACACTATATACCCCAGTTTTGGGGAATGCCACGTTCCTGTCAAGAAGTCACGTCCCCGGCACGGTTATGCTGCAGCACCCACCTCTCGGACGGTGATGGAGCTCCGTCTGTTTCGAAGCACCCTGCGCGCTGGAGGTCTCTGATATCGCTAAGTTACATGGCTTTCATTGGGTGCAGCTGTATCAACGTCTGCACATGTAATATTAAGCTTTGCGAATAAGTTGACAGAGAGGAGACCAAACTTAGATAGGGACTCGATTGGGGGGGTAGCAAGGGGCCCTAAGTCGAAGTGGGTTCTATTTCTGCGGTTCGGTGGTGACCGAGGATCCACGATGAGTATCCATCCTACTTTGAGCACTTACCCGCCAGCAGCGAATTCTTGTCGACGGAGATGGACGAGATTGACGAGATTCAAGAAGGAAAGATCGTCTATGAAAAACACAAGATCCCGCCGTTGCTATTCGGGGAGGACCGAGCCCAGCGAAGGTGTAGTTTCCAAGTTCTTTGTAATCGCCAGAACTTCTTTTACTGTGTGTTCTTCTCGACCTTGGTTTGGATTACCTTTCATCAGAAACTGAAGAGGAACCGAAAGTCGATTGATATTTCCACCCATCAATCCTTTTGTCTTCTGTCATCACAAATGGCCCCAGCTCAGATCAACGGAACTGGTGGGACGCATGCCACCACTTATAATCCCAAAAATGCAAACATCAAAGTGCGAGTCAGCGCCACGTATTTTTCTGGTGCGATAAGTTGACCTCCTACAGATTGGCATGCGAGATGGTGTGACGGGGAAATTCAGACTCGTCCCTCGAAATGAGGCTGTGGTCTCGGTGTTCGACTCGAATTTCCTAGTTGGCGACGGGATCTGGGTATGAGATCTGGCCCATGCCTCAGAAGTACTCGTGCTAACCGGTTGGCGGTAGGAAGGCATCCGAGCGAACAAAGGCCGCGTCCAATTTGCCCGCGATCATATTAATCGCTTGTTCCAGAGTGCGAAAGCTATGTATATGGACTTGGGATTGACCAAAAGAGACCTCCTGGAGCTCTTGCACGTGACGCTTGATGCGAACGGCATGAATGATGAAGCTGCAGTTCACATTCGCCTCGTGGTGAGCCGAGGTCTCAAGTCGACTCCGTATCAAAACCCCAGCGTGAATGTCGGTCTGCCTCTTATCACCATCATTCCGGAGGTGAAGGCAGTTGCTGTCGACATGAAATCGCGTGGACTGAGATTGGCCACCACCTGGGTACGTCGAGGGCCGCCCGACGTCAAGGACGAACAGTGGAATCATATCTCCAAAGCGACCGACATCCAGGCCTGCATCAGCGCAAACGTCATGGGCGTAGACGAGGCGCTCATGCTTGATCAGCGCGGGTTTGTGAAGACGTGCAATTCCGTCAATTTTTTCATTGTTCGAGGGACAGAGGTCTGGGCGCCGACGAAGGATAACCAGATGCAGGGCATCACTCGTCAGAAAACCATCGATGTCTGTAAGGCCAACGGCATCACGGTGCGCGAATTGGATTTTTCATTGACCGAAGTCTATGGAGCCGACGAAGCATTCTGCACCGGCACCTTTCCCAGCCAGATCCATGTTGTCGAGGTAGACGGCCGGCGGATAGGGAACGGCAAGCGAGGGCCTGTTACACAGAGAATCCAAGAACTCTACCAAGAGCTCGTTGCTCGCGATGTGTCGAGAACCCGCGAGGAGATAGCCGCCGAGGTCGAAGCAGAACGGGACCTGAGTTTCTTGCGTCGCCTGAATGGCAGCGTCCTTTAGACTTTGCGGTGCCCTGGCGGTCGTTTGAGCGCACTTATTCTACCATTTCACCCAGATTCCGCACAGGACTGCTGCTTCTATTCCCGTCTCTAAGTCGTATTAAAGGTCGCCTGTTCCCAACATGGTCTGACACCTGGATACTTCCAGCAAAGGAAGACATAGGAAGCCGGCAGGGCGGTGGAGGAGCCTTTGCATTCACCGTGATCACCGGACACCAGATAACCGTTGAAGAGGAATTCTGGATGGTTGCCATCTTCTGGTGTTGTACAAAGTCGTGGATGGAGTCTATAATTGAGTGCAGCAGCATCCAAGATGCTCGTCACAGCACTCTTTCCCTGGGAAAGGAATGTGCCATAGTACTGTGAAACTGAGGTATTCCTAGCCTTGTCCTTTTCACCATAAGGCTGGTTTAGGCTGGTTTAGGCTATACTATATAATATAGCATGCGCCCCCCCTGGCAACCCCTCACCCTTTAATGGATAACATGGAACATTTCAACCTTCATTTGACAGGTCCAGGTGTACCTGGCGACTGAAATCACCAGCACCAGGTCCGAAGTCAGGCCTCTTTGTGCAAGACTGCGTTTTGCAGCACGCAATTCAAGGTGGGCTCTCGGACAGATACGAGGAATCCTTGGCATCTTCTCGGTGGTGGCCGAATCTCCCGCCCGCAGCTTCGGGAAGAGTTTACAAGCTACGAAGCTGCGGATGCTGAGACACTCATTATATATCTGGGTCCAGCTCGAAACATGGCAAGAGTTGGGACGTGCTGGGTAGCCTTGCACCGAGCCATTCACCATGTACGACCAACAAGACATTGCCGCGAAAGAACACCCAGCCGTGGAGCCTCGCGACTTGCATCAGACAGCCTCTCTCGGGGATGACGAAAATGGCGCGACCCATCTCAGTGCGAAGCAGAATCAACGACTGTTGCTGAAGACCGACTTGGTGGTCACGCCGCTCATTGTTCTGTCCATGACTTTGGCGTTTCTTGACAAGGTGAGCAGCGAATCTTGGCCGCGACAGTGTGTCACACGGGTGGAATGGTCGTTGACGAAAAAAACAGAACGGGCTTGCGTATGCCGCCGTTTACGGTCTGCGAGAAGACAATCACCTTGTCGGCCAGGACTACAGCTGGGTCAGCAGTGTGTTCTACTTTGGCTATCTCGCCATGGAGTTCCCCAACCTATGGCTGATCACCAGATTGCCCATTGGGAAATACATCGGTGGTTGCCTCTGCCTTTGGGGCATCGCCCTCTGTCTCATGGCAGTATGCCACAACTTCGGAGGACTGGCTACCATCAGGTTCTTCCTCGGCGTGTTTGAAGCCGCGCTACTGCCCTGTATGTTGATTGTCAATTCCATGTGGTATTGCCGGGCGGAACAACCGATCCGCACGGCGTTCTGGTACAACACCTTCGCGGGCGTCTTTGGAGGTATTCTCTCCTATGCCATTGGACGAATCAATGGCTCTCTAGCCACATGGAAGGCAAGTCATCCGTCCTAGAGCCATACTGCGTCATCTTCTTTCGCTGACGAGTGGACGCAACAGTATATTTTCCTGATTTACGGATCAATCACCATCGGGGCCGGAATCCTGGTTTTCTTCGCCCTGCCCGACTCGCCCAAAAAGGCTTGGTTTTTCAATGCCGAAGAGAGGAAGTTGGTGGTGGTCAGGCTGGCTGAAAACCAAACTGGCGTCGAATCACGCAAGGTCAGTATTGCGCCCTGACTGACATATCCTGGAAGAAACCATTGTTGCTGACTTGGGTTCGATCCAGAAATTCCGCACCGCCCACATCATCGAGGCGCTGAAAGATCCCAAATACTGGCTGATTATTGCTTGCTCATTCGGTTACGCCATCACCAACGCCGGCATCACCAACTTCAACCCTCTGATCATCTCGGGCTACGGCTTCAGCAAGTCCAAGACGGTCCTGATGGCAACGCCGCAAGCCGCCGTGGCCATGGTCAGCCAAGCCATTCTGACCGCCATAACTTTTTTCATCCCCAACCTCCGATGTGTCTGCTGGATCATTTCTTCTCTGATCGGCCTCGCTGGTGCTGTCATGGTCCACGTGCTCGACGTCGAGACGCAACGAGATGCATCACTCGCCGGAGTCTACATCATGGGCTTTTACAATGTCCCTTGGGTCTTCATGTTGAGTCTGCAGTCTTCCAACACCGGAGGTGCAACCAAGAAGAGTTTCATCGGCATCTCGGTGGCAATCATATATGGTAGGTGCCCCTTCTGTACGAGCAACGGGCGATTGGCCGAAGCTTCTGGTGGTGGTTTTTTTTTTTCTTCATTTTTTTTCCCCTTCCTTTTTTTTGGGGGTTTCTTTTTCTCTCCCCAATCGTCGAGCAAATGGACCCCTACAGAAAGACCATTGGGAATCGCATAGAGCTAATTCTTTTCCCCTTCGCAGCCGTCGGCAATATTGTCGGTCCACAATTCTATCTGTCAAGCCAGTCCCCTCACTATCCTCTTGGGATTGGATCGTTGATGTTCGGTTTCGCCTTGATGGCCTTCAGCGGCATCTTCTATCTTGTCGCTTGTCTCGTGGAGAACAAGCGGAGAGATCATCGTTACGGGCCCGTTTTAGATAACGTCGCTCGTGGTATGGAGGCCGACCTGCGTGACGAAACGGATGGGCAGAACCACAACTTTCGGTATACGTTCTGATTATGTCTGAGGGCCCGAATCACAACTTTCGGTATACGTTCTGATTCCGTCTGAGGGCTAAGGCCCGAATCTAACGTAGTCTCAAATGCTGAGGGAGCGTCTGCACACCTTCGAGTCGGACACCCAACGATAGCCATAGCCCACGACACTAGGGAGGGATGAGGGAAAACCCGACCCCGAACCCGATAGCCTCTCTAGAAAGACGTTATACGTTGTTCCAATGTTGTGTTTGACGCACAATAGACTTGCTAGTGCATATTATATTGCCTGGCACTGCTTGAGCCTCACACCCCCCTCGTGCGATGCCGGGATCATCTATTCATCGGGAAACATTTGGATCCAGGGATGCCGTGCTCAACCCTCCAAGTACGGGAGATTCAAAGGTCCAGCCCAATTCAGAAAACATAGCCTGGGTTTGTTTGGTCCTCAGCACCGCCAGAGACTTGCCTCCCAAATCGATTGCGAGAAAGCGAAATATCTCTGGTGGATTTGGAGTAGAGTGCGAAAGATCTCTGGTGAATTTGGAGCAGTGTGGTTCATCTCACCATTCGGAAATGAGACAAGGTGCCGAGAGGCTGGAGATTGTTTGTTGTTGTTGGGGGACTCGCAAGAACGAGCCATCAGGGCCGACAGACACACGTCAGAAAGTCTATCGGACCACGGGCGACGCCGTTGACGTCTGATCGAGGAAGTCATAAGTCATGCGCTTCAGTAGACCTACTTCGCTGATACCATGTGCCAATTATTCTCGTTCTGTTGGTGATACCATGTGCCAATTCTCGTCCTGTTGGCAGGAGTGTGTGTCGCAGAAGGGAAGGGATTCAAGCGAGGAACTTACATACTCCGGGATCACAAAGATCTCGTTCATAAACAGTGATACCAGTATGCTGATGTTGAGCTCCAACAAGTGAAAGTCTCGTCTGGTGTTGAGCTCCCACAAGTGAAAGGCTCGTTTGTTTTCGTTTAATCCTTAGACGCAATGCCCAAACTCGTCACCATGAGCGCCTAAGCCTTTCCCGTGATGATTGTAAAGAAAGAGTCGCAGGGGGGTCGCATGCTATATAGTATAGTATAACCAGCCTCTCTCTCTCTGGTTAAAGGGCAAGGCCGGGACTGCCTAAGTTTGACAGATCCCTATTCTCTCTTTCTTTCTTGAAGAACGCCAATGGTCGCCAGAACACATCTGCAGCGATTCCTGCCATCCTTTTTTAGCTATAGCATTGGCAGCATCTTCAGTGTACCGCTGCTCTTCAACGGACGGCCGGGGATTGCCCGTGTCTTCGGAAGACACTACATCTCCCGTCTCCCAGCTGACGTCGAAATATATTGTCCACCGCCATGTTCTTCCATAAAGTGTAAGTTATAAAGTGTATTATTTATGGCGCGTTAAAGTACTTTATAGTCTTTAAGCCTTAATAAGGTCCTAGAGCTCTTGCTGTTATACCCTGTAGTGTAACGCACGTGACCAGGCTACGGTTCACCATGCCAAGCGCGTGTGTGTAATAAATAATTTCTAGAGGCTGCGCTGCCCCGAACGTCACGCTGGTATCCGTACCCGTACATGAGTCTGGGCTGTTGAAATGCCCCACCATCTCGCTCTCGCCTGCGCACGACCTTTCTTAAATCCGACTGTCGAAAGATCGATTCAAGGACGAAGCTGGAGATTTGGACGGTAACACCGGCCATCAGCCAACCAGTCCTTGAGCTCTGCCCTCTGCCGTCCCGGACGGAACTCTGCACACGACTTTATGTCGCCGCCTCTCAACCGTGAACGACCAATATTGTTGAGAAACCTCCTTCACAACCACAAACGTCAACATGGCTCCTAAAAAGAAGGGCGGCAAGAAACAGGCCGACGACTGGGAAGCCGACCTGGGTGAGACGGTTGAGCCTGCTGCACAGGCACCCGCGGACGCAGGACAAGACGCTGCTGAAGAAGAGGTGAACGGTGGCGGTCTTCTGGCTGCCCTGCGGAAAAACAAGGATAAACGTGCAAAGAAAGGGAAGCTTGCTTCAAATGACTTTGTCGAAGGCGAAGATCCAGACAGCATTGACTCCACCCCGCGTGCGGACGACCTCGACACCAAAGCACCTGCCGAAGCTACCTTCGACGGCGAGGAAAATGACGATGTCTTCGCAGCCAATGTGAAGAAGGGCAAGGGAAGCAAGAAACAGCTGGAGGCGGCTGCCGCTGAAGCAGATGCCGCTGACAGTGCCGACGGCGGTGGGGTGAAATCGAAAAAGGAAAAAGAGCGGGAGAAAAAGGAACGAGAGAAACAGAGAAAGAGAGAACAGGTCAGTCGACTGATCTAATTCATGTAGATTCTCTAGACTAACTGCTTTGTCACAGGCCGCAAAGAAAAAGTCAACTACTCCCGCACCTGCTACAGCCCCTGCTCCCAAGGCCGAGCAGCAGAAACCCGTTGCCGTGGAAGAGCAAAAACCCCAAGCCCCTGCACCTGTTCCAGAGACAGAAGAGAAGGGAGGCAAAAAGAAAAAGATCCCTGCTCATCTGGCCGCCATCCAGAGACAGCAAGAGGCCCTTGCCCGCCAACGAGAGGAACAAGCCCGGTTAGAAGCTGAAGCCCAGGCCGCTGAAGAAGAACGGCTCCGTAGAGATGCTGAGGAAGAGAGAAAGAAGGCCGAAGCAAGACAGCGTAAGAAGGAAAAGGAGAAGGAAAAGAAAGAGCAACTCAGGAAGGAAGGCAAACTCATGTCGGAGGCTGACAAAAAACGGAGGCAACAGCAAGAACTTCGACTGAAACAGATGCTGGAATCAGGTGTCAAGGTTGCCGGCCTGACTGAAGGTGCCGAGGAAAAGAAGAAGCCGGCTTACGACAAGAAGCGAAAAGGTCCGAAGAAAGAGGATGTCGATCTTGAAGCGGCTGCACAAAAGGCAAAAGCCGAGGCCGAAGCGGCTGCGGCGGAGCGCCAGCGGCTCGCCAAGGAGGCAGAAGAAGCGGCGGCAGCGGGCGCCACGGCAGAGGCGGCGAAGGGCTACGAGTCCTCAGGAGTGGATGACTGGGAAAAGGCTGCTGAGGAAGAAATCAAGGACAGTTGGGACGCAGATTCAGACGAGGAGCCAGCTGTCAATGGCCACGCGGCACAAGACAAGTCCAAGCCAAACGGGGCTGCGGCATCGTCGACTTTGCCCGTCCGAGATTCCAAACCCCCGTCGAAGGAGACCCCCATTGAATCCGATACCGAGTCGGGGGACTCATCCTCGGACGAAGACCGCACCGCTACCCAGCGAGCACTGGCTAAGAGGAAGGCTGAAGCAGCTGCCAGAAGACAAAAGGCTCACGAGGAAGCGCTGGCAGCACGGTCCAAAGACAATCTCCGATCTCCGATCTGCTGTATCCTGGGTCACGTCGACACGGGTAAGACTAAACTGCTGGACAAGATCAGACAGACGAACGTCCAAGAAGGCGAAGCGGGTGGTATCACGCAGCAGATCGGGGCCACTTACTTCCCTGTCGAGGCTCTGCAGCAGAAGACGGCCGTGGTGAACGCGGATGGCAAGTTCGAATTCAAAGTGCCGGGGTTGTTGGTCATCGACACCCCCGGTCACGAGTCCTTCTCCAACCTCCGGTCTCGTGGCTCCTCGCTCTGCAACATTGCCATTCTGGTGGTGGACATCATGCACGGCCTCGAGCCTCAAACATTGGAGTCGATGCAACTCCTTCGAGATCGTAAGACGCCTTTCATTGTGGCCCTCAACAAAATCGACCGTCTGTACGGCTGGAAGAAGATTGACAACAACGGCTTCCAGGAGAGCTTGGCGCTGCAGAACAAGGGCGTGCTGAACGAGTTTCACGATCGAGTGGAGAAGACGAAGCTCGCGTTCGCGGAGAAGGGTTTCAACGCCGAGCTGTATTATGAAAACAAGGACATGAGACGATTTGTCTCGCTCGTCCCGACCTCGGCTCACACTGGCGAGGGAATCCCGGACATGCTGAAACTCCTGGTGTCGCTTGCCCAAGAGCGGATGACTTCCAGTCTGATGTACCTGTCCGAGGTGGAATGCACGGTGCTTGAAGTCAAGGTGATTGAAGGTCTCGGCACCACCATCGACGTGATTCTCTCCAATGGTGTCCTTCGTGAAGGGGACCGCATAGTCCTGTGTGGCCTCAACGGCGCCATTGCGACCAACATTCGAGCTCTTCTGACCCCCGCGCCGCTCAAGGAGCTCCGGCTCAAGTCGCAGTACGTGCACAATAAGGAGGTCAAGGCGGCGCTCGGAGTCAAGATCGCGGCCAACGACCTGGAAGGCGCCATTGCCGGTTCTCGTCTGCTTGTTGTCGGACCGGAAGACGACGAGGACGACTTGTGTGAAGAAGTGATGGCGGATCTGCAGCAGCTCCTCAGCAAGGTGTCCAAAGACAATCGCGGGGTCAGCGTCCAGGCGTCCACCTTGGGCTCTCTGGAGGCGTTGTTGGAATTCTTGAAGCAGATGAAAATCCCAGTGGCCAACATTTCGATCGGACCAGTGTACAAGCGCGATGTCATGATGGCCGGGACCATGCTGGAGAAGGCGAAGCAATATGCCGTCATGCTGTGCTTCGATGTCAAAGTGGACAAAGAAGCCCTGCAGTACGCGGAGGAGAACGGGATCAAGATTTTCACGGCCGACATCATCTACCACTTGTTCGACGACTTCACCCGACACATGGCCCAGATCCAGGAACAGAAGAAGGAAGAGAGCAAGCTGAATGCCGTGTTCCCGTGCGTGCTCAACACCCTCCAGGTGTTCAACAAAAAGGACCCGATCGTGATTGGAGTGGATGTGATCGAGGGTAGTCTCCGACCGCTGACCCCAATCGCGACGGTGAAGACGAATCCGGTGACCGGGGTCAAGGAGATCATCAGCCTGGGCCGAGTGTAAGTTGACCCCGACCCCTACCTAAACGGCGCGTTGTGACAACGACTGACGAGGTATTAGCACATCCATTGAACGCGAGCACAAGGCCGTGCCCGTGTGCAAGAAAGGCCAGCCATCGGTTGCGGTCAAGATCGAAGGACCGAACCAGCCCCTTTACGGCCGACAGCTTGAGGACAAGGACCCGTTGTATTCGCTGATATCGCGACAGTCGATTGACACGCTCAAAGAGTTCTACCGAGACGAGGTGACGCGGGACGAATGGTCGTTGATCAGGAAACTCAAGCCACTGTTCGACATTCCTTAGACGCGACGATGAGACGATGAGACGGGGACAGGCCGGGGTGGAGCAGGGCGGGCCACCCTCAAAAGTACAGCCCTCAAAAGTACAGCAATTACAGCGATGGTCTCTGTTACAGAGGACAAGTTTGGCATTGCCTGCACAATCTGTCTCTCCGAGGGGATGGGATGGCTTGGACGCAGGAGGGTGAATCCCTCCTCATGTTTCATGTTTCTAGACGTGACTGCATAGTAATTGTATGATGATTCCTCGAGACTGCAGGGAGCACGGCACGGATACGAAGTAGAGGTGCAAGTGATCGAGTAATGCAGCAGATGTGGCAGTGGCATGACTGTATCCGTACGAGTCACTACCAAGTAGAGAGGCCCGAGCCCGTACGGAGGAGAGGGAGTGGTATTAGATACTGCTTGGGAGACCCTTTGACCAAGTCTCGCCATCCGGAGCCGCCAGAAGCCGATGGAGCCCTGGGCGACGGGCTGCCCAATCGAGAGGGCGGGAAAGAAAAACGAGAAGTAGAGCATCGGGCTCGCGCTCCAGCAGCAGCACCAGCAATTTCCCTCGATTCCCGCTGCGTGCAAAGGGTTCACCACTAATAGAGTCTAGGAGGACTAGCACCATAGGAAGCCGTGCTCAGTACCGTACAGAGTATAGTGGTGGTGTGTCTACCGTCTCCGAGCTTCTTCCTGTCTCATCCTCCATTTCTTCGTCGCAGTCACAGTCGCAGCACCCAGATCAGCTTCACGCGACGCAGCCCCCTAAACACGCAACACACACGCTGCGTGCATTTGTGGGAGGACGACCGACCGACCGACCGACCGATCGACCGACCGGTGCTGGGTGTGAGCCTAGCTCGTTGGCTGTTGTCAGTCAGGAACGCTGCTGCGCCCATTCGACCACCGGCAGCGAACTCCGCCCGCGAGTCAACCACAATTCGTTCGCCATGGAGGTGCTCGCCAATGCTACCGGCTTTGCCTCGCCCCTCGCCAACATCGACATCAACTCCAAGATCCAGGCCGCCAGTGCCTCCGGGGTGGTGGGCAGATTGCTACAATCCCTCAACTCCTGGACGGTTCTGGTCACGGTCCTGTTGATTTTGGTCGCGTATGATCAAGGTAGGCGACAAGAGCAGAGCAGCCCTGGCCCCGGCCCTGGCCACTGCAGACACGGACTGACTCTCTTTGCAGGCAGCTACCAATGGCGAAAACACGGCATCGTCGGACCGGCCTGGAAGATGCCCTTTATCGGGCCCTTTCTGGAATCGGTGCACCCGGATTTCAAAAAGTACAAGCAGAAGTGGGAGAGTGGCGATCTGAGCTGTGTTTCTGTCTTCCACAAGTATGCACTGCACTCGCGGCCCCTTCCTCCTATCGGCCATGCTGACCTGACCGTCTCCTCTCTAGGTTCGTGGTCATTGCCTCGAGTCGCGAGCTGGCTCGAAAAGTGTTCAACTCGCCCGGCTTCCTCAAACCCACCGTGGTCGATGTGGCGCCCAAGCTCCTGGGCGCAACCAACTGGGTGTTCCTGGACGGCAAGAACCACGTTGAATACCGCAAAGGATTGAACGGACTGTTCACCCGGCAAGCGTTGGAAATGTACCTGCCGGGCCAAGAGGAGGTCTACAGCAAATACTTCAAGAGCTTCGTGGACATGTCCAAGGAGAACGGCATGGCTCCGACGCCGTGGATGCCGGTCTTCCGAGAGCTCATGTGCGCCGTGTCGTGCAGGACCTTTGTCGGGCACTACATGAGCGACACGATCGTCAAGAGAATCGCCCACGATTACTACCTCATCACGGCTGCGCTGGAGCTGGTCAACTTCCCCATCATCATCCCCTACACGAAGACGTGGTACGGCAAAAAGGCAGCCGACATGGTGCTGGACGAATTTGCCAAGTGTGCGGTCAAGGCCAAGGTCCGGATGGCCGCCGGCGGTGAGGTGACGTGCATCATGGACGCCTGGATCAAGCAAATGCAGGATTCGGCCAAGTATCGAGAACGCCTCGCTCGCGGCGAAGAGGTGCCGGCGTCGGAGAAACCGGCGCATGTGCTGCGGGACTTTACCGACTTTGAGATCTCCCAAACCATCTTCACCTTCCTCTTTGCCTCGCAGGACGCCACGTCGAGTGCCTGCACCTGGTTGTTCCAGCTGATGGCGGGCCGGCCGGAGGTGCTGGCCAAGGTGCGAGAGGAGAACCTCCGACTGCGCGGCGGCGACCGGAACAAGCCCTTCGACATGGACATGCTGGAGTCGATGGTGTGGACGAGGGCGGTGGTCAAGGAGACGCTGCGATATCGCCCTCCAGTCATCTTCGTGCCGTACGTGGCCAAGAAGGACTTCCCGGTGACGGAGAACTACACGCTGAAGAAGGGGTCCATGATCATTCCGGCGGTCTGGCCGGCCACCCATGATCCTGAAGCCTACCCCAACCCGGATAGCTTTGACCCGGAACGATGGATCACGGGGGATGCGGACAAGCAAGTCAAGAACTGGTTGGTCTTCGGCACGGGACCTCATTACTGTATAGGCCAGACGTACGCGCAATTGAACCTCATGGCCATGATCGGCAAGGCGAGTATTCTGCTGGACTGGGAACATGAACCGACCGCTCTCAGTGAAGATATTGAGGTGTTCGCCACCATTTTCCCCCAGGTGAGTGGGCCACCAGGCTTGTTTCCAGATGGATTGCTGACGCCTTTTGCTTCTAGGATCATTGCAAATTGACCTTCTCCGAGCGAGCATAGATGGGGATTGCTCATGCCATGTCGTCGATTTGCTTCCGTCTTGCGTTTCAGCGATAGAACCATGCTCGAGCTCACGCGGATGGCCATGGCCAACGAATACAGTGTACATAGTCAAAGGATGGCCAGCACGAGCAATGGCAGGCTGTCTGGAATGGCGGTCACCATGCAATCAAAAGGGATCTTCGTGCTCGCACGGCTTGATATGGCGGTGTTATGGGTGCCAACGGGAGCAGCCAGGAGCAGCCACGGCTACAGAGATGGGAGTATCGTTTAATGCATATAGATTTGTCGTTTGTCGTTGAAAAGGGCGTTTGCGTTCGAGCTTGGATAGCTCCGAGTAGTATGAGTGTTGACATGGATGGAGTGAGTGCAGTCGACCATTGACCGTTCAACGGGTTTAATTTCTGAGTAGATCACTCACTGAGCATTGAACATGTGTCGATGCAATCACTCCTCAGTACTAAGTCACTAATAATGGGAAGGGTGAGCACTGAATGGTGTACTGGTGGTTGGTTGGTGGGTGGTGTTGGTGGTGTTTTATGTACTTAGTCAGCACGAATCCAAGGCTGAGACTCGACTTGGTCGACTCCTCTGACCCGGCCAAGGATCCTGATCGGTCGGTCGCTCGACCTCCACCATAGACCTGGAGACCGTGCTCTCTCACATCGAACGTTCTCCAAGGCCGTTCTCTGATATCCTGGATACACCGTGCAGGGTGCGAGTGGAAGATGGGATCACCACTCCACCCACTTCCACTGCCACTCCCACTGCCACTCCTCCGACTACCACTGCCACTGAAACTGCCACTGCGGCGACCACTCCTCCGACTCCCAGCCAGTGCGGCTACGGCTCTCTTCTCACCCGAATTGGGATTGGGATTGGGGAGTAGCCGTAGCCGTATGCGTATGTGTACTGCATTCTGGGCAGGCTCGAGAGGGAGATCCTTTTCTACGTCGAGACCGGCGCGGGTGGATTTTACTCATGCGGTACGTTGATCCTTGACCTTGACCTTGACCTTGACTTTGACCTTGTCCTTGTTTATTTCTTATTTCTGGTCTGGTGCTTCGAGATCAGATCCAGTCAGGATCGGGTTCTGTGTCTGTCTGTGTCTGTCTGTGTCTGTGTGTCTGTCTGTGTCTGTGTCTGTCTGTGTCTGTCTATGTCTGTTTCTGTACATTGGTTCGACTCTTGCAAGGGAAAGGGAAAGAGGAGGGAGACAATAGTCCACTCACTCACTCACCCACTCACCCACTCACTCACTCACTCACTCACTCATTCACCACCAGGTCATCGGAGGAGGCGCCGTCGGTCTGGCCATTGCCCGCCAGCTTGCCTCCAGGCCAGGCACTTCGACCATCCTGATCGAGCGTCATGGGATGGTGGGGTCGGAGACGAGTAGTCGGAATTCAGAGGTAACGCTTGCCTCTATCTTCTATCTTCTGTCTTGTTCCCTTTCGGTCCCCTTTGGGTCGAGGCTTAAGCTTAACCTAAGGCTGCCATATTTGTGCAATAACGACAGTCGAGGCTTAAGCTGCCATATTTGTCCAATAACGACAGTCGAGGCTTAAGCTGCTGTATGCCAAATATGCAATAACCATCTAACCCTACGCTACCATATTTGCAATAACCATCTAACCCATCTCAGGTCATCCACGCCGGTCTCTACTACGGCCCAGACTCCCTCAAGACCAAACTCTGCATTCGCGGCAAACAGCTCCTCTACGAACTCTGCGCGGCGCAACAGATCCCGCACCGGCGCACCAAGAAATGGATCCTGGCGCAGGACGCGGCGCAGATGGCCGAACTGGCGCGGCTGCACGATTTTTCTAAGACCATCGACGTGCCGACGCGGTTTCTGTCGCGGCGTGAAATCCACGACCAAGAGCCTGACGTGCGTGCCGACGCTGGCGTGCTGGAATCGCCCACCACCGGCATCGTCGACAGCCACGCCCTGATGGCGTATTTGGAAGGAAGTCTGGACGAGCGCGGCGGTCAGGAGATTCTGAATACGGAGGTGACGAAGATTGAGGTGTTGGGAAAGACCAACACCGGCACCAACACCACCAACAACACCAGAACCAACACCAGCACTGGCACTGGCACCACCAACACCACCACCACCACCAACACACAAGGCTACGCAATCACAACCCGGTCCCGGACTCGTGACGGCGCCCTCGTCGATGAAGACACCATCACAGCCGAAACAGTCATCAACTCAGCCGGCCTGGGCGCAGTGTCGGTGTCGAACATGCTTCTCCCACCCGCGCGGCACCGCACGCCCTTCTACGCCAAGGGCAGCTACTTCAGCTACACTCCCAGCCCTAGCAGTGGCGACCCCAAACCCAAGACGCTACTATACCCAGCGCCCGTGCCAGGTCTAGGCGGCCTCGGCACCCATCTGACGCTCGACATGGCCGGCCGCGTGCGCTTCGGCCCGGACGTCGAATGGGTCGACGACCCGACCGACCTGACGCCCAGCCAGGCGCGGCTGGACGCCGCCGTGCCCGTCATCCAGACCTATCTCCCGGGCGTGCGGCGCGACGCCCTCGCCCTCGACTACTGCGGCATCCGGCCCAAGCTGGCCCGCTCGAGTGGCACCTACGGCGTCGACGGTAAGGGGTTTGCTGACTTCTATATCAGAGAGGAAGAGGGATTTCCTGGCTTCGTTAACCTTCTGGGAATCGAGAGTCCGGGCTTGACTGCGAGTTTGGCCATTGCCGAGCTGGTCGATCGGATCTTGTATGCGGGGGGTGATCAACGAGATGTTGGATGAGGGGGGGCGTCACGGTTGACCTGAACTATTACTTGTATGAAGGGGGGTGTCGGTCGACCTAAAATATTATACCACGACAGTCGAGTCGCCAAAAAGGACAAAGGGACGGATTCACGAGTGCATTAGCCACTTGGTGTATATGACCGTCACAGGGGGTTGTGTATGCAGGGGGGTTGGAGAGAAGGGGAATGGGAATGCAAGTGCGAGTGCGAGTGGGAGTGGGAATCAGACTGAGCATGACATTGAAAATGCCAATGCCGATGCCAATGCCAATGCCGCCTGGTGTTGGTGTGACGGTTATATACTTTATATACACCAAGTGGCTAATTCACAAGTGAATTAGTTACTTTGTCCTTTTTACCGGCTGTCGTGGTCTAACATAGTTGGACTTGACTGGACTGGACTGGACTGGACAGAAACAAAAACTAAAACACAGCGTATCCCCAGGGAATGAAGAGGGGGAGAGTGAGATAAGGTATACATATATACGTATATATACGATATCACTGGCCCGACTTGGCTGGCACGAAAAAACGAAGAATACAATACCATGCCATCCGAGTTGACATTGACATTGACAGACAATCAAACATCATCATCAGATTGAGCTTCAAGAATCGCGAGAGTTCAGGTCCGGGTCCGAGGACACTTTTCTTATGGTATAGTATAGTATCTTATCAGGAGATAGTCAGTATAGCACCTATATATATACCTATCTACATCTAAGAGGTAGATCTAGATCTAGTACGTGGAATAGTAGATATCAATTTCAAGTTCAATATCAATTCAATATTATAATATTAAACAGGTATTCGATCATATAGTTTGCACTGATTGGATATATATATACCCTTCCTAACACTGTTCTATAGGTATTCCACAGGTTCCATCATACGTTTGATGAGCTGAGTTGAGATGAATTATCCAGTTCGATTCTAGCATTCCATGGACCATCAACACGTCTAATTGTAATCGTACACTCACCTATAATCAAGTCACTCACCCACGGCCAGTTCACTCACCCACCGCCAGCTGTGACGGTTATATACACCAAGTAGCTAGTTCACTCGTCAATCAGTTACTTCGTCCCTTTTCTGTCGTGGTGTACCAGTTTGGATGAACCGTGACACCAGCAGCCTCCAGCATCTCAGATACCTTCCCAAACTTCTCTCTGGGCTTGCCTCGTTTCGCTCCCTCAGCCTTCTCGGCCTCGTCGATCTTCTGCCACTTGTCCCAGTGGAGAGGGCGGAGTGGGAGCTTCAAGGCCTGCGCTTCGGCCTGGACACCTGTCCAGCCACCCCGAAGAGACTCTGGTCCCGAGTTGCTGGCGTAAGCTCTTTTCCAGTCCTCGACGATCGCCTCCGCCGTCTGGAAAGCGTCGGTCATGGTGCTGGCAATCACGCCGGTAGGCCCACGTTTCACCCAACCAGAGCAATATACAGCAACCTTTCCATTTCCGTCTCCGTTCCCGACTGTAGCCGATTGACTCACCGGCACCACTCGACCCAGCCCATCGTGACGGATGGTGCCTTTCCCTTGATCGAATTCGGCGCCTATCTCAGCCATGCCTAGAATGGCCTCGGCCTTGTATCCTATCGATCGGAACAATATGGATGTAGCTATCACCTGCGTCTCGTCCGTATTCACCACTGGGGACTCGGACGACGATGGATCCTCTAGTCTGGTCTTGGAGAACGTGACCCCTTCCAGTCGGTCTGGATCCGCCGCAGACCAATTGAGGAATGTCGGAGCGAGTAGGAAATCCAGAGACCAAGACTTGGTCGCCTTCTCTTTGACGGGACTGCCCTTTTTCAGGAGCTCCAGAAGCCGCCTTCTTGGCCGAGGTAGTTTGGCCAGGTCAGCAGGAAACAGCTCGTTCGGGATCGGAGTGAAATTCACATCCTCCAGCTGAAGGAGCTCCCGCACCTCTTTGATGGTGAAGGCTGCTTGCATCGGCCCTCGCCGACCCACTACATGGACATGCTTGATCTTGCTGCCCGAGAGGGCGTGCAGGGCGTAGTCCGTTATGTCCGTCTTCCTTAGCACGTCGACCTTGCTCAGGAGCGTCCTAGTCACGTCCAATGCGACGTTTCCCTGCCCGACCACGATGGCCGTCTCGCCGGCCGTCAGATCTGGGTCCAAATCGCGGTATTCCGGGAGGCCGTTGTACCAGCCCACAAAAGCCCGCGCTGAGTAGATGTGCGGTTTCTCTTCGCCCTCCAAGCCCAACCTGCGGTCCTTGGACGCGCCGTATGCAAAGACGATCGCATCGTAGTGTTTGGCGAGCAATGGGAGAGGAAGGTCATGGCCGAGATTGACGTTCCCGATGAAAGTATAGTCGGGGGACGCGGCAACCTCTTGGAAAGTGTCTTGACAGTTCTTGACTTCCGGGTGGTCGGGCGCCACGCCGAACCGCACCAGGCCGAAAGGCACAGGTAGCTGTTCGTACATGTCGACCTTGGTGCCGGGGATATCTCGCATCAACTTCTGAGCGGTATAGAAGCCCGCTGGGCCGGAGCCGACCACGGCCACGATAGGAGCCGGGCCGTTGTACTGGGCGACATGGTGGCTGGACCTGAATCTCGCAGCGACAGGTCGGAAGGGTAAGGGAGAAAAGGCTTGATGGTCAAGGGCACGGGACACTTGGGTTGTTGTTCTCGCGCATGAAGAAAAGCGCAAGCATCGGGTAATTAGCATGGTGGTATGGTAAAGAAGACAAAAGACATAAGGGAGACCCCCATCGTAAGGTAACCCAATAACCTAGCCTCTGCTGTTGGTGTTGGTCATAATGAGTGGAAGAAGATGACGGACCGAGGGAACGGCGCAGGCAGTCCGTCATTAATATTTAGTATTTAGTATAGCTAGACGGGCTAATGCTTATCGATAAGGCTAAGGTTTAGGCCAGCCTGACGGGATGGCGGGATAGTGGAATAGCGACTCGACAAGATAGCCAGACACTGAGCAGGCCGCGATGGTTTGTGTTTTAATATTGGCTGTGCATGGGCTGATAGCCGACCATCCAAAGCTGCCAATCCAGGATCAACCACGTTGGCGGGCGATATCTGCACTGAATTCCCATGCCACAGTCGATGAGACAGTAGACTACAGGACGGATACACCAACGGTGGCTGTTGGTTGAAATTGGGCGAGAATACATACACGCGTAGTAATGGTACAGTAGCACGCTCGAGTCCAAGTCACAGCCCAGCTCTACGGCTACGGCGACACGCCTGAGCAGCAGCGCACCGCAGGCAAAAATGCAGGGTGATATCTTAAGTTCGGAAATCTCTCCCGCAATTGCCTAACCGAAGCACCATCGAGCCATGGCCCTGGATCCCTGGGTTTGGGCCATGTAATTCCTCCTCGAACAGGAGGCGGCATTGCTGCAAGGGTTGGCGGGAGGGGCCTTCTGGATCAGGTAGAAGAGGAATCTATCTGATCCGACAACCAGGAAGGTGTGAGCAGACTCCTCGCGCTGACTTTTTGCTACTTGGGTTGGGGTTCAACTCGTGGACCTTGCTCTTTTGTTTTTGGGCGTTCCGACGGCTGTTGGGTGTGCGTGAATACGCGAGGGTGCGGCAGAAAGGCCAGGGTTGGATGCAGTGAAGTCTTCTGTCAAGGTCAAGGGCAGAAACGATGTTGGCGGGGAGGGGCACGCCATACTCTCCAGCATGCGGACCTGAAACCGTGGTCATCCTCACGCTCGTGAGTGTCCCACGTCAGTAGATCAAGCCAGGGCAAGCCCATTCTGTCACGTACAGTTGATCTATATCTAGATATAGGTATCTAAGTTCGTACTTCGTAGACGTTGATATATCCAGGCCGAGGCTGCTTATCACCACGTGAGATCACCTCTTATCGCGTGCCTCTATCGTCATGGTCATGGAAAGGCTGCCGCCTCAGCCTCGTCAATTATCAGATAGTTCAAAGTCTTGGATCCGACACAACCTGGCCGCACCGCCTGCCTTCGTGTTCTCTTCGCGTCTGGTTCTATCTTTCCTCCTTCTCCTTGTCTTTTCCCGCCCTTACTCTCCGTCATTTTCGGCCATTCCGCCCCCGCCCCCGCTCCCTCCACCACAAGCATGCCGAAATCAAAATCAAAGTCCCAATCTCAATCTCAATCTCAACAGACCACATCTCTCTCCACGAGGACAACGCCTCTTCCTTCGACCTTCCGCGACCGTCTGCCCTTACCAAAGCTGCTCGTATTCGACCTCGACTACACGCTATGGCCGTTCTGGGTGGATACGCACGTGTCGGCGCCGTTGAAACCCGCCGCCCCGCCGGGCCAACACAACACGCGCATGCTGGACCGGTCCGGCGAAACCTTTGCCTTTTACGACGACGTGCCGGGGATCCTGGCTGCCGCAAAGAAGCGTGGCGTCGCCATGTCGCTGGCTAGCCGTACCCACGCCCCGGATCTTGCCCGCGACATGTTGCGCGGCCTGCACGTGCCTGGGAGCCGCGGCACGAGTTCTGATGATGAAGAAGAAGACGAAGAAAAAGAGGGAGGAGATAAAGGGAAGGGCAGTGGTGCTGCTGCTGCTACTACTGGCCCTCCTATTACGCTAGGCACCACAAACCCAACCTCGCTCCGCGCCGTGGATTTCTTCGTCCACCCACAGATCTACCCCGGCAGCAAGACCACGCATTTCCGCCGCATCCAGGCTGCCATGCAAAAGGCCGGCACGCCCGTCGCCTATGAGGACATGCTGTTCTTCGACGATGAGGGCCGGAACCGCAACGTCGAGACCGAGCTCGGCGTCACCTTCTGGCTAGTCCGCGACGGCGTCACGAGCGATGAGGTGGACAAGGGGGTCTGGGAATGGCGGCGACGCCAAGGTATATCGAAAAGGGGGTTGTCCACCTCGGACGGAGAGGGCGTTGCCGAGTTGGAGGCATGACCACGAGCATAAATGACCGGGGATGGGTGCCTGGGCTGGTCCGAGGACGACTTGATCTATTCGTTGCATCTTACCGCATGAAATAGAAAGGAGCAAGGCGTGCATTACCGCATCAAATGAAAGGGAGCGAGGCGTTGACAAAGAATGAGCATTGAACTGTGACACAGACCGAATCCATCCGTGTCTCCCACTACAGTGATACTCGACAATATACAGTACATCGGCATCGGCATCGGCATCGTGCTCGACACCCGCGACACGACAAGACACGACACGATATAACAGAATGGGGAATAGAGGGCTGAAATCCAGCCATCACATTACAACACATAACATCACATCACATCACATCACATCATATCAGGTCATATCACATCAGCTAAAGATATAGACAGCGCGCGCCTATGTGGACTGAGCATTGGCCCTGGTGTGGCGCACGACAGACAGACGACCGGCGGGCTACACAAGGTAGAAAGAGATGACGGGAAGGAAAGAGATGACAGGAAGGAAGATACTAGGAACAAATGAGCATTCACGCCCGTCCGCAGCCGGCTCTTGTCCTCGTTCCTGTACTAGAGAGCCCTGCACCTTGCACATATTTGTTGTACACTTGACACTTTATCGTCTATGCCTCTAGAGACATGGGCAGACGCCGTCCAGCCATCCAGCCTCAAGCCTCAGGGCAGGATACCCATGTCTTACTCCGGCTCGTTCCCGCCGAGGACAATCAATCAATCCATCCCCTTCTCCCACTTACATGGCCCGACCATGGCATGATTCGAGCACTTCCAATCGTCCCACCACACTCCGCCATAACCGGGTTCCAACTGCCCTGCGCCCTCTCCACGGCTTGTATATCATTCGGTCTTTGTCGCGCCCTTTTAGGCGTGACGGTGGTGGTTGGGGTATCAAAAAGAAGACGAAGAAGAAGAAGAAGTAGTAGTAGTAGTTGTAGCAGTTGTAATAGTAGTAGTGGTAGTAGTTCCTGTTGTTGTACAGATTAGTTTCGTCATCTTCTCTCCCATTGTCCGTCGTGTAGATTGCTGTCGAGTGTTTGCGGGAGAGCTGGCCACCTGTATCCATGATCATGACGGGTATCTGTTGATTCGATATCGCTGCCACCCTGGGTACTTGGTCTCCATGGCCTTTCCACCTTGCTCGTGCGAGATCAACCTCTCGACCTTCGCTTCGAACTGGTAGGCATCGCAATCTCGACAAGCTGGTCCGAGTCGTCGTCGTCGTCGTCGTCATCATGGTCAGCTTGACCCGCGAACTCCGAGGCCTGCTCCTCGACGTCTCCCATGCCAAAGGCGCCGCCCAACTTCTCCTTCTCCATGGGGCTGAGGACCTCTTCATCCGAGCTGTTACTTTCATCTTCCTGCGTCGGTGCAACCATCTCTCCCATCTCTTCGTCTTCAAAGACTTCCAGGGGCCGCCGTTCCAGACTGGTGCGGGCTTCCAGGGGCGGGTTCTCAGGGTCGAGGTCCGATCCGGATCCTTCAGAGGACGAATCGTCCAGGGATCCGTCAAAGTCGTCTTGCGTAGGCCGGCCGTGCATGCCATCACTGGTACTGGAGAATAAGCTGGTCAGTCCACGACTGACCGAAAAGCTGTGGTGATCTCCGGAGCTCTGGTGGAATGCATCTGCATTGCTCCGCTTCCCGAACGTGGTGATGTCTTGTTCTTCTTCGTCCAGCGAAAACGGATCGCCCGAATCCTGTTCGTCGTTGTTGTCCAGGGCCGCGAATGGATCGTCCGCCTCGGATCCGAACTCGGATGCAGCAACCTCTCGCTCGGCCTCTTGTTTGTGCCTCGCTAAGCGGTCAGCCAACCGCCGGCGGGCACGTGACGGCTCGACGTTAAGCGGTGCTGGAGGGGGAGGCAACAGTGGCACGGGTTGGTCAGACTGCTTCGCGACCTATTAGCCTAAAAAGTAAACAATCGTCGGATTGCACCGGTAGCACTCACAATCTCCGATGAAACCCCGGTATCAGCCGCTGGGGGTTGAGATACTGTCCTTCCATGCTCCTCATCTTCAGCATCGTCCATGTCCTCGTCTTCATCGTCTGAGGAACTGCCAAAGCCGCTTGAAAGCGAACCAGCTGAATTGTACCCGGCACTAGTGGCACTGCCATTGTTCGAGAGATCAATGCTGTCTAGACCATGTTGGCCTCCACCTAGGCCGGCGGCCGCCAATCCGCTCGAAGGGCCGAAGCCCTGTCCTGCGTTGACCGCATTCAGGACCGCCTGTCTCGAGCCGAGTCCATTGTCTGGCCTGAACCCTCCGAGGATGGCATTGTCTCTTTCTCTCGTCTCCGCGAGAGTCTTGGTGACGTAGTCCTCCCAGGCCTGGGAGTAGATGCACTCTTGCACCATGGGCGAGAGCAGCTCTCGAGGGTGGCGTTCGCCGAACTTGACCACCTCTTCAGCCACCAGGGTCAGATGCCCCATGTATCCAAGCCGCATGTTCCTGGCCTGTTGAGCCTCGTCGCTCCGTCTTTGGCCTTCGATGATGGCTTCGGTAATCCGACCCGTCTCGAATAGATCGAAGGCAAGGAATCGGTTATAACCTCTGTCCATCGGGCCGTTGAACACTTGCTGGACCACATCGTAGACGACGTTGTGGAGGAAGTTGTTCCAAGGGAACCGAAAGAAGAAGCTCTGTCCTTTTCGTCAGCACCATGTTCGCATTATTAGGCTGGATCGTCAACTTACCACAATAGTCGGAACAACCTTGTTTTCGACAAACATGATCTTCAGGTGGTCTCCAACCACTGGGGCTTCTTCCAGCGTTGACGGCTCATGTTCGGTGATCTGCATTGTGCTGTCCTGGGAAGTCTGTAGAGACTCGCCTTCTAGGTGGCTGGTCTGACCAGCTTCTTCGATACCCTCTCTTGTTGCGCCCGGGCTGCCCGCAGGCTCAGGGCTGTGGGCCGTGGGTGTCTTGTTGGGGTCCGGAGACGCGGCGAACAAAGGGGCGGGCTTGTCTTCAGGGTGCGGGGAGATTCGACCCGGCTCGCTACCCGGAACGGAAGAGTGTATCGTCGTTTCAGGGTCATCGGGGGGCGAAGTCATGTCAGTGTCTTCTGCGATGTCTAGACTCAACCGGCGCACGGTGTCATCTAGAGTTCCTGTCGGGGTGGTAGGTTCCGGAGACGACTCGGCCACTCGAAGGGGGCGAGGAGATAACGGTTCGTCGACCAGTTCTTGCCCCAGTCCCGTCGAGGCCTCGGTGGCTTCAGAGACTGCAACCTTTTCGAATCCATCCTCGTCGTTCAAGTTGGCGATCCGGAGCTCGTCGGTAGAAGTCGACGCCGACGGAGTGAATGCATTTTCGAATCTCGAGGACGTGACCGAGATGTCCACGGCAGAATCTTCCGACTGTTTATTAGACAGAAAGGCGCCCTGCGCGCGCAGTCGTTCTCTTTCCGCGTCTCTTTCCTTGATGAATTCTTCACTCCCCCGTTCGTTCAGCAGTCCCATGTTGCTACAGTGGAGCAGTTCAGCCATGAGTTCGCAGGTTTTGAACCGGTCAAACCCGAGAGGTTCAATCTGGGTTCCCCATGCAGACTTGAGCTGGCCTCTTTCCACCACGGCCGTTGTATCGCCCTTGGTGACAGTGTGTTTCGAGCTGAGAATCAGGTGCATGAAGTCGGGAACATGCTCGGCAAATAGTCTCAAGAGTGTGCCAAGATAGATGGGGTCATGATTCGTAGGCGGGGAGTCGGGACTGTGGCCATGGTCCGGATCGTAATCGGAGTTGTTCTTACGGATGACTTCGATGACGATTCCCACCCCGACCGTCAGAGGGTTCCCCCCTTCAAGCATGTAGGAGATCAACTGGCGAATGCACTTCTCCGACACCAACTGCCGCGTTAGACTGTTGGGGCCGATGCACGATTGCTCATTCAAAGCAGCGTTGGCGGAGATTGTGATGATGGCTTTCAGGAAGTCGCCCGCAGAGGTCTGGGTGGACGAGTTGCATTGTGGAGACAAGCTTGCGAGGAGCATGGGGATCAGGTCCTGATCATGCAGCCAATCCACCATTCCCGCGCCGCCGTCGGATTTTTCCAGGCTGATGATCTTTAACAGCAGATCCATCACCATCGGACAATCCACGTGCTGCAGGATGGCCGACACAATGCCCGGGAGAGACTTGACAAAGTCGGCCATTTCTTCCGTCTTCTTCTCAAACAGGGTTTCGTTGACTTTGGTGAAATAGCCGGCCTGCAAGGGATCCAAAGGAGCTGGGCGTCGCAGGAAGTCCCAAAATTGGGTGAGATCCGATGTATTGGCCAGCAGGGACTCGGTGATGGACCAGGTCTCGCAGGACAAGATTTCGCAAGCCACGTATGCGTATTTCAACCGCTTTTTCTCCGCCTTTTCCTGTTCCTCGTCTGAGAACTTCTGCTCATTTTCCTCACCCAACGCAGGTTCTGTTGCTTCCTCGTCCTCGCCCTCGCCGGGCTCATCGACGTCTGTCGAAGGACCAGGCGCTATAACGTACTGGAGGAGGGCATGGAGGTTTCCTTCATCTCGCAAATACTCTATCAGTTTGGTGTGATGGGATTTGAGTTCCTGGATGAGGTCGGACTCCTCCAACAAGTCTTCGAGCTTGACATTAGGCTTATCGAGTAGGGTGTCGATAGTTGAGATGTTGGAGTAGCCTCCGAAGCGCCAAAACATCTTCACGGTTCTCTTCCCGTCGCGATTAACGGACGGAAATTGTGCCGAACGGGTCTTAGTAATGGCACACACTCAGGGTCAAGTGACGGGGGGTCAACGGGCCGTGGGCAGTCGAGAATCGTGGATTGGCGAATGAGGAAGACATAGACAGGCGTTTCCAGCGCTGAAACATCTCACAGGTCAGTTACTTGAATCTCTGTTGTCGCGCGGACGGTTGTGATCGCGTGGGGTTTCAGGGTGACGTTTGCTGATGTGCACGGCCGACGTCAACCTACAATGCGAGACTGACCTGTTGGGATAAAGGAGTGACTGGAATAGAAGTCAGGCAGGCAAGGCTGGGATGATAGCCTCGAAGGGGGCGCACTATGTCGTTGTACGGGTGCTGAGAAGTTGGTTCGCGAAAGGCTCGTGTGGACAGTGCTGGCGCTCGCTCACTGCACTGCAGGTTGGAGATGCGGCGGAGCGAGACTCCCGAGATGAAGGCTTGGCGGGCCAAGCGGCTGACGTAAGACAGCTGGATGCCGTCACCCTCCGGTCACGTGGACTGAACTTGAGTCATGCTGCTTTAACACCCACTGACTGCAACTGCGACTGCAGCTCCGCCTTCCTCCTACTCTCACTCTCTCATCACTCTCTCGCTCTCTCACTCTCTCACCCTCTTACTCTCTCTTCTTTGCAGGCATTGTCTTCTGCCCTGACTGACAGAGGTGTGCTGACTGTACAGACAAAGCGAGTAGGGTGACCCGCCATGATGATGTTGCTCTTGGGCCATGAATACTCTTGCTAATGCATTTATCTACAGAGTGCTCTGTATCCTACTAGCGTGTGGCACATCAAATGCTGCTCTTGACTCTTGACTACTCTCTACGACAAGATGCCAACCTGATTACTGCCGCTGGGGACCTGACCATGATTCCGAATACACTTGGATCCTTCTTGTGAATCCCAATCAGTGCCAGTACTGCTGTCATGGTCAGCTTTCTCGACTATGACTGACAAACCTCTTCTGATCGTGGTACACCATTGCCTGCCTCATTCTTGGGCCTGACGACAGGCCGAGGAGTCAGAAACAAGCGTTCCACATAGGGAAGTGTGGACGATTGACGAGTCAGGCAGGAACGTCAGCAGAATAAGGCCGTCGGGCTCAAGGCGTTCGACAACGCGACTCATGAGGAAAAGGAGGGAGGAGGGGGTGAGGTTGGAGCATGGAGTAGACCACAGTACGGCACGTTCTGACTGCTGCATGCAAACGACAAACGATGCAAGAGCGGCTGATTTTTGGAGGCCTTAGCCCGGCCTACAGAGGCATCGCTACTGGTTGGCTTCGAGTTGTGCTACCTGAGGTAGTCTAGAGTAGGATAGTATGGTATAGTGATTCGCCGCTCTTGTCTATAGGGAGTCTGGTAGTGGTAGTGGTAGTGGTACGAGTCGATGTGTTGAGATTACGGTTGTATCTACTTTTAAGTACTCACTAGGTACCTGGAGGCCCAACTTACCTAGGTATTCTCCAACTTCAAGCTGAACACCACTATCATGCCAAGTGTTGGGTACCACAGACTTTTATACCTAGGTAAGTACCTGTCAATACACAATATCTACACTTGGAACCCGTACGACAGGTCGACCTGATATCAGGGTGGCACAAAGTTGGAGTCGAACTGAGTGCCCTACGACAATGCCCAGAGATTAGATTGGATTGGCCATGGACTCCGTAGTGCGTAGTGCGTCGCTTACTAGGGCCTGTAGCCCTGCTCGGCCTGTCGGACTCTACAGTATCGTACATAGTATCGTCGAGCCACGGCCTCAGGGCCCTCCACGGCACCCGGGCCCTTAGCCTAAGGAGCCTCAGCCGGCGGGGCATAGCCGGTGACATGTGCATGTCTTAGCGACCACCACATTCAGTCGGCTGTTGGAGGATCTGGGGAAGTATCTGTACGTACTTGGTCGATGGCGAGCTCTGCAGTGCCGTGGGCACTGGTTCTTCGTTATCTTTACCAGGTTCACTACTAAGCCATCTTCTCCCCGGCCGATCCGGGCGTCGGCATTGGCCAAACCCCTTACTAGCTCCTGTCAAGCGTGGCCGGGCCGGCCGGCCACACCCTCCTCGCCACGCACGGTCCGGTCCTCAAACTACTGTACAGTTGATTCACACGGTTCACACGGTTCACACGGCTCAGTGGTTCAGTGGTTCATGGTTCGTAGGTCCCCGATCGAGGGTCGAGGGTCGAGGGTCGAGGGTCGAGGGTCGAGGGTCGAGGATTCTCGCTCCTCCTATCTGACATCTGGCATCTTTCGAGTTTGACATGCTCTTGTGAGCATGCAGAGAACCTACCTTATATCTCAGGCCTTCCTTGTCGCCATTCGCTGCCCGTGCGGCCAATGTAACCTTATCATGGCCCCATGCCAGTATATATGCTTATTCTGGTCCTTGGTAGTCAAGCCAAAAGCTTGGGCTGTGCTGTGCGTGCGCTGCAACTCGTAACCCTGAAGCCGGAGTTGAAGCGGGGCCATACATAGCCTGCTTGAGTGTGAGAGCGAGCGGGCAAGAGCAGAAGCAGAAACCCGACACCAGAACCCAGAACCAGTGCCGTAAAAGACACCTTCCACTTCACTTCACACCATACCACCCAATGGAGCCGGACCGGCAAGCTGCGAATGAGTACGAGCAGCGCCGCAAGCTCCAGAACCGTGCCGCTCAGAGACGGTATCGTATGTTTGTTGCATCTTGCCTCCTGCCTATTGCCTATTGCCTCTGAGAGTCTCTCCCTTTTGCAAAAGATACATCGTCTAAACTAAAGCCGTCGAACAGGCGATCGCATGAAACAGTGCAACACGATCCAACTGGTCGACTTTCGCAGCTTCACTCCCGACGCACTCGCCCTCGCCCTCACAAGAGACCCGCGGGAGCCTACTCCGAGTCAACAAGATTTCTCACCGTCCATCCCAATCCCCAACCCAAGTTCGACCTCCCTGACCGCCGCTCCCACGGCCTGGGCTGGCGAGCTGGCTTCCAGCAGCTACCCGCGCTCCGAAAGCATGGACAACGCGACTTCCTATCTGGATCAGTCGCCATGGAACATGACGGAAAGTGCGGCATCGGCACGAACTCACACACTACAACAGCAGCAGCAGCAGCAGCAGCACGGCACCAACCAAGTCTACTTCCCACACTCGCTGGATCTTGCCGACTCGACCTCGACCTCGACCTCGACCATGAACCATCACAATCACAATCCCCATTCTCGTGCCCACACCCACGACAGAGCTCGACTGGGCAGCAGTGACATGTCAGGCTCCCACGGAGCTCCGACACGTACTCTCACGATCGCCCCGACCCAGACCCAGAGGCAGAGTCAAAACCAGAATCAGGGTCGTAATCAGCCGTTGTCCAACATGCAGCTGCACCATCCCGAAGACCTGACCGACGACGGCCTGCAGTGCTCTAATGCAAGCTCCAACGAATTCATCTACAATCCGGACATGCAGCCCTACGGCCTCCTGGACTGGCAGAGGTCGAGGTCGCCTCCACGGGCTCACCGAGCGTCGTTCACCTCCGGTGTGTCGCTTAGAGAGATTGCCTCCTCCTCTTCTTCCTCCTCTGAGCACCAGGGACTGGTGTTGTCGTCAGCCTTTCCGGTTCGTGAAGTGGGTATACCATCCTCCCGTCTAGTCCAACATTATTCTCATGTCATGTTGTTGAATAAGATCACGCAGGCTCTAGCTGACCGTTCACTTGTGTGTATTAGCCGGACAAGCACGATTTCGTTGAAAAGCAGCCACCGCCTTCGCAGTCCCAGTCCCAGTCCCAGTCAGGCCAGACCATCGACGTCGCGTTTCGTCAAAAGGTGGAAGACATGGTGCAGGAGCTGCTTCGATTTTACCACGTCGGCTTGAGCCTCAAGCTGCTGCAAGAAGATCGGGAGCTTCATAGCAAACTCAGTGCCCTGCAGCGGCACTTTGCCATGGTCAAGATCCACCCGCCCCAGGGCAGAATCGAAAACTCTCTTCCGTCTCCCAATTCTAGCGTTTTCTCAGAGGGTACAACTGGCAACGGCAATGCTATTGCCTCGGTCTCAAAGGCAGCCACCTTTTCGGTTACGGGGGAAGACTATTAAACAAGCTAGATGGGCATTAGAATTCAGATGGGTCGGCCGACTAGAGAGGGACAGAACATCTGCGGTCTTGCGAAGGATCAGGATCACAAATCAATAGATGGACACCGATGGCTCTTGTCTTTATTTTTTCTTCTTTGGGCTACCCGGAACAGACGGGCGGTGGATAGATTGATAGAACCCAAGGCGGGCACATGAGATGCGTGGTGAATCAAGCATAAGAGTGACGAGATCAAATACAGTCTTTGTATTGCGATACTAAGCGACTTTAGTCAAGCACGTCTGACGAGAGGGTGACATGGGGCGGGACCTTTTCCCCCCCCATCCGTCACAGGGGCAACCTGGTTGCAACCGATTACTTCCACAATCCGACACCTGCTCGGGTCAAGGAATCCTGAGCATTCTCGACGCCTTCGGAAGCCAAGGCAAACAGACTTTCTTCCTCGCTAGACAGCGAAGTCACCTTGTATTGCCACTTGCGGCCCTCGTAGCCTTTCCTGGTGCTAACCTTGACCGCGATGTCTCCCAGAGGAGGTAGGATACTGGCAGCCATGTTTCCATAATTTGGCGGAGGTAAGATCCAGGGTTCCACAGCAGTAGCAGAAGTAGACGCCGACGCCGACGCAGGGCTGAGATCGTACCTGGTGACGACCATGCCGACGAAGCACAGCACTTCGACGGTGGCGAAATGCCGTCCCGGGCACAGGGCCGGGGCTCCGCCGAAGACTCGGAAGGCCACAGGCGATCGCTTCACCATGCTCTTCTGGGTGAAGCGGTAGGGGTCGAAGTCTTGGGCGCCGTCGCCCCACTGGGACCGTTCGTTGTGCAGACTGGCGCTGGGGATCTGCAGGATAGAACCCTTCTTGAGCAGGTATCGGCCTTCGAGCACCGTGTCTTCCAGGACGTACCGGGGACTGGCAAACGAGGCCCGGGTCCGCAGCGTCTCCTGGTAGATAGAGAACAGTAGTGGACATTTGGTGCGGAGTTCGGCCGCGTCCAACGTCCAAACCTCTTTGGCACCCGCACCCGCATCCGCATCTGGCTGCTTCTCGACTGTGAACACTTTCTCCACCTCTTGCCGAACTTCGGCGAGCAAGGTCTGCCGCGATAGGATGTTGACCAGAGTCCAGAAGGCCGTGGGCACTGTGTTGGACAAAATGCCTGTTCCGCCGGGGACTTCTAGGCGCGCGATGGCCTCGATCGGCACTTGGTTGTCTAGGCCGGTCTGGCATCTATTCTGCACCATCAGCGAGCCTCGTTTCCACGCCCCTCGGCGATAATAGTCAATCATCCTCTCCGCCAGCCATTCTCGCTGCCGGTACGACTCTCTCGCAGTATACTGTGGGTATACGTTGACCAGAAGCATGGTCAAATTCGACTCGTACGTCCTGGAGGGAGTCAGAGTCAGCGGAACGTGTGTCAGAAGACCGAGAATCTCATCTCACGACGGGCCTACCAGAAATTCGCTTCGTACTGGTCGTTGTCGATCCGATAAGGGTTTTCGGGACCATAGACGGCATCGGTGCTGGAGATGGAGATGACATGTCTGGTCCACTTCCACAGATCGAAAGCAACGTGCTGCCCTTCCAGCTCGTTGAGAAAGCCCTCCAGGTCCTTTAGCATGGGGGTATTCATCATGTCCAGTCCACGCCCGGTCAGTGAAGGTGACATGGCATGGACAAGCTTGCGGTGCGCACCGTCACCGCCGCTCTCGATCTCCCGGAGGATGTGGAGATGGCGGCCGGTGATGCCTCCGAGACGCTCGGCGACAATGGTCAAGATGGGGTCGAACGAAAGCGTCTTTGCGTTTCTCTGGATCACCGTCACGATCTGAGTGCTCCCCGCCACGTACGTTTTGCCATTGGGCATGTTGATTGTGTAGATTGGTAGATCATTGTTCCGGCTTCCATCTGTTGTCAGCACACCCCAGGGACGCCGGGAGGCCTGCAAGGGGGAAGGGGGAAATGGGAGAGGAGGCTTTAGGCCCGACGTACCACAGTTGCATGTAGTAGGCGCTTCCATACCGGAGAAAACCTATTAGATGACCAATGACTGGCAGCTTGGATGGCAGGAGAGGAGGCTCGCGCGGATCCAGCCTGGCACTGAAGGCCTTTTCGACAACGATGGCAAGGAGGAGGACACTTGCAAGTCCGATACCTGTTCTGACTAGAACGCTGATGACCGAGTCCATGTCAATATTCGCGTTGGGGAACTCTCAATCTGGAGGTGTCGGATTGGAAGACGGGGTGGAAAGCCCGATTCAAAAGGGCTTCTTGAAAGTGTTCCAATGCACAGACAGACTCCCACTGGACATGCCCAGATGCGCTTTTGACCCGTAAATTAAACACGACTGGTCGCTATTTATTCCTGCTCTGGGGCACGCGGTGCAACCCATGCACAAGGCTCTCCTCATTTTGCATCCGACGCGGTTCGAATAGCGTTGCGAGGGACGAGGGACGAGGGAGGCATCAGAAGGTTGAGTTGGTTGATGCTCGTGTTCTTTGCCTGTTTGGTGTTGGCGAACAAAAAGGAGGGTCCATGTGAGCAATCTGTCGCTACTGGTGTATTGTTCAAGCAGGCGCTGTGTGCGTGTTTCTGAAATCCTGAGTCTATGCCGCCATCCATCCGAGCCCTGATTCCTGCGTGCTATTGGATCAGTGTCTTCTTCACCATTCATTCTAGCTCAATAACGGCAGGCTCAGCAGAGAGGGCACGATTATTCAAGCTGCAGCGCAGTACAGTGTATCCTTTCCAGACCCGACGGACCCGGACCGCAGCGTTGTCATGTTTCAGAGGATTCGCCGCGCATCTCGACCGTGAAGCTCCAAGGGACAACAAGGCACACACTGGTTGGTCATCTCACATTAGCCTCGCAAAGAACAGCCAGGCCTACCATCACACTGCCTTTAGTGTTGCGGGAATCTGCATGCGGATCATCCTGCTCGGCTCGAGAGACAGCCATCCTGCTAACACAACGATGACGGCCAGCCCTGGGAGGAGAGGAGGGTAATAGTACTCTTGATTCTTGCGACCATCACCATCACTGTCAGCCGGGGAAAAAGCAGTTGTTGTATTTTGTTCGGAGAGGAGAGATCTCCTTGTCTCATGACATGGGTGAAAGACGCGGCACCAGGTACATGTACTCTGTAGTATAGAGAACAGGCAGGTAGGGCCTGAGGCCTCCTACGAGGAGATCATTAGAGAAATCTAGTAAGAATTTCGTGGCGCGAACTGCCAATCTGGGATGACACTAACCTTGTTGTGAATTAGCGGTGCAGCTCACTGCCAAAGTACCGTATCAAAAACCAACCTTGGTCTTCTTGCCATCAATATCAGTCTTGGTCCAAGTTCTAACCTCTAACAACACTTGACTGTATCTCGAGATGGCTGACTAGGAGTCTACAGGACTGTGCGGTACTGTACGTCCTACGAAGTCGGTGCCTAACCGGGTGTCGTGTCCACTGCCATCATCGGTGCCTCTCAGAGTACAGAGCCATGAATTCTCCCGTCTACAGACCAACGTACCTAGGTAAGCTCGCTCGCCATTGGCATCTCGACTTCTCCGTAAGCAAAATGCCAAAGGATATGAAAATGGACAATTTCTGGCCGCGGCCACGTACGGCGTGCCGGGTGCTCTTGTGCTTTGTGGAACTCTGACCTGGCTACATACTAGTTTGTGGTTCCTGCTGACAGCAGAGGCCTCCAGCCAGCACGGCCACGGCGACAAGTCACACGATCTGAGTTGATATACACGAGCGATGTTTCCTTTCCGTCTCACAGAAAAAGTTTCTCCTCCTACGTGATCAGACGACGCGCCGACCGTTCCTGTGCCTGCACCAGCCTGGGACGCATCGATGAGACGAGGCGAGGCGAGACAAAAATAGACGGAATGTGCCGTGCCTGGAAAATGGGATGGGTGGGTGGATCGTGCATCCTGTGTACACTACCTTACTCAGGAATCTGGTCACATATGTCGTGCGCAAGACCGTGACTGCAACTGCGACCAGTCCAGCTCGCACTTGCCCAACGAGCGAGCACTCTTCTCAGACAACCCCAGTCCAGCTGACAGAACGAAGTTCAGAACTCGGTATCACTATTCTTCCGGGACCAGTCCCCTTGGTTACTATGGAATCATCAGGTCAGGGCAGGTCCATTGTTCCACAACTACAGCTGCAGCTACACAACGCTATCAGAGGTGCAACCTTCCTTCCCCGTCGTAAGTGGCAGTGCCCCACTGCCAGTGCGAAGAAAACGGACGGTCCGGGCCACTGGCGATGCAAGTGTGCTTATCATCATGATCAGTTTCAAGCCAGACCAAACTTCAGGTGATGCGGCCCCATCTCGGAGCTCCAGTCGCCCTCCGTCTCCACCAAGGGGTTCATCCTGACCTGAATGTCGGTCGACGGCATGGCAATGCCGGACATGATGTAAGTCAGCTTGGGGTAGGACCAGTGGCCCAGCACAGGGTCGACGTCGTAGCGAGCAATGAGCATGGCAGCGATGCAGAGGATCTCGAGGGTGGCGATCTGCCGGCCGGGACACAAGTGAGGTGCCCCCCCCTCCCCCCCAAAGGATCGGAAGGAGTGGGCCGGCCGACTGATGGGCTTGTGCAGACCGCTAGGACCGTGACCGGGACCGGGACCGGGACCAGGCCCGTCTTCGTCTTTGAACGCATCATCAGTCCTCACGAAGCGAGCGGCATCAAAGTCTTTGCGATTGCTCCCCCATCACTTCTCCTCGGCGTGCACGGGTGCGAAGGGCATGAGCACTAATGTGTTCTTGACCAGATAGTGTCCTCGATCACCCGTCGGGCCGACATGCCGATGCCGTGTTGCCGCAGCACCTCGTGGTAAGTGCCCAGCAGCAGCGGACAGTCCTTTTTCAGCCGGGGCACGTTGAGGGTCAAGACGACCTGGCCATCCTCCAGCACCTTGCGCTCGACCGCTCGGCCAATCTCGGTTCTCACAGCGCGCAGAAATCGAGGACGGGAATAGATCTCGCGCAGAAGCCAGAACAAGGCCGGCGCCGTGTTGGACAGGATTGGTGTCGACATGCCGGCTTCGAACTGAGCAATGTCTTGGACTTTGAATCCATGGTCCTCGAACAGCTTGCGACGCATCGTCACAAGTGTTGACGCTCCCGGGTTGCCAGCCTTGTAGTCGACATGAACTACCCATTTGTGTATGCCCAAGGTCGGCTCCCAGGAACCGATGTCGTCCATGAGTGGCTTGAGCTCGGCGAGCACATCGTGGTTCATCTGACGAGTCCCTTCGGGCGGATACAAGGTGTGGTGAATCAACCGGGCATGTTCGGCGCCCATTCCTTCGTTGTAGCGTCCGCTGTCTGCGAACCATGTTTTCCACAGCTCGGACCGCAGACCGGCAATCCGCTCGGCCATGTAGGGGATCAGGGGCGCGAACGAGAGGGTTTTTGCGTTCCGTTGGATGCTGTGGATGATTTGAGACGTGTTGACCGTATAGGTGCGTGTGCCGAAGATGTCAAGGGTAAAACAGGCCGGTCGAGTCTTCCGTGCTACGGCGGTATAGTATTCCGGTCCTTTTCGAACCAAGCCAATGAAGTCGCCCAGCAGAGGTACCTTGTGCTTGAGCAACGGTGGTTCTCTCTTGTCCAGGACGGGTTGGAGCAGCCATTCTCCGTAGAAAAGAAATCCGTAGACGAAGAAGGCGGTGAGGACGTGGTAGTAGAGGTTGATCATGACGGCGAGGCCAAGACAACAGAAGAGTGGAAGAGTTGTTGTACGTTGTGGGAGATGACAGGTGTTGTGTGCTTGTGCTTCGTGGATAAAAGAAGACAGATAACTGAGAGACTATAGACGGTAGATGATGCTGGCCTTGGTAGACCTGACCCGACCACAGATGCTGTCTTTGTCTTTGGTCTTGGAGGCAGGAGGCAGGTGCCGCGGGTCTCTATAGAAGATGGAGGGCTCATCAAAGCACGAGCAAGTCTGGCCTGATGAGATTGAGATAAACATACAGTATCACTATCACGGCCTTTTCCCCCAGACCGAGGGTGATTGACTGATTCACAAATGCAGATACATACTGATTGTATTGTGGTGTTGTGGAGTCGGAGTCGGTCGAGTCTCCGTGAGCAAGACAACTCACAGCTAGACAGTTGGAAGTCATAGAGCATTGGTCGACGGTAGACAATCATAGAGCATGGGATGCCCTGCCACCACCAAGGGAAAGGGAAAGGGACTGCCAGGTGTCCGGCAATAGGTCGTCGTCGCCACTGAATATTGTATCCTGCAGGTGTAAGCGCTAAGGTATTGTACAAGATAAGGCTCGATGAGCTCAGGGGTCAACCCTTCCCCTTCCCCTTCCATGTTCTTCCCCGAACTGCTAGAGTGTAATCCTAACCCTAACCCTAGCTAGTAACATCCACATCTTTATCCTGATCATCACTATCACCGTCACCATCATCATGCACCTCCCCTCATCATGCATCATGCATGCTTGCTGACATAGCTGATATTGCATTGGCAGAACAGAGAGCCCATATCCTGTAGAGGACAGAGCACTAGTGGTACCTCACACATCACACATCACAGGTCACACGACGGAACCTCCCGGGACCCAACAGTGCCACAGAGATGTGTGAGCCCCGAATCCAACCGAACCGAACAGGGAACAGGAGCACACCTGCCCAGCCTCAATTCAGCCGCCACTGAATGGGCTGCGAACGTCTCCTTCTCCGATGCGGCATCGTCGGCAGAAACGCCAGTGTGCTATACACAAGTATTTTCGAACGGTCAAGTGTGGAAATCGGGAGACGGATTTCTCGGGTACACGACAATTGATGAGTACGACAGCTGAGGAGCTCGGGAGATGGAGAAGGAGAAGCTGTGGGTTGTGTGTGCATGACCACATCGCCAACCTGTGTCACGAACGATAAATCGACATCTTTCAAAGCCGGATACTGCTTGACACCATGAAAGACCTCCATCAAGCCTTCGTGAGAGATGTGGTGACATGGCGTGGTTGTCTCGGTCTCGGTCCCAGGGCATGAGGAAGCACTCCTACAATATACAGTTCAGCTTCCAAGGCATTGACTTACAATCATATTGCGGTATCGACACCGATATCGGGAAACGGCAAAGCCTAAGTATCACATCTACATCCAGCTGAAATGGCTCGTTTCGACGGCAAAGTCGTGGTCATCACGGGCACCTCTTCAGGCATCGGGCGCGCCACTGCAAAGCTGTTCCTCGACGAAGGCGCGTCGGTGTTTGGCATCGACCGTGCACCTGTGCCTGTGCCTGTCCCAACATCGACAGCGGCAGAGACAGAAACAGAAACAGCAACAGCGACAGTGACATCAGCAGAGTCAGAGACAGATACAGGGCCACGATTTCTATTTCACCAGTGCGACCTCACCGCGCCCAACGCAATCTCCACGGCCATGTCGTCGTGCCGGGAGCGATTCGGCGCCCATGTCGACGTGCTGGTCAATGGGGCGGGAGTACTCGACTCGTGGGCCAGCGCCGACAGCGTGACCGACGACGACTGGCAGCGCGTCATGGCCATCAACCTCGACGCACCGGTCAAGCTGATGAGGGCGGTGCTAGCCACGATGAAGGCGCAACGATCCGGTGTCATCGTCAACGTGTGCAGCAAGGCCAGTGTCAGTGGCGCCTCGGCCGGCGTCGCCTACACCGCAAGCAAGCACGCCCTGGCCGGAGTCACCAAGAACACGGCCTGGCGGTTCCGCCGGGACGGCATTCGCTGTAACGCAGTGTGTCCGGGGGGTAAGTCAGTATTTGGTACCTAGTGACTATATCCATCCATCTTCCATTCATACATACACCGAGTCATACATTCATCTATCCACCTGTCCTTCCATCCATCCACCAAGCCATCTCTGTACGTAATGTACCACATTCTCTGCTCTGTCACTGTCCATCCTGTCTGTTTATTTGTTGGAATGAGTAGTTGTGGTTTTGGTTATACCACGGCATCAGCTAAGCTCCTTTCTCATATCAGGCGTCGCCACGAACCTGGGCGCCTCAGTTGTGCCCGGGAATTTCGACATGCAGGCATTTCAGACTTTCCAGTGAGTCTAGTCGAGTCGAACGAATTCGAATTCGAATTTTATTTTGAGTCCTGCGTCTCTTTCAAGGTGGATCATGGATCTTGGATCGTGAATCTGGGATCGTGGATCTGGATCTAGCAACCATTGGTTAAGATAGACAATGGTTGACTGAACTGACGTTTGTGGTGAGACAGGCCTGTCATGAACCTCCATCTCCACGACAACGACGACAAGTCGGGCGTGCAGATGGCGACACCGCATATCCGGCCGGAGGATGTGGCTGAGGGAATCGCCTTCCTCGCGTCCGACCAGGCCAAGATGATCAATGGCGCCATGTTGCCCATCGACACGGCGTGGTCAACCATATAGAGAGACGGAGATGGAGATAGAACACGGACTATAGAGGTATAGAGATGGAGGGATATAGAGATGGAGATGGAGATACGGAGAGAGAGATAGAAATAGGTACGGAGTACGTTCAACATACTCTTACTGAGCGGAGCAAATGGAAGGGAACGAATGGAAGGGAACGAAGTAGAGAAAATTTCGGATGAGTATGAGCAAGAGCAAGAGTAAGACTGAATTCAGATCAAGAGTGAGAGTCAACCTGTACTTCTCTTGATCGCTATAGAAAAGACACATGATTTAGGATCACTTATAATAGATACGCACCACTTGCATGTCAAATGAAGGTTGAAATGTTCCATGTTCTCTATCAAAGAGTCGCAGGGGGAGCGCATGCTACATAGTACTCCGTAAAGTATAGCCTAAACCATCCTCTCTGGTTAAAGGGCAAGGCTGGGAATGCCGAAGTTTAACATTGCAGCGTCATCTGCCTTGTTCTTTTCTCTTTTCTGTTTTCCGTTGTGTGCCTTGTGGACCCGACTTTACTTTCCCTTCTCAATCCGACTCAGGGGTTCTGTCTGTGTATAAACTAGATGAGACTCAGCTTCTGTCTGTCTGTCTATTAACCCAGACCCGACCCGACTTGACTTGATGTGGATTGATGTGACTTGACGTGACTAAGTGGCAGTATCAGTGGCTGTGGCTACCGCCTGACCCTCGGCTGTCTTCTCTTGAATAAGATGGTCTTCTCCATATCAGGAATCACCTGCGTCACAACCTCAGTCAGCCGATCGAGTGCAGAGCTCAGAGTTCAGAGTTCAGAGTTCAGCTTGTCAGGGAACGACACAGGAATAAATGGAAAGAACAGACAACTCACCATCGTCTCAAACGAAGTATTGGCATACCGGCCAGTCTCTCCATCAGCCAGCTTCAAATCGTACATGTGCAAGATCTTGCTCAAGATGACCTTTGTTTCGTCGGCGGCAAAGAACCGGCCTGGACAGGCGTGGCGGCCCATGCCCCAGTTGAGACTGTTCTTGTTGGACGCCACGAATGTGTACTTGGCTCCAGATGGGTCAGTGTTGGTGTTGGTGTTGGTGTTGGTTCCGGTATATTTGCCCTTGCCGTCATGATTGTCGGTGTCTTTGCCCTTGCCGTCTTGATTGTCGGTGTCCTTGTCCTTGTCCGCGGCCGCCGCCGCCCCCTGCTGCCGCAGCTTGTAGAACCGGAAGGCGTCGTAGTTGTCAGGGTCCGGGTAGATGGCGGGGTCGCGATTGACGCTGCCGGCGGGCAGTTCGATGTTCGACCCGGCGGGTAGGACGGTGCCGTCGTGGAGGGTGAGGTCTTTGAGGGTTTTGGGACGGCCATTGGCTGGTGGTGGGTGTGTTAGCAGGGATACTGTACATTAAGGGTTAAGGTTAGGGTTAGGGTTCAACATCAATATCAACCAAGCATTAACATAAACGTAAACCTTATACCTCAAAGCACTCGACATGGATACCAGACTCGACACCTCTCGACACCTCTCGACACCTCTCGACACCTCTCGACACCTCTCGATACCTCTCGATACCTCTCTCGATGCCTCTCTCGATGTATCTCCACACCTCTCGACTCCTCTTCTCTCTCGATACCTCTCAACTCAGGCGGGTAGTACTCACTCAGGCCCGGCGGATTATACCGCTGAGACTCCTTCATGAAACTGTCCAGCATGACCAGCTGGCTCAACACCCCCTTGGTCAACCCCTTGGACCCCGACTTGGCCATGGCCTCGTCGAACTCGGTGCGCAGCGGCTCGTGCAGGTGCGGGTAGGCGGCCAGATCGAACATTTCGTGCAGCATGGTGAAGTTGGTGGAATGGATGGCGCCCATGGCGAGCGCCAACTGCAGCTGGGCCTGATGCCGCAGGTTTTCCGGCGTGCCAGCCTGGTCGCCGAGCCGGTCCATCATCCACTGCATCATGTCGTCGGGTTTCTGTTGTTGTCTTTGTCTCTCAACGTCCGCGAGACCGACACCGACACCGTGGCCGGTGTCACCATCATCGTCATTGTCACCGCTCTTGCTCTTTCTCTTGCTCTCGCTCTTTCTCTTGCTCTCGCTCTTCATCTTCAGCCGCTTCTGCAGAACCGGCACCACCAACCTCTCAGCTTCCGCCCGCGTGGCTCGCATGCGCGCCGTCTGAGGCATAAACCGCGCCGCCAGCGGGCGCAACCACACGGGCCAGACCTTGATGGCCTTGGCCGCGGCAAACGCATCCATCCAGTAGTCGACCGAGATGCGCAGCCAGTCCCGGTCGCGGCACAGGTCGGGCCCGACGAAGCAGCGCGCGGTGGCGGCCGCGATCATGTTCTGCGTCGCCCGGCACATGTGCACCGGCGTCCAGTCGTCACACGGGTCGATCTCCTGCTCCAGCTTGCCCGTCAGCCGAGCCAGGCCGGGCGTGAGGTCGCGGTTGATGGCCAGCTCTTTCAGCTCGTCCGAGATCAACCACCCCGTGTAGTGCGTGGCGAACAGGTCGGCGATCGACCCCTTGAAGCTGAGCTCGTCGTCCTTGAAGTCCACCAGGTCCGGGTAGAACTTTTGGCCTGCGATGATGCGCGTGCCTTCGGTCGTGCTGATTTGGAAGATGCCGTTCCTGAACTTCCGGTACCCTTCACTGAGCAGCGCGTTGGCGTCTGAGACGTATTTCCTCTTGCGTGCTGCCAGGGACCCGACCTCCAGTCCGACAAAGGGCACTTGGGCTGGCCGTGGATTGGGGGGCGCGTGCGTGTGCGAGTGGGTGTGCGAGTGGGTGTGGGTGTGGGTGTGGGTGTGGGTGTGGGTGTTGCTGTTGGTGTATCTGTATACCATTGTATAGATGAGGCCGGCCACAGCCACGATCCAGGCGATCAGGGCCTTGTCCGAGGCCTGAGCCCAACCATCTGCCACTTTCGGCAGGGCCAGGTGCAGGTGCGGCTTGATCTCCAGAGAGGACATTGTCATTGTGATGGTCTGGTCTGGCTGGGCTGGATCCTGTGGTCTGTGGTCAGTGTCTTGTCAGTGACTTGAGCCTTTCTCTTGGATTTGGTCTGGTCTGGTCTCGCGTCTTTGCTTGTACACCTCGACGAAGACGAGAGCGTTCATCCGCCAGGAATAGACTGACAGCGACATGTTGCTTGGGGCTTGCTTATAAGTCGGCGGTCGGGAGGCTTGGGCATAGGCCTGGCATGGCATCTTCATCTTGATGGCCGGGAGCAACCAAGGGTCTAGCGTTGGGGTCTGGGGTCTGGGGTCCAGCATCCAGCGTGGAGCGTCGAGGGTCCAGCGTCCCCAGGGAAAAGGGGCTTAGGATCCTAAGGCTTGCGTCCCTTTTCTGGGACTCAGGGGCTAAGTCTTACAGTATGGCCCCTCCCCATCAGGCGACATCTCAATGCCATTGCGCTAATGCTGCATGCTTACGTGCCAGCCATCACTACCAACACCACCACCACCACCACCCTGGACTCAAGCGAAACCAGTTGCAGAGACGACCGTGCCAGTGTCAGTTCCAGTGACAGTGCCAGGTACGGTACTGTATGTGCTGTGCTGTCTGAGCCGCGCTGGCATTGGAACACATTCTGGCACCCCTGCCCTGCCCCGCCCCACCACTAGACTCCTATCCTGTCCTATCCTGCCTGCCTGCCTGTTCTGTCCTGTCCTTCCTGCCTATCCTGTCCGGTCCGTCCTACAACGGCGAGGGTCGAGCATGGCCTGGTCAGCAACCTGCCAGTCTCGACGAGTCGCATCGTCTGTCTGTCCTGTCCTGTCAGAGCGGAGCTCAGCAAGCATGAGAATCAGAATCAAAATCAGAATCAGAGTGAGGCTCGGACTCGGAGTCGTCCCCAATCAGTACATGGACGGAGTACGGATACCTATTTGATGTCTGACAAGATCCAGGGCCGGAAGGGACGGAGACGGAGACAGAGCGGACTCAATGTACCCAGCTCTGTGTCTGTGCCACTTCACACCCATATGGCCAGGGACTTAAGTTTCCTGCAACCACCAAGACTCTTCCTCGCTCCAGTCTAGTCCAGTCCTCCAGTCCGTCCTTTCCGTCCTGTCCGTCCAGTATCAGTATCAGCATCAGCATCAGATCAGTATTAGGTTCAGCATCAGCACCGCATCAGTTTCAAGCTCACCGATGCCCCGGATTTAGATTTGTGTTTGTCTGTTCCAGTGATATTGATCTTGATCTTGACATTGGTATTGGTACTGTTATTGTTATTGTTATTGGTCTTGTCAATATACTTTACTATATGCTTGTCCAACAGATCCAAGGCCAACTGGCCGCCGTGGCAGCCGTGGCCGCTGGGTGGTTCACATTCCTTCAAGCGCGGCCATTGGAGGTGCTGTTCGGTGGTATGGTGGTGCTGGCTGTTTGTCGACTTCTTCTCACCGTCCGAACCCGGTTCTTCCATCTCTCGTCCATTCCCGGCCCGTGGTGGGCGGCATATACGCGGCTATGGCTTTGCAAGACCATTGCGTCGGGCGACTCGGCCAAGATCTTTACGGATATCAACAAGAGATATGGTGAGTTGGGTTGGACTGACACTTTCCCTTGCCTCATCCTCATCCTCATCCTCACCCTCAGCTTCACCCTCAGCTTCACCCTCAGCTTCACCCTCAGCTTCACCCTCACCCTGGACGAGACCCAAAGTAAAGACACTGACCAGACGAGAACAGGCCCCCTTGCCCGTATAGGACCCAACCATCTGATCACCGACGACCCCGACGTGACCAGACGTATCCTGGCGGCCCGGTCTCACTATACGCGTGGGCCGTGGTTTGATGCCATCAAGATCGACCCGCACGTTCCCAACATTGTATCGGAGCGACATACCGGCAAGCACAATCATCTCCGGCACCGCATGTCGGCAGGGGTAAGTTTGGATTTAGTTGTCTTGTCTTTATTTCTATTCCTACTTTGTTCCTGTTCCTATTCCTCCTATTCCTCCTATTCCTGCTATTCCTCCTATTCCTCCTATTCCTCCTATTCCTCCTATTCCTCCTATTCCTCCTATTCCTCCTATTCCTCCTATTCCTCCTATTCCTCCTATT
>NW_006912905.1:1828195-1870210 GCF_000585565.1 Capronia epimyces CBS 606.96 | reverse complement strand
TTCCTCCTATTCCTCCTATTCCTCCTATTCCTCCTATTCCTCCTATTCCTCCTATTCCTCCTATTCCTCCTATTCCTCCTATTCCTCCTATTCCTTCCTATTCCTACCTATTCCTACCCTACTACCACCTATTCTAACAAACCATCCACAAGTACACGGGCAAAGAAATCCAGGGCACCGAGGAGATCATCGACGAACGCATCCTCGACTTCTGCCAAAAGATCAACCAGCGATGGTGTTCGGACGCGGCAGAAACCCGAGCCTTCGACATTGGCCGGCGTATCCAGTACCTCGCGGTCGACTCGATCACGCACCTGTGCTTCGGGGCCCCGCTGGGCTTCATGGACCAAGACCGGGACGTGCATGACTTCCTCTACACCATCGAGAGCCAGCTGCCGATCGTGCAGCACTTTTCCGTCATCACCGAGATCAACACCCTGTTGGAGCGGCTCACCCGCATTCCCTGGTTCAGATCTCTCCTGCTTCCGTCGGCGGCCGACCAAATCGGCATCGGCCGCATCATGGGGGTCGGTGAAGCTAGCTGCGCTGTGCCGGGCAGAGCAGCAGAGTTGATCCCTGAGACGCTGGAGCTGAAGCTGACCATTCCCAGATCTCGAAGAAGGTGGTGGACGAGCGCTTCCTGCCGACTTCGCCGCCGCGCAACGACATGTTGGGTTCGTTTATCAGACACGGGCTGAATGCGAAGGAAGCCGAAGCGGAAATCTCGATATCTCTGTAAGTCGTCTAGTATTCTTTGAGTGAGGGGCTATGGTGAAGGTCCGTTACCAGCCTATGGTGTTACCATTCTATGGTGAAGGTCCATAACCATCGATGTTGCCAGGTGAAAGGAAAGGTCGGAGTGGCCGCACGCAAAGATGACGGATGATGAATGATGGATGACGGCGGAGGTTAACTATCTATCTTATCCTAACCCGCACAGAGTCGCAGGTTCCGACACCACAGCCACGTCGATGCGAGCCACCCTCCTAGCCATCATCACCCACCCCGTGGTCTACGCCAAACTCCAAGCCGAGATCGACGCCAACATCCGCGCCGGCCGCATCTCCAGCCCGATCCGCGACCAAGAAGCCCGCGACCTGCCGTACCTCCAGGCCTGCATCGCCGAAGGGCTCCGACGCTTTCCTCCCATCACGCAGCTGCGCGAACGCGAGGTGCCTCCGGAGGGCGACGTGATCCACGGCCACGCCATCCCCGGCGGCACCTTCATCGGCCTGAACGCCTGGGGATTGCAGCTGGACCCGGTGTACGGCGACGACGCCGACGTGTTCCGTCCCGAACGCTGGCTCGAGGCCGAGGCTGACCCGGACCGTCTGCGTCGCATGCACGACGTGCACGAGTTGATCTTTGGCTATGGCAATACGCGGTGTTTGGGCATTCGTATTGCCACCATGAATCTGAACAAGATTTTTGTCGAGGTAAGACCTTGTCCGTATGGTGTGCCATGGGCAATACTGTATGGATGTGATGTATTTCTACTTTCTACTTTCTCTCATACTTTCTACTTACTTTCTGTTATACTCTCTACTCTCTGTTATTCTTTCTACTTACTCTCTATTATATCCTTTCTCCTTTCTCTATATACTTTTACTTACTTTCTGTTATTCTTTCTGCTTTCTAGTTGCTGTTTGTTTTTTATTGTTGGCTGTTGGCTGTTGCTATTAGCTATTAGCTATTATCTAAGCTGACCATAATTCTTCTCCCAGCTTCTCCGTCGATTCGACATCTCCGTATTACGACCACACCGACCATGGCGGAGTATTTGCTATGGTATTTTCTTCCAGAAGGACTTTGAGGTCAGGGTATCGAAGAGGCAGGGACAGGTGAAATGAATGATCGAGAGAACGGGTGGGGATATGTGCTCGGATGGACATACAGAGAGGGACATACAGATAGGGGGAGGCATCTAGTTATAGAGAGGGAGGGACATATAGAGATGGGGGGAAAGGAGAGGAACAGGGAGAGACAGAGGTACACAGAGAGGGAGAGGGATGTAGTCGTAGTGAGGGAGATAGAGAGAGGTAGTGATAGAGGTACAGAAACAGGGAGAGGTATAGAGAGAGGAGACAAAGGGCTGAACTGAACTGAATCAAACAACATGCTACTAGATTATTATCTCCTGATTGATTTTAGACACCCATACGATGGCATTATAGTATGTTATTGGTATATTATATGGTACAGTACAGGACATGTAGTATACAGTACAGGACATGTAGTATACAGTACAGGACATGTAGTATACAGTACAGGACATGTAGTATACAGTACACACTATAGTGGTAGTGGCAGTGGTTATAGTAGTGGTTCTTGCTTGGGCAGACGGTATATTAACGGCTTATGGATATTAATCAACATGTAGATAGTATCCAGTTGACAGGAGCCAAGTAGACCAGAAGACCAGAAGACCAGGAGAACAAGTAGAATAAGTAGAACAACATAATATATACGTAATAATATACAAGACGAAAACTGCTACCAGACTTGACTGGAATGGACTGGATTAGACTAGACCAGACGGACTGGTAGAAGTTGAATCGTGTCTTATACGCATAAACCAAACTATAGACTGGAAACTGAATAAGGCAGAGACAAAGTAAAGACCAAAGCAGAGACTAAATAAGGTAGAGACCAAAGTAAACGGTTCCTGTAGTATTCGTATTCGTATCTATATTCATAACGAATGTGTTGACCGGCACTATAGATGGCATTCTCCTGGGTGGTGGGGGCATCGATCAGTCCTGGGCAATCTAGGAGAAGGGGAGGGTGACTCCTACTTCTCCTCGTGGTCCTGTTTCTGTTCCTGTTTCTCTTTCTGTCCATGGTCATGGTTCTCGTTATGATTATGGCCCTCTTCCTCTTCATAGTTATGGCCCTCCCTCTCTTTTCTCAAAATCTCCCTCACAGGCCCATAACTCGACTCCTTCAATGGGGCAACCAGCGCCTCGATGTCGACAAACTCCTCGACCCGTCGGCCCGCGTAGTGGGTGTGGGTCATGACGGTGCCGCCGGGGTATTGGCCGTCTTCGATGACTTGGAGGATGGTGTCGGCTATGTCCTTGGCCGACAGTTTGATGGATTCGTCGAACTTCCACGCGGCTTTGATGTCGTCGGTCCAGAGGGGGGTGTCGACGAGGCTGGTAGTTAAGGGTTAGTGGTTAGTAGATGTGCTAGTAGATAGTAGGAGTAGGGAGAAGGTGTAGGTAGATGGTGTAGGTAGGAGGTGTAGGTAGGAGGTGTAGGTAGAAGGTGTAGGTAGGAAGTGGTAGGTGGTAGGTAGTAGGTGGTAGGTAGGAGGTGTAGGTAGGAGGTGTAGGTAGGAGGTGTAGGTAGGAGGTGTAGGTAGGAGGTGTAGGTAGGAAGTGGTAGGTGGTAGGTAGTAGGTGGTAGGTAGGAGGTGTAGGTAGGAGGTGTAGGTAGGAGGTGTAGGTAGGAGGTGTAGGTAGGAGAGTGTAGGTAGTAGATAGTAGGTAGGAGGTAGGTAGTAGGTAGGAGGTAGGAGGTGTACGTAGGAGGTGTACGTAGGAGGTGTACGTAGGAAAGTGTGGGTAGTACGCAGTATGTAGTATGTAGGAGAGCCTAGTTTGGTAGGACATGTTCATTGGAGTGGTCGACAGGGTAAAATGCTTGACTCACCCAGGACATACTGCCACAATCTTAACATTCTCCTCCACATCCGCCGGCTTCATACACTTGACAAACCCCACCACGGCATGCTTGGACGCATTGTACACCGGACTCGGATACAGCGGGTACAAGCCGGCCATGGAGGCGACGATGGCCACGACCGTCTTCTTGTTGCGCGGGAGGCTCGCTTTCATGCCGATGCGTGTCAACTTGATGGGGTGTGACGCATTCACGTCCATCAGGGTGTAGCGGTCGGATTCTTCGTCGGTGAAGAACGAGTAGGGGCCCTGGTGATCAGATATCAGATATTGATGTCAGAGATCAGAGATTAGATCAGATATCAGATGTTAGAGATCAGATGTTGAGATCAGATGTTAGATGGCAAATGTCAGATCAGATCTCAGCCTCCCTCCTGTAACCCAACTGAAGAGATGCGACTGTAATCCTAACCTACCTTTTCAAATAATCCTGCCCCTGCCACATAGACGTCCGGCACATCGCCAAACCGGTCCATCGACACCGTGACCAGATGGTTCAAGTCGGCCCAGACCGCGACGTCGCATTGGGTGAAGATGACGTGACCCGATTCCGACTCAACATGGGGTTTTGATCCCGACTCAGCATGGGGTTTCGAGTTCATCTTGACAAACTCCTCAGCCGCCGGCGTGAGGCGCAGGTCGGCGATGATGACCTTGTTGTTCTGCTCGACTGCCAGCTTCACAAATTCAAAGCTCAATCCTGATGCCGTACGTGTCAGTGTCGGTGTCAATTTGGGGTCCTGGCTTCACCGCTGCGGATACATGGGCTTGGGACTGGGGACTGGGGACTTGGGATTGGGGACTCGGGATTGCGGACTCGGGATTGGGGACTGGGGACTGGGGACTGGGGACTGGGGACTGGGGACTTGGGTGTCTGACTGACCGCCGCCGCCGCCGGTTACCACCACGATCTTCTCACGAAGGGGGTAGTCGCCGACCGTCATGATGATGGTGATGATGATGGTGGTAGTGATGATGGTGATGGTGATAGTGGTAATGGTGGTGGTGATAATGATAATGATAATGGATGTAAAGTTGGTGACAGATCACAGATCACAGATCACAGATCACAATCCACCAAAAGCCGACTTTGGACTGGCACTCCAGAAAGACGAAGGAGGTGAAGCAGCACTGGCAACCCAAGAAGGAGGTGAAGTAGCACTGGTCGTTCACGAACAAGGTGAAGAAGGACTGGTATTCCACCAAGGAGGCTGAGACGAACAAGAACAAGGCTTGTATGGGTGTGGGTGTTGGTGTGGGTGTGAGTATGGGCTATCTCACCCGTCCCAGTCCTTGTCTCTGTCACCGTGTCCGTCCCCGTCTCCGTATCTGTCTTTGTCTCTGTCTCAGTCTCTGTCCCAGTCCCCGTCCTCGTCCCTGAGGGCGGTTTCTGACCAAGACAGACAAAGTGATACGGGAGAGCGAGAGCAGCCAGGCAAGATGGCGAGATGGACATTGTCCGTTTCCGTTTCCGTTCCGCAAGAGTCAGTCGTCACAGGGCAGTGCAGTGCAGTGTCAAGTCAAGTCCAGCTCAGCTCCGGCTCCCATAAGACCGGCGTGGCGTGGGCAATTGTAGTACTGGATGGACCGGACTGGACTGGACCGTGCTGGACTGATCAAGCTGTGTTCTGCTCTGATCTGCTCTGCTTACTCTGCTTTGCTCTGCTTACTCTGCTTTGCTCACTCTGCTTGCTCTGCGTCGAGGGCTCTCCGCCGACAGCTTCATGTGTGGCTCTTCTCTTCTCTCAGTGTAGTCTGACATGCTTGCTGATACTGATGCTGATGGTAATACCGCCGCCGTTGCTGCTGCTCTGCTAGGTGAGTCACACGTGCGAATGGCGGCATGTATGTCTGTATGTCAGCATGTATGTCCGTCTGTCTGTATGTATGTATGATGTATAATGTATGATGATGGCCTCACCATGCAGCTGCATTAACCAAAACACCAAACAACAGCCAAGCACTGTACCTAGTAGATCCTAGGTGGCTATATCTACTTTACACCAGACCGACGATCGTATTGATACAGTCTCAGTCTCGGTCTCACTCAATCTGGAAATGAATGGAAATCTCAATATGCATGCTGACTCAACTCACATCTCATTGCGCCGCACCAATGCACGTACAGTATAGGACTTGGGGGCCTAAGGCCTGTCGAGTGGTGTGCACGGTACTTTATACGTTGTGCTGAAGCCCGCTTCATGTGATCTATTTCCAGTACACATCGACACTCACCCACCTGCACATGCCACAACCGCCCCTCAGTCCCAAACAAAAGGTTGAAGGGATGAGTTTTCTTTTTCAGCGTCATCAGGAATCAGGAATCAGCACACCGCCCTTGACAGATGCATCGTGCCGTCATGTATGCCACGCTATGCAATGCTTCGTGACGCCAGTACTGTGCAGCCCCGGTTCTGGGCTGATGAGCAAGATACAGTGCGTAGTCGGCAGGTAGACAGTTGCGCTGCGCGATGGCCACTACACCAAGACGAAGATGCTGCAATAAGCTATCAAGGAGATTCGAGGGGCGAGGGCAGCGCCAGATCATGTGTGACGTGTGATGTATGTATGATATATGATGTGCGATATACGATGTGTGATATGTGATGTTGCGTCTGTGTAAGTCTGCATGTGCATGTATTTATATGCGTCTAATATGTGTCTAGTGTGTGTCTAGTCTATACAGGCATGTGTATGTGTCTGTACACTCGAAGTGTCTGCCCAAGACTTGCCTTAATCTGCATCACGGCCCTAAGGCTCTGGAGCGAATAGAGTCGCCATTACACGCCCAACACCCCTAACCCTAACCCTAACCCTAACCCTAACCTCAACCCCAGCACTCCCCAACACCAACCAACAACCAACCAACCAACAACACAACCATGCCCGCCAACGAGGACCTGATCCGCGTGACCGCCTTCATCTACCGCAAACCAGGCATCAGCGAGGCCGAGTTCCACCACTACTGGGCCGAGATCCACGGGCCGAAAATGCTAGAGCTGTCTGTGAAGTATGGGGTGGTGGAGTATCGACAGGTGAGTCCCTAGGGGGAGTAAGGGTCTGAGAGAAAAGACAACACAAGAGAAGAGAGTGAGGGCCTGAGATACAAGAGAAGAAAAGACAAGACACAAGATACAGCTTCTTCTACATGTTTGTTCTCTAATTCCTTAACCATCTACTAATCCTCCCAGTACCATACCACCCCCCAGGCCAAGGCGATGCTAGACGCCGCCACCAAAGCCACAGGGAAGGAATGTCACGCCTGTGACGGCACGGCTGAGATGTTTGTCAAGGACATCAAGGCCTATTTGAGCATGACGGCCGACCGGGAGTTTGTCGAGGCCATCGTGCCCGACCAGTTGAGATTCATGGATCTGGACAGGCTGGAGTTTACGGTGGGCTATGAATATGGAGTCATTGCTGGCTCGGAGAGGGTCACTGAGCATACTAGACGGTATTAAGGTAGTAGGTAGTAGATACTACATCCTAGTTCCTACGTACTAGGGAGACCAGGGAGAGGGAGAGGGAAATGGAGAGGGAAATAGAGGGGGAAATGGAGGGGCAAATGGAGAATAGATTAGATGCCCATGCAGATGCAGATATAGGCGAGAATAGCTCGAATAGCTTGATACGAGAGGGAGAGTCAGCGAAAGGATGGCTTACGAGAGCAGGAAGAGCGGGATCTTACATGATACTGCACAGTCCCTTAAGACGGTGGAGAGCTCTCGCCCAAGGTATCTCAGCCTGAAAATGATATTGCTGCGGCTGATATATATATATATATATATCTAGATCTATCCACACAGGTATCGCTGAAGAGTAACCGTCAACGCAATGAGAATGGTACATGTAGAAGGAGGTATCTAGGTACTAATCTATCCGTCCATGTCTTGTCTAGGTCCTAAAACACAACCACAAACGCACCTTCCTAGAATCCATAAGCAGTCTCCCTTAACTTCATATCCATCCAGTCTCCCTCGACTTCAAATCCATAACTAGTCTTCCTCAACTTCACATTCATAACCAGTCTCTCTCGACTCACAGCCCAAGCAAAGCCAACTCTCCATCACACATTCACCACCATGACCGACCTGCTGGAATCATTGAACCAGCTTCCACCCGACTTCTTTGTGCGCAAGGAAGCCTTCACCAAGACGGTACATCGGGACCAATACGACGCCACCGACCCCAGCTCCTCAGCACTCTCCCAGGCTGGCAAGGTCATTCTCATCACGGGCGCAAGTCAAGGCATTGGGAAAGAGGTATACCAGCCCCTGTCACAGTCGTGAGCCCATCCGTCCTGATTCAAATCCCATCAGGGTCTGGCAAAGCAGTTTGCCCGCGCAGGACCCAGGGCCATCGTCCTCGCGGCAAGAAACCGCCCCAAGCTGGCCGTCGCCGCCGACGAGATCCGAAGTCTCGCTCCCGCCGTGAAGGTGGTGTCGGTGCCGACCGATGTCACTGACGAAGCCTCGGTCCGCGCCCTCTTCGATACCGTCCATGCCGAACTGGGCCACGTCGACGTGCTGGTCAACAACGCCGGAGTCAGTCTGGGACATACCACGCTGGAGCAGATGGACCTGGATGAATGGTGGCGGAATTTTGTGAGTCGAAATCGAGCCAATGCAAAAAGAAGAAGAAAAACCTGACATATCACAAACCCTGTACTCATACTCCCCATCAGTCGGTTACCGTATAGGTATGATGTTGTACTCATCATAATTGTTGACTCCAGGACGTCAACGTGAAAGGCACACTGCTGACCATCAAATACTTCCTTCGTCTGCTGGCGGGCAACCCCGGCACAATCGTCAACATCTCCTCTTCAGCGGCATGGAACGAGGATCATCTGAGCGCCGGCTACTGTATCTCCAAACTCGCTGTGGTCCAGCTATGCAAGCAGATGGTGGAAATCCCAAACTTGGTCACGGTTGCCCTCCATCCAGGCATGGTCATGACGGACATTGTGCCCGAGTTCATGTCCAGATTTGCCCGGGACACGCCTGAGCTCGTCGGCGGCACTGCCGTCTGGTTGGCAACCGACCGCGCCCGGTTCATGGACGGCAGGTACATGAGTGCCAACTGGTGCGTCGAGGAGTTGATGGCGAGGGAGAAGGAGATCGTCGCGGGTAATTTGTGTAAGGTAGACATGAGTCATTAGTCTCAAGGAACAGATCCTATCCCCGGCTACTGTAGGCCAGGAAACAGTCCGGCCAACGGGTGATATGATACATTCAGTAGCACCGTATATTGTACTGTCACCCTCTTTCTCCAAGTGTTATCAGACAGCTCTGATAGGCATGATAGGAGGGAAGCATTCCAAAAGCCTCGAGCGCGAATGAAATAGAGCCCGCAGTGCTGGCTTGAGTTGCCTGTTGTTGACGGTCGTCAAGTACATTAGGTTCGACCCTCGTATGTCATAGTAGATTCGTGTTGTACTGACCGATGTTCCTGCTCTGTGGTCCTGTACTGTATCTGTCCGGAGAGGTACGCAGGAATGCAGCCCATGGCGCAAGACAGGATGATGGATGAAAGGCGGGAGCCCAAGGGTAGGATCGGTTCAGACTGTCTGGTGCTGACCCTGACCCGTCACCACCGTATCCACCATCACCGGCGAGGCTGGACATTGGCTCCGGAGAGGAGACTAAAGCATGATGCGTTTTAGTTCATTTTGGATTCCCTGTCACTTACTTTGCAGTCAGCGGGCACCTGTCTCTCCGTGGCGACAAGTCAGTGGTTGCGAGCTGACAGCGACGCAGCAAGCAGACAATCCTGAGCCAGGGCCTGAGCCTGAGCCTGCGCTTGCTCTATATCTGTGCAAAACTCGTATTATGTTTGCGGTAAAGAGCTTGACAATGTTTGGCACTGGCACTGGCATTGAGGAGGTGTGGTTGTCGTCAACTCTTGACACCGACAATGTTCCCCCTCGTCTTTCTCGTTCTAGCAGCAGCGGCCGCCTGCCTCGTACTCGGTCGGTGGGCGTTGTTGAGGTTTGAGACAGAGAGCGAGGAGAGGAAGCTGTCGGGCGAGACTCCGGAATTTCGAGTGGGGAGGAAAAAGAAAAACGGCACCTCGGACCCCAACACGTTCGTCAGCATGTCCAGCCTGATTGAGCACAACTATCCGCGAGTGAGTCCCTTGTGGTGATGGTGGTGGTGATGAAGAATGTGACTGTGACGATGACTGACGGTGACTCGGAGTGCTCTTCAAGTGTACTCCGTATTTGGCTGACCACCTTGATTTTCCAGTTTCAAGACCGCGTCTTCAAGCTGCGAGACCATTTCGGCCCTGTCCATGTCATCCCAGCCCAGTATGTGGAAGCTCTGTGCAACGCACCCGAGAGCGTGCTGAGCTTCCAGCAGCTGGCACGCGAGGTCTGCCTGTTTACCCCCATCCCTCCCCCCCCCGATCTGATCTATCCATCGGTCCATCGGCCCGTCCGTTGTCGCACCCAACTCATGGAAGGTTGTGTTTAGAGATTCTTCGCACGATACACGCTCCTCGCCTCGCGGGTCAACCACCCGGACAACAACACGGTGATCAAAAGCATCCAAAAGAGCTTGTCGCAGCACCTGGGCAAAGCGGTGGCAGAGCTGCACGATGAGTTGCGAGAGGCCCTACGGACCGACATGAGCGAGTGTACGAGCTGGACTCCATTCACGCCCACGCAGATGCTCATCCCGATCATTGCAAAGATGTCCGGCCGCGTCTTCATCGGTCGGCGAATGGGCCGGCGTCAAGAGTACCTCGACTGCATCATCAACTTCACCATCGACAGCATGACAGCGGCCGAGATGCTGCGCCTCGTCCCGTCTTTCACCCACCCGCTGGTGCAGTGGCTCATTCCACACACCTACCGCGCGAGAAGCAAGCTTCGAACCATCCGCCGCCTTCTCTACCAAGAAATTATCACCCGGTCTCGCGAGAGGCACCACGGCTCACTGTATCAAGACATGCTCGTGTGGAACATCCGTAATTCGCCGCCTGCAAGGGCCGCAGACATGACTTACCAGGCACACAATCAGCTGCTGGTCAGCACGGCGGCCATCCACACCACCAACATGCAGCTGACCCACGTGCTGTTCGACTTGGCTGCCCACCCGGAATATGTCGACCCGCTCCGTGAAGAGGTCGACGCTGTCATGCGGACTGAGAAGGAGAAAGAGAAAGACGGTCGACTGGGCATGTTGGCCCTGTCGAAGCTGCGCAAGCTCGACAGCTTCCTCAAAGAGTCCCAGCGCATGAACCCTCTGGGGCTGCTGACTTTCGAGCGCAAGGTCATGTCGAATCTGACCCTGCCCAACGGCCAGACCATCCTCAAGGGCAGCTATATCGGCGTGCCCACCAGTGCCATCGCAAAGGACCCCGCCATCTTCCCCGATCCGGAGAAATTCGACGGCTTCAGGTTTGAAAGGCTGCGTGCCGAGCCTGGCTCCGAAGCCAAACATCAGTTGGTCTCGACCGGGCCCGACGCGCTGTATTTCGGGCATGGGAAGCACGCTTGTCCTGGCAGATTCCTGGCCGCGATCGAGATGAAGCTGATCTTGATCGAGCTGATCTCTCGTTACGATTTCAAGATGCCGCATGGAGAGACGCGCCCGAGGAATATCGAACTGAACTCGGGCGTCATACCAGACCCACAGAAAAAGATCCTCTTGCGCAGGAGAGATGCAGTGACTACAGTCTAGGACGGAGGTCGAGAAGGGAAGGGGCGAATGTGAGAAATCTACACCATCCCTTTTCGTTTTTTCCCCCGGACCTCAAGCAGAGGCGTGCAATAAACTATGACCAGGCTACCAGCAAGCCAGCATGTGAATTCTTTTTTGGGTATTCGGCTCGGAGGCTCTGTAACTCGCGTCGCTCTTGGTAGAACTTCGCTGCGGCGACAAACAGGAAAACTAGCATTGAAGTGGCCACCCTGTCGAACTGGCTCAACAATCGCAACCGACTCCCCTGAAGCTGGGGGCTGGCTGGTGTGTAGATTTGACCCGGCGTCTATAGTGATGGAAGGAATGGTCGCCATGATACCTGGAATGCCATCTTCGGGGTGGTCGTCTTCTGAGATGTCAACGATAGGGATCTAAACGATTGCAATTAAGTGAATGTGCCAGGGCAGTCTTGCTTGGGCGGAAGCTGATGTGATGTGGTGGCTAGCGCGCAAGTTGCACATGAGCAGCTGTCAGCTGAGGTATATTGCATGTACCCCATAACACAGACATGTTGTGTTGAAACCGCAACCACCGTCCAAGTTGCAACTTGGTGCCATCGTTTGCGACAGGAGGACAACACCAAGGTGTACAACTGCATGCATTGACTGCACGTTTGGGCAATGGGGCTCTTGGAGATTCTCTGTAAATCGCTTCGGATGCATTGTCCCCATCTCTCATGACTTTAGTATGTATTCCACCAGGCTTCATCCACTCATACACGCTAATGTTGGTCCCATAAGCGTGTTAAGCCAATTGCTTCCTTTCTGTAAAGAGAACGATGAGCACGTATAGTCTGATCAGACCGACAGACTCAAAAGCTGCGCTTTGACTCACTACTAGGCTTCGCACTCGGTACTGTAAAGTCCCAGTTGTAGCAATCGACACACTCGTCATCAAACTCACACGTGGGAGTAGTGTTGTATTTCTGCAGTACATCTTTGATGACGGTGTTGATCCTATGATTGGCAATGCTCAGGCGCCAACCCAGATCACCAACCGTGTCATAGACGCACTTTTTGCCGGTAAAGCATTGACTTTCAAAGGCATAGCCTGCCAAACCACACGAAGATGACCATCCATTACAGGCGCCCATGAAGACAGGATCAGCAGTGTTTCCAAAGTGATAGGTCATTGGCTTGCGGGAATAGAGAAGACCAAGTCGGTAGGCCGGAAGTTTTTCAGGAGGGGCTTCGAAAGTCACGGTCGGGAAGTTATGCGTAAGGCCAATGAGGCTTGCGACGGCCCCTCCCAGAGAATGGCCTATGGACCAAACGATAGCATCAGGATACCAGGTCAACACGTCCGAGATCACAGTCAGAGCGGATCCGTAGTAGCGGTCGTTCTGGCACAGTTCTTGCGTCAAGCATGTAGAATTGCACTGGTAGATGTCAGTCCGACAGTCGCAAACAGGGCCGTACGGATATGGATCAGGTCGTTGATCACCACAGCAACAGCTGAATAGCAAGTTGTCATTGAGACGGTCATTGGCGCGCCACTTATCTCGAGGGTCGAGACTGGTCCCCTTGAATGAAATGATGACGGTGCCGTTGTCTGCATTGGCGAAGATGTGGCCGCGAAGCCCGGTACCATTCCAGCCAAATCCGACCGAGTGATTGAAACCATTTGTGGAATTTAGCCAGTCTGGCTCGGACGGACCAAATACATAGGCGTCAGAGGTCATCATCGCAAGACTGATGATGGTGTCACGATCAGTCACATCGGGCCCCAAAGGCTGGGGGATGTCATCAGTGTCGAATGTGCCCTGCTGATTGTCGTTCTCGCCCCACGTCCGTGCCAGGACGGGAAAGGGTTCGGGACGCCTGATGCCTGCTGTGTCGGCATAGCCAGAGGTCTTTGAAAGAGAGGAGGCATCCATGAAGGTTGCGGGGGCCTCGACATCTTCGGTGTCATACATGAAGGCATACTGAAGAGACTAAAGAGACTGGTCAGCCTCAAGAAGCCGCAACATTCCACCCAAGCCGTGCACTTACAAAATATGATCGACTTGGAGCTGATCGTTGAGACTCATCGAAGCCCAAAGGTGCGAGGTCGTCACCGAAGGGATGCTGCACCTGGCCAGTTCGAGTGAAGATGACGAGGAAGGCTGCAAGAGAAGCGAGCAGGACAGCGAGGTTGCAAACTTGTCGTGGCATTGTGCCGCGGGCTCGGTTGGTAAAGACAGACAGACGGACAGACAGAGAGGTCTTTGGAATGAGGTGGCGTTGTGTAGAGGGGCCTCAGGAATTTGAATGAGATCCAGCAATTCGACCGCCAATGAAGTCGTGATTTTGCCGTCACTCTCGAGCCTCTCGCATGTGACCGCGTGTAGGGATGGTGGCAGGGGAAGGGTGGTGGTACCGGTGGGAGTGGTGGTTAGGGTCTGCAGAAGGACAACGGCCACCGGCCCCCGGCTTCGTGGGGAAGTCGACCAGCCACTGGTAGGCCGACAGCAAGGCTTTGCCTTCCATCGACGGATCGGACTCTTCAGCGTAACCATGTACGGATACCGTATGTAGTGGTTTGAGTCTAAGCATATAAGAGTGGGCGTTGAAGCGCGTACAGTAAGAATAGAGAATAGATCAAAGTCTAAGGCAGTGGAGCGTGGAGTATCCGGGCGATCATGCTGCCTACTAGGCGCCTAATTACAGCAGACGAGGTGGCAGATGGATGGAGCTCAGATAAGCGCAGTTTAGCCACGGAACTTATTGAACTTGTTGCGGGGACGAGCGCAGGCTCCTTATTAGACTGCTTCAATTCCACACTAGCAGGATAAGCCTACAGAACTGTCCCTTAGTGGCATTAGAAAGGCGGCTTATGCTCTCTGGCTCAGCAGGCTGCTCTCCCACCACCGCCACCACCAACACCTGAGATCTGCAACTGCGCGGCGGCCACCAGAGACCAGCTGCAGAAGCGCACCCTGGCCGGCAGTGACAGCGACAATGAACCGTCTATTTGGCACCAAGCCCACGGGCCCCAAGCCCACGCTCAACAACGCCATCCAGAATGTATGTCGCTCCTGGACCTGCCCCTCCGGCGCTCGCAGGATGCTAACAATGACGAACAGGTCGACACCAAGATCGAGTCGATCGACGTCAAACTGGCCCAGATCAACGCCGAGCTCTCCACGTACCAGCAGAAGCTGAGCAAGATGCGCGACGGGCCAGGCAAGCAGGCCATCAAACAGAAAGCACTGAAACTCCTACAGCGTCGCAAGATGCACGAATCGCAGCGAGACCAGCTGCAGCAGCAGTCGTGGAACATGGAACAGGCGGGCATGATGCAAGACAACCTCAAGAACGTGATGACGACGGTGGACGCGATGAAGACGACCAACAAGGCCCTGAAACAGCAGTACGGCAAAATCAACATCGACAAGATCGAAAAGATGCAGGATGAGATGGCGGATTTGATGGAAATCGGCAACGAGATCAACGAGAGTATCAGTCGCGCGTACGACGTGCCGGAAGATGTGGATGAAGCCGAGCTGGATGCCGAGCTGGAGGCGTTGGGAGAAGACATGCTGCTGGAGCAGGAGATGGGCCTCGGAGAGAGCACACCAGGCTTTTTACAAGACGAGGTAGTGCCACCGCAGTTCGTGGATGAGCCTCCCGAGCAGAACAAGCTCAAGGAGGCCGCTGGAGGTGTTGGCTAGCATGCATGAATTGCTTTGGTCTATGGCCAATATCGAGCAACTAGTTATTCATTGTTTCATGAGCGTTCGGATACCCACCGGAGTTCGTCTCGACACTTGGTCGCGTCAGTTCTACATTCTTCAATGCCAATGCTATAGGCTTCTTCCCTCTCCAGAAGGGCTATGCAGCATGTTCACAAGCTGGCGGTTTGAAAGCAATTTGCCCAACGCCCATCGCATGGCGGTCGGCACTGTCCTATATTTCCATTCCACTCCACCCACTGCTTCATGTATTCTTCTTCAAATCCAGCGTCCAGGCTCTCACCGCCTTGGGGCCTTCATGGGCCGCCTTGAACAGCTGGCGTTCGGTTTCATCCAAACCTCTGAGGAATTCGGCACCTTCACCTAACGCGCCGCGCGGATTGAGCGCCTGGTCTGCGATTTCCGCGGCTCGCAATTTGAATGTCTGCACATGACCAAGTCAGTCTCGGTGTCCTCATTCATCCAGCAAGGACTCTGCCCACGCACACTTAGTAGCGTATCCAACACAGCGCGATCGTCAAACAGCTCCATAATTCGCGCTCCCAGGGCATAGAAATGCGGTGCTTGGGCCCGCAGGTCGACCGTTCTCGGGTCCGCCTTCAGGGCATTTATGACACGCTGTTGCAGTGGCGTGGGAAAGTCCAGCGTCACGAGCTGAGACGAACCAGGCGTGTTCCTACGGTGCGCACAACTCGTGGTTAGATTCAATACTGTAGCCCGACGTGACATGCCACAATTTCCGTGGAGCAGAGTCCAGAGCAATCTGCAAGCGGACTGGACTTACCCTGTCGACACTGCCAGCATGATCCCGAGCCACATGGGCAGATCGAGTTTCGTGCCGGCCTTGACCTAGCACGATGCATCAGGCTAACTGTGATGTGTACGCGGCGGTGATGACCCAGCAGACTTACTGTTCCGCCGACATTGCCCTCCAGAAATCCCAGCCCAGGCACGTCCAGCTCGAACGTACACGGCAGCTTTTGGGAGTCGGTCAAGATGGCGTCAACGTCGTAATAGGACATTCTTTCCCCCGCTTAGACATGAGAACAATGCCTGCCTCGCCAACTCAGACTCCACGATATTCGCGTTCTCTTGCGTGCCAGAAGTCGATGACAGGGACCAGATCGACACCTACCGTAGATACCTATGTAAAGTTGTTGCCCGGAAATCCGCTTTTGGTTTAGGCAGTTCGGCCGTTTCGGGCTGGGCACGCCGCCGCTTTTGACGTCTATAAGAACCGTCTCCCTTGGATCTGACCACCAGCATTCCAGATGCGTACAAGGAGTGATACAGTGGTCGTTGTTTGCACATGTTTTGGTCACCCCCGATCTCCATGTTGAGAATATCATCTCCTCTTGCCACGCGTTTCCTTACTCAACATGCTGAACTCTACAACCTAAGGGCTTCTTGGGGTTTGTTATCTCGTTTGTCTGCCTTTCTAAACTCAGCATACAAGGCTGCTATTACTGCTCTTACGTAGAAGAGTAGACTTTCAGGCACAGGCGCAAAGCCATCATGTACACAAGACCCCACGTTCTGACGATGAGACTGCTGACCCAAAGATGGATCGGGGTATGACGTCCAGAGCGAACAGCGTCGACTTTTTGCTAACAGAGGCAGACTGCGATTTCTCACCCGCTGATCCAGATCAGGGACGCAGGAGAAAAAAGGCCTCGGCGTCTTTGCTAAAGTCAATATTCCTCGAGGCACACGAATTGTCGCGGAGGCCCCGCTGATGAAATTGGACCTAGTCGGGGACTCGACGACAATCTGGAAAGCTTTCCGCAAACTCAAGCCTTTGGAAAAGGAGAAGTACCTCGGATTGCATTACCTGGAATGTGACCTGGACTACGAGCTCACGAATCCCGCTCTGGAGAATAATCGACAGAGACACCGGATGGCAAAAGTGCTTGCGATCTATCGGATGAACAAAAGTATTTGCCATACGGGAACAGTTGTGGTGTCCTACCTCCCTTCCCGATTCAATCACTCATGTCTCCCAAACACAAAATGCGCCGAGAATCCGAATCTGGGCGACGGGGTTCTGACCGTTCATGCCGTGAGGGACATCAAAGAAGGCGAGGAGCTCGCATATTCATATGTGCCTGACTTCCTCAAGCCGAAAGATCAGCGGCAGGAGAAGCTCTTCTGGCAAGGTGCCTTTGTATGTCTATGTGAGGCGTGTTCGGATTCTGATTTCGCCAGCTCGATGGATCAGAAAAGACAGGAACTCTCCAGACTTGACCGACGAGTCTCCGACCGTGAGCAAAAACCTCGGAGAAAGAGAGTGGACGCGTCAAAGTCAAGTGTCTTGAAGGATTTGGAGCAGATGGAGGCCTTGCAAAAGGATCTTGGTCTGCACGAAGCTCTCGGTCTCACGTAAGTGCGAATCACACTCGTGCTTCTATCCATGTTCAAGGGTGCTGATTTCCTCGAGTTATACGCGCGCTGCTCGCTACTGCTGTGCTCGCTTGCAGGATAGTCGATTAACGCTTGAGTGGGCTACGAAGACGTTGGCGATCCAGAAGCTGTGTCTTGGAAATGACCATCCGATTTGCGAAGATTTGGCCGAGATGGTCGGCCTGGATCCCCCAAGCGAGCAGCGCCGAAATCGGTAATAACCGGCGGATTGTAGGTCGTTGGCATGGTATAAGAAAGATGGATGGTGCGATCCGCCAAAACCTTTCGCGGTGATGGGTTGGCCAGTTCGGCCTGCTCGACTTTAGACGTCGCAATAGCGTCGGCCCCGACTAGGATGTTGTTGGGCGATAGGTCTAGGATCCTTCTAAACTAACACGCTGCGATGAGGCCAGATAAGGGGACAGACCTGTGTGCACTACCCCCGCCTGGTGCAAGAAGTCTAGACCCGTCACGATCATGTACAAAAATTTCTGCAAGAGGGTCTTTTCAAGAGCCCTGTTCTCGAACAAATCTCTTAAATTGGTCAAGGTAACGCCTAGTGTCTCGAAAACCAGACATTGGTGAAATCCATAAGGACCTCTGATACGGAAGTCGTCCAGCGACACGCGCAGCCGTTCCTTGGCAGGGTGGTGCTCCGCGTCAATAGACTTGATATAGTGAGAAATGGCCAATTCCTGGGTATCATCTTCTCCGACGATGCGGACCTTGAGAGTGACCAGGGCGTTTTCACTCGATGGCAGTCAGCAGAATGCGACGAAACACGGGGTATCAAAGTTGACTGACTGCAGATCCCGGCAGAGCCAGACGGTAGAGGCCGTGCCAAAGCCCAACTTTGCGACGGCCTGGTACCTCGACTGGAAGACCTCGCCCAGTCGGACGGGATAGAACTTTTCGGCTTTGTAGCCAACGAGTCTCTCCTCCTCGAACTTCTCATGCTTCGGGAGGGCGGCGAAGCCGTCACTCGGAAAGGTGCGAGGCTGGATAGACATCCTCCGTGCGGAGCTGGCCATCCACACCTGTTCAAGTCGCCCGGTGAGTCGAGCAGTAATCAGGTAGTTCCAGGGTACGGTTGGAGACCAGGAATGTAGTTGGGACCTTATCATACGTGGAAAGGCCAACGCCATCATCATTATGGTTGGGCGGGCAGGCAGTCGGATGTGGGGTACGAAAGAGCGACAGGAGGTGGACTCGAGGCTCAAGCTTGATCTAGAGTCGACGTTTGAGTTGCCGCCGAAGCCACCCAGTGTTCTGTTGGCGGGAGTAAATCTTCGCATCCACAAGCAGCATCACACAACTCCAGCAGCGACAGACGGGCAGAAGAGGTTAATTCTACTATCAGAATGAAGAAAAACTGTCTGCTCGTACTGGACAAAGTCCACGAGTCTGGACGCTTTTGAGAGGTCCTGGGAGGGCCACCCTGTTCATTTTCAAGCCAGTCCAGAGCACATTGAATGCAACCGGCCGCCTTTTAGCATATTGCTCTCCCCAGACCGGGAAGGGAAGATGCCGTGGGGTGAGCTTTTATAATATGTTGATAGGGCTTAGAAGTTCGACTGTAGATGTAGTCAGACCTCGTCCAATCAGACGCGTCGGTTGCTCCAGTTCTCCAACGCGTGCCCCGGCTCGGCTCTCATTCTCATTTCCTATCTACTACGTACTCCGTACTATTACTGTTGTATCATCAAACCTCAATTCCTCGAGATAAACTCTCCATTTGACAACTCCAGCGGCTCCCGTCTGGTTTCACCCCGTCCAGGAACGACCCGGACAGCGGATCGACTCAAAGCAATGAGCGCCGCCCAGCCCGCTCCCACATCGACGCAAGCACCCTCATCCGCCAGACCACCCGTGACGCTCGGGCAAACGACACACCTCGATCCAGGAGCCTACGTCCGCGGCACTCACGGCATTACTTTGGGCGAGCAGACTCTCGTGCACCCGCGGGCTCAACTCGTGGCGGTCCACGGCCCACTGTCCATCGGTGACAGGTGCATCATCTCCGAGAAGTGTGTCATTGGCGGGCCCGTGGCGACAGACAAACCATCTGAGGGTCCGGAGGGCGCGGGCAGGGGCGCGGGCGGGAGCGGGAGTGACGAATCGGACCCGGTCAAGACCACGATTCATTCAAGGGTCTATGTCCATGCCAATGCGCACGTCCTTGCCGGAGCAGTCATCAAAGAAGCCGTGGTCATCGAGCCACATGTAACCGTTCGTGCGGGCGTGACGGTCGGGTCTCATGCAAAAATCTGCGCCGGTGTGACGGTGGATCGGGATGTCGATGACTGGGCTGTGGTCTATGGGAACGGGGACCTCAAGCGTCAGCGTCGCCGGAAGAGGGACCAATCTGAAACCGAGCACGCTGAACTCGTGGAGACAATGAGGCTCAAAGCTATGGACAAGGAGCGCGAGGGGACCATGGCCATTCTCAAGATGGCGGCCAGGACGGCAACTTTGGCAAAGAAGAAATAATTACACTATATCGAAGTGAACGCCCCGCCCCGCCCCCTACATCGAGCACCCTGCAGATGGAGGACTTGACAGTATCATATCGCCTAACCCGCATGGGCTAAAGGCGACACTCCATGGGGTTGTCCTCCATTATGACGACATGCTTAGTGCCATTCCAAGCCTTCCTAACACAAAACAGTATGCCATCGCCGACATGTTCTGGTCGGTAGGGCGATTTGTGAGAGAGCAGGCTAGGATTCGGCCGCCTCTTCTCAGGTATCTGCGGCGATGATCTGCGTCCTTCCACATGTCGGGCTAGTCAACCGTTCACTGGCCATGGTGATGGTGGAATCAATGGGAGATGTCCTCTCTTGGCCGTGACGGGTAACCTCGTACTCTGGCACGAGACCATCCGCACAAACCTCTGCGTAAACGGGGAGTACCTCCCCTCCTCGGGTCCATTTGTCCGCTTTGGTGACGGGATCGCCTAGCCGCCACTTTTGTACATCGTCGGGTTTGAGAAGGCAATCCTCGGCGGGAGCATGAGTACCTCTATACTTGCCGTCCTGGTCCTTTGCGTAATGTTTGCGCCACAACTCGTAAGGAATCTCACGCATGATAAATGGCGGTGAATCGTCTGCTGCGACATCTCGTTTGCGTCCAGTGCTTAACCTGAGTTTGCGCAAGAAGCTCTTTTTGCGACAGTGGTGTTCCTCCGGGATAGTCTCATTCTCATTACGCTCCAATTCAATCCCTTCGACGCAACCGCATGTGTCATACAGCCCTGCCCTGGTAGGCGGTGCCATCTCTTGTAGAAGGCATGGCGGAAGCACAGCGCAAGACACCATGTTGACACAGGGGGGATCTGAGTCTGACTGAGAGGTCACTCCTAAGCGGCCGACCAACTCGCGGCGGGGCATGCTGATGAGTCGGTGTGAAGACGCAATAGAAGCCAGAAGTTCTGATCGTGAGTTTTACACGCGAGGATAACGGTCATACGATGAGGCTGATACCATTATGCCTGCGTCAAAGAGATGAGAACTATACAGGCCACGAGTATACACTTACGGGTAACACTCCTATGTCGAGATGAGGAGAATACCACCCTCGACCTTGACAACGGCTTTGCCCTGGCTAGAGCATCAATAGGGTGAGGTTTAGAAGTACGACGTACGGTGTACTGTACTGGGCAAAACAGCAGCAACCGTTGGTGGTGGTTGTGATGCAGTGGTGACGACAATAATGGCTGCGGTGGTGGTGGTGGCGGTAATACTAGAAAATGACCGACTGCGGAAGGTTTGCCGAGTGCCCAGCCTGCGCCTCCGCCGGTGGCTGCGTGGCAACTTGAAGTTTCCGCGAACGCGTCAGGGTTAGTAACCCTAAAACACCACCTCGACCTCGACACACCGATTCGCCATGCCCCCCCGTCGAGCTGCTCGCTCGGTGAGCAGGAAAAGCACTCCTCTGTCGCCCCCAAAGGCTTCGTCAATCTCTATCTCTCCTGACGCATCATATGGAAAACCCCTTCCGTCCAGATCCTCAGGCCGCGATGTCACCGCCGCCCAGCATCAATTGCAGAACATTGACGAGGTGTCGGCCGCCGTGGATGAGGAGTCTGAGCCCCAGCAAGATGACGAGCTTACTAACAGATTCTCGCCTTCTCTTGAACCAAGTTCTCAACGCTCTGACTTGCAGAGCATGTTGGATCAGCTGGATCCAGTTGCCATAATCGACAACATCACCCTTCTACATGACGACTCCAGCGATCTACTTAATCTCTTTGGCGGACTCGATGATGCTGCACTCAGTACCTTTATGAGAAAGCTGTCAGAACCGAACTCTCCCCATCGCAAACGCTTTCGAATTCGAGAAAAAAGATTCTTGACCAGTCGAGAGCCATATGGGGAGTTGGAATTCATTAAGCCAAACCTCGTCCTACATTGTTTGACAGCGAACTCCGCCGAGGGCGCTCCTCACGGTCCCTGGAGACCAGATCCTGTTCTGTATTTGGCCAATCTCGCCCTGCAAATGATCGCCGTGTTGAGCGGAAACCCGGAAGATGAAATCGACTATCTCGAGTACATGTTCAACAACTTCCCATCACCATTCGCTGACATGGATTCTTTCGCAATTGGGGACCATATGCAGGAGCAGACTGCCGACATCACTCTCCAACTTCTCACTCAATTTTATATTCACCGAGCGGAAGCGGACAACGCTCGCCCGGAATTTGACCCGGATGCCTTGCTCGAGCAAATATTCTGGGTTGACGACGAGTCGCAACGGGTATCCACGCATCTAAGCGCACCTGAGAACGTTGCCGAGCGCATAGAGGCCATCAGAAGCCACTTCCGCATTGACCCACAACAGTCGGTGGATGTCGATGCTTTAAAGCGGCAATTTTCGTGGCCGGACTTCGTCGTTCAACTGGCAAAATGGACCATGGCCCGCAAACAGGAACTCGACGACCTGATCCGATCAAATGGTGGTATAAGTACCATGAGTGCCATGCTTGCTGCCAGAGCTCCCGAGGTTATTTCAGCCGACCGCCCAGAGCTGCAGGCCCCATCAGGGCCGCCGACAGGCAGCAAGCTCAATTCCCGCTACAATAGACTGAAATCGCTCAAAGCAATGCATGCCGCTGAGACATCTGGTGCTGATGCAAGTCTAGCCATGGTCGCTGAGATAGAGTCGATTCGCGAAACCCCACAGTCACCGATACCTACGCAGAACGTTCATAATGGGCCCGGGGACGAAGCTGAGTCTTCCGTCCAGGTCCCGGAGTCTTCTGAAGTGGGTCTTGAAGACGAAGGCGATCCTGTTCTGACTCAGCAGACCGATCTAATACTTGAGACACTTCGCCGACAGAAGGAACAGAGCGAAAAGGAGAACAAGGAGGTCGTGGCCAAGAAAACGTCTTTTCTGGACCGACAAGAGGACGCCGAGAGAGTTCCATGGAGCGAAGCTTCCGAAGGCGATTCTCCTCCTCGGCAGCCGGCAAAGCGCCAGAGGTCAGCGACTGAACCATCAGAAGACGATGATGAATACGAGACCGATCAAAGAGTTGTGAAGATGCCTCGAGTCAGTAACATGCAAGGCAGACGACAACCTGGGATAGTTCGGGATCGTGATTTAGGCCGCAGACCATCAACCACGGAGGAAGTTAATCGAGAGGCGGAAGATGACGGTGACGGCCAAGAGGCATCGCAGGCCACATCTACTCCTCAGAGAGGGCCACCTCCTAGATCGAATCCAGCATTACTAGCTTCTCGCCTTACTGAAGCCGGACGACCTAGACACCGCATGCCACGTTCAACAGCACCACAACCAGACACGACCCAAGCAGGTGCCCAACAACCGTCGACCAGCCGCCCAGCCCTTCACACAATCTCTCCGTCACGAGCGCCCTCTTCAAGCCCGCCAAACCAGCAGCGCCCTTCGACGGCTCCCACTCGACGCGTTGCTCCTCCTGCTCATGCTGATACCCCATTGGATATGGAACCGCCTCGTTCGCAATTTTCCCGCGTGAATCAAGAGGCCAAGCTCGCAACGCGTCTCTCCCGCGAAATTCACTCAAGCAGCCAAATCCAAACCCGCAAACCCTATACCGACGCCGAAATTGAGCGTCTGATGGAGATGGTGGCCATGCACGGAACGAAATGGGCACTGATCCTCCAAAAGGATCTTGGCCATCCGGATGGGCCGCTGTTGCAAAATCGGACGCAGGTGCAGTTGAAGGATAAGGCTCGGAATATCAAGTTGGACTTTTTGAAGTACGTCTAAACACCACTTCTTTCGCCTACCCTTCCTACGCCCGAAACTCCCCTTTGGAGTTTGACCTTTCCAAATATGTCTATTTGAACCCATGCAGTACCATTACTAACCTGGTCTCAACAGAGCCCGTCGCCGTCTCCCTGAAGGTTTCGAGTCTGTCAGCATCGGATCCCGACAGATCAGCAACCTGCGTAGCCTGGGGATCGACTATGTCGAGGGTCGCTTTCAGGGTGCAGACTACCAGCGCTACGACGATAACAGCTTCGGCGACGATGCCGGATGATAATGTCAAGAAGCCAACACATACCTCGTCCGAGACTGGTCGGTTCAGACTTCAAAGGCACCTCATGCGTGAGGCACAGGGAGCCTTTCACTTCTCTTTCCTTTTCTGTTTCTATGCTCCATTTTGTATCGACGGTTTCGTGTTCAAGGGGGCATGTTTGAACGCTGGTGCGGCAAGGCACGCCTTTATGTCATGGCTTCGTAGGATCGGTCTTGGATTTACAGCGGAGACGAGAGATCATTCGGCGTGAGGAAAGGCAATACCACTGGCGCGGCTCTACACGGCGCCGACTCTGCGATGCAAATCGCCTCGGCGAAGCAAGGGCTTTTGGACAAGACGAACGCCTCCCTGGGAGTTCAATAATGAATGACATTGAAGTTTCACGTGGTATCTGTGCAACGCAAACATATGGCAATCAGGCAGAGGGACCAAGGGGCCTATATCAAGAATCCGCAGTCCCGCGTCACATGGTCCCGTTCTTCACCTCGTCGCCATCGTCATAAACTCGCTGAAGGCGTCAAAAGATCCCGCAATCACAGCGACCCCACGCCAGATAGTTCCTGTGTAGTATACATGTACGGTACTACGCACAAAAGCTTACCACACCCTCCTCCCCTGTCACTGTGGCAGTCTTCTCGGATAGGTCTGCGGTTAAAGATCGTCGCATTCATAACCCTTTCGTAGATACAATCCAGCTTGCATAAAAGTAAACCCTAAAACGCCGTGCATCAGTGATATTGGACAACCGGCCTCGAGCACCGACACGCCCCGCCAAATAGGCCCCTGACAGGCCTGCCTCGCCTTCTTTCCCTCACTGATGTGCGGAATCACACGTCAGAATCAATCCCCCAGCACAAACTCCGCCAGTGCTCTCTCCTGTGATGTCCAGTGCTCGGGATGTTGGACGTCCACACCTAGATTTTCAAGCTGCACTTCTCTGATCGACCACATCGGCTTCTCCACCGACTCAAACGGTGAACCGTCTTCACCCATGGTAACGTCCTGGTCTCCGATGTTCTCGAAGGGAGACGTATTATCCCAACCACTCAGATCAAGACCTTCGATGCCATCGAGATTGACCAACCACGAGTCGTCCTCGGTCTTCTTTGTCTGTACAGGTTTCTTGTCTTCACCTGCAGCAGCGTCGGAAGGAAGATCCTTATCGCTGCCATCCTCGGGGCTCTTGGACTTCTCTGTTGACGTGTCTGTCAGAGCGCCATTAGGACCTTCCACGATTTTTCTCCATCTTTCGCTGGTATTACGGTAGGCTTGATAGTACTTGGACTGAAATTCCTCCGTTTTTTCTTGCGAGGGGAAAAGTTCGTCCCAGTCGTCACCGCCAAACGCGATGCGTAGTTGCTCAAGCGTAATGTTACTATGCTTCCAGGGATCGTCGTCTCCTTTGGAGACATCACCCAGTTTCGCAGCGACCCCCGGTCCGCCTTGACTCGGGATTTTAGACATGGGAATCGGAGTGGATGCATTGTTCTCGCCTTTGACATTGAAACCTGCCGTGGGCTGACCGTCCGATTTCGGCTTCTTGATTTGCTTGAGATTCTCGTCCAAGTTGAAGGCAGAACGTAAAGACTCGTGCAGGAATGCAAGGGGATCGGTGACGGGCTCCATGTCCAGTTTGTGAGTGACATTGTGATGTTGATCGAGCTCGGCCTGGCTTGAAAAGCCTTTGAGCTGGTGCTCACAGCCTGCAACTGGACACTTGAACGTCTCCACGGGCTTGGGTGTTTTTGTCGCTTGCGGGGAAGTGGTGGTGGGAGTAGCAGCGGTGCCCTGGGTCCCAGCCGTGGTTGCAGCCTGTTGCTGGTTCTTCTTCCGCCGTTTCGGGTCGGCAGGAAGCTTGAGGTCTTCTTGCTTGAGTCCCGAAGTCGCGTACCTCGGCGTGCCGTGCCCTCTCTCACCAATTTGAAAGGGCGGCTGCGTGGCTATTGGAGCCGGAGGAACCTGGTTGGCCTTCATGGATTTCTTGCGTTCATGCTCCTGCGCTTCTAGCAAGCTCAGATTCTCGGGGGTTAGCTGCGCGGGTTGCGGACGCGCTTTGTTTTGGTGAGGGATCTGGGCGGCAGTTTGCTGGAACTTCGCGGTAATATTGTTGATGATAGCATCTACAGTCTCTGGTGAGATGCTAAAGTTGTCAACCACCTCAAAGGTCCGATTCTGGAGCGCCTGTGGTTTGAATTGGGCAATAATTTGCAGCTTTTGCGCCACGAGCTGCTTGATAGCTGCATCATTTGGTTCGATGCGGTAGAATGCCATGAGGAACGCATCGAACCTTCCGAGCATATTCTTGACATTGTCAGAAGTCAGCATTGATATGATGCGCTTCTTGCTTGCGGCATCCATGTTCGTGATGGGCCGGGGCTTCGGCATGCTGGCCTGAACTTCTTTGCTCAGTTCCACAATGCGGCGCATCGTTGCCTGCTGACGTTGATAATTCATATACTGCTGCTTCTTGACCGGGTCTAAAGCGTTGAATTGCTCCTTGGTGAGATTCTGCCCCCCGGGAATCTTGACACCATCCAGCTGAGGTTGCACCTGCTTAGCCGGATTCGGCACTTGGATCACATCCTCGTCGCTGGGCCTTTTGATAGGCAGCGCGTTGTTTTGCGATTGTCGAGCCTGCTCAGGAGCTTGAGCTGAGGGCGGCCGTGGCTGTTGGCCAGCCTGTATGTTGGGTTGAACAGGTGTCTGAGGCTGTACCAGTCCTTGCATACCAAATTGCTGCCCAGGAACGCTTCCTTGCGAAGGCATAAACTGCATTGGCTGTGCCATGCCTTGCTGAGCGTTCTGCTGTTGCATCGCCTTTTGCTGCATCTGTCGGTGGCGATTGATGAGCAGGGCCCGTATTTGTTCATCTGGGAGAGTGGCTAGCTTTGGGTTGTGGGATCGAAGTCTTTGGATGTCTTGTTGGCTTGGTGGTCGAAACGGCAACAGCCCAGGCGCCATTCCGGGAGCCATACCGGGAGCCTGGCCAGGGACACCCTGCCCTGGACCTTGAGGCATCTGGTGAGTCTGCTGGGCCTGTTGTACTGGAACCTGCCCCGCCATCACATTGTTCTGCTGTTGTACATTCTGGCCACGGGTTTTCATGATGTGAGCAAAATGCGTTGCCTGGATGTCCAAGGCTTGAGCTATGGGCAAGTTTGGCACCGGGTTTGCTGTCAACCATTGTTTCAGTTGACCCCAGTTCTTGATGTCTGGCATTGGGGTGTGCTGCCTGACATTGTTCAATACCGCTGGAGGCACCGGCTGTTGGTCCATGACTTTCATTTGCTGGGGCGTCAACTGTTGTCGATGCGGCTGACTTTGACCCTGTGCATGAGAAGCCTGTTGCTGTGACTGCTGCTGCTGCTGCTGTTGTTGCTGTTGTTGCTGCTGTTGCTGTTGCTGTTGCATCTGCATTTGACGTTGTCTCATCAACTCCTGGGTTTGCTGCATTTGCCCTTGAGAGCCCGGCATGGCGCCCATGTCCTGACCCTGGTGAGACACGGCGCCAGCGGAGAGTGATTGCTGCATGGGCATAGGCCCAATATTTGCGCCACCGACAAAAGCACCATTCTGCATCTGAGCGGTAGGTTGAGGCTGCTGTAGCTGCTGAGACTGTGGCGGCATACCCGGTGCTTGTTGGGACTGGCTTCTCTTCATGTTGCTGCTTTGCTGAAACTGCTGTAGCGTAGCGCGCCACTCACTCTGTGGCTTCTGTCGAAGAATAGCCTGTAGAGCCCCTGGAAAGCTAGCCAGGGCCTGCTCCCGCTTCTGGATCTCCTGCATGCCCATCTGTTGCTGCTGCCCCGGCTGCATCGACCCGGCCATATGCGGTTGTTGTTGGCTCATTACTGGTGTGGCGGATGGGGCACGAGGAGCAGACTTGGGACTCGATCCGGAGACGTTGGGGCCAACCGGTCGGTTGATGGCCGAGAGAGGAGCATTGGACTGAGGCATTCCTTGCATTTGACCTCGTTGACCTGCCATCTGGGCCTGTGCAGCAGCTTGGGCGCGAGCCTGGGCCTGTGCCTGATTTTGGGCCTGCAGTTGAGCCTGCTGCATCTTGGTGGCTTGTGCCTGTTGTATACGCTGTTGTTGCGCAATGAAAGCCGGGTTCAGGCTAGGGTTCTGATGATGCTGCTGCTGCTGGCCCATTCGCTGGTTGGCCAACATCTGCTGTTGCAGACGTACCTGCTCTGGCACCATGCCCTGGCTGTTGCTGGCGGGAACGACCAACTGGCCTTCTTCTTGGGACCGCAGCCCTTCTGCTTGCAGCCCTTGAAATCGACCCATGTCACTCACAAAGCCACCAGCATTGACGTTCATGCCTTGGTTCATGGAACTCTGAGTGGTTTGGTTTTGAAGCTGACCCATCGTGTTGGCGTTGTTGTTTATCTGGCCACCATTTTGCCCTCCCCCCATCCCAGCCTCCATCTGCTTTCGTCGGCGAAACTCTTTGGTAGCAAGCATACGAAAGTAGTAGATAATCGGATCGACAGCTTTCTGGGTCAGATTCTGCCTTAATTGAGGGTTCATGTTCTCAACGATATTACGCATCTCTTCCTTAGGAGTGCTCTTCGCGAGTTCGGCGGCACGGACATTGATCGTTTTGTTATCTTCCGACGTCAGGCCCGATACCTGGCCCAGCTTCTGTTGCTCATTCGCCTGCATCATGGGAGTTTGGGCCTGGTTCATCTTGGGAGCCCCTTGGTTCATCATCGGTTGGGCTTGATTGAACATAGGGGAGCCTTGCATTTGCTGTTGGAGGTGTGGCGGTAGGGCCATGTTCGGGTTCATGTTTTGGCCCATCTGCTGCATTTGCACCATATTTTGGTTGGGCATTTGCATATTTTGCATGCCCATTGGCATATTTTGCATCATCCCAGCTGCGCCCTGGTTCATCTGTTGAGCCCGTTGATCACGGATCCTCCCCAGCTTCTCACTGCATTCTCGGACATAATCATCCTTGCTGGCACTTTGGGTGAAACTCTTGCGTTCGAACTGGAGGGCAACTTCGATTGCGCGTGGAAGCTCGACCGGTGGTCTGACCAGACGCAATGAATCCACCAACAGCTTGATTTGTGCTGCGCGTTCTTTGATGTGAACGCTAGCCTGCCATCCACTGAAGGGCCCCTGGGCATTGAGCATCTCAAATATGTGCTGCTGGACCGACGGATGACTCAGACTCAATTGTCCAGCCATCTGTTGAGGCATACCTCTATGCATTTGGCTGCCCATTTGCCCTCCCATCTGGCCCATCTGGCCCATCTGGCCACCCATTTGGCCGCCCATTTGTGCCGCCATCTGATTAGCCATGGCCTTTTGTTGCATGTTGTTGGGCATGCCACGGCCCATGCCGGCCATGTTTTGAAACTGCTGCGGATTCATGGGTGCGGCGAGGCTGGCGAGCGAGAATCGCTCAGGCTAGGCAGAGTATTTCAAGGCATCCGGCGTCAACCTATATATTCAAAATGAGAAGTCGTGCAACGAAGACGGGACTCGGGCGAGGTAGTCGAGATTGTTCGATTGTGAACGCGGCTGGCAGGCAAACGGGAGGCAATGGCAGGACTCTCGAAGGGCTGGCAGTGACGAAGACAACAACTGTTGAAGTTGAAAGCGGCGTCGGTTGGTGAGGGTTGGAAATCACTTGTGTGACACAAGAAGAGGCGGCCAGGGCGAAACAGGAGGGTCGAGGCTTCGAGGTCTATCGAAAGAGGAGGCAGGTGTGCCAGATCATGGGAAGAGAGGAGGTCTGCACGCCCAGCAATGTGCGACAACTGTCGAGCGAGAGCGGGATTAGTCGAGGCTGACACTAGGTTTGTGCAAGGATAGGCAGCGCCTGCAGCGAGAAAGAGTTTGGGAGGAGCGGTTGTGGTTGGATACCTGGTATCAGCGGGCGCGTCTGCGGAGGAATCGAGGCCAACACATAGGTTCTGGGCAAGTAGCCGTCCCTACGCCCGGTTGAGAGGGGCAGGAAGAGTGGTGACGGAGGCAAGGTTGCGACCGGGGAGTTTGGGACAGAAGAAAGCAATACAACAGTAAAAGAAGAGGGTTGCGAGGTCGTCAGTCAGTTGCTCCGCGATGAGGGTGGGCAGGAGTAGATGGTATGAAAATGCCGCTTGGTCGCAGGTCGCAGGTCGCAGGTGATATGGTGATATGCTGGATCGACCCAGATCGGTGGAGCAGACTGGCTTTAGTGAGAAGTTAGACGTGAGCTACAGGGATGGACCGTGCAATGTGAATGCGTACCGTCCAAGGTACTCCGTAGGTGGCCGGCATATAGATAATGCAATCAATCTACACGCTGGATGTGGCGAGGAAAGTCTCCAGGATAGACTCTAGTAGGTCAGGTACGTGAGGCAGAAAGACGAGAAGCAGCGGATGAAAGAATAGTCAGATACGAGTAGGCTCTCTTCCACGGGATGGATGGATGGGTGCTGTTGTCGCAGAGAGCATAATAGTGAAGGAACTCATTACTGTATTAGTGTGGGTGACGGCAGCCTACCGGGAAGTACCAAGCAGTTCAGGGCTCAAGCCTAAGGGCCCTAGGCCCTCACCGGCCAGTAGTGCGTGCAACCTCCACGGCGAAACAATGCCTTAGTGCCTAAACAGAAGACGAAGCAGGCAGAGCAGGCAGGACCTAAGGAGCCTAGAGAGCCCTAGGAGCCCCCTAGCACTATATTTAATAATGAGCCTGAGCTTTAGCCTTACTGTCCCTAAGGAGCCTTCCGCCCTGATGACCTGAACCTACAGTAACCATTGCCACACCACTGGCCCAGGCACCCACGTCACCCAACCCGACACTACCGGACCAGGTCCTGTACATTCTCTGTAGTAATACTTGTGCATCTGTGATCCTGAGTCGCTTGCACTTGGACTGTGTGCAACCGAAGCACCGACTATTACAGTACAGTACGGCACATTTCTGGGGTTTATTCCCTTCTGTCACTTGAGCGGCGTGGACAGTTATCATCTTCGTTCTATACAGCTCGCACCTCCTGGTGTCGCGGCCCAACCACCACCTTAATCGAGGCGCTCGAAGGCTCCGGAGTACTCACTGCCCGGTTCTGACCTCTACCTGTAACTGGTTGCTTTGCGACATGCCTGCTCTATCTCAACGCTTCAACCATTGATGGCTACTGGCATACACTTTGCTGAGGCGCTCCAGATTCCTGAATCATGGCCTCTTCTGTCGGCTCCGATGTCTTCGCCCTCGTTGCGTTTTCAACTATATCGATCGCCGTCCTCGTCCTCCTACGACGCTATCTTCCCCTACGGACCACGCCGGCCTTCCTCCTAGTCCCTATCTTCTTCTCCCTCGTCCTCCCCGCGAGTGCCATTCTGTTGGTTCCGATTGATCTTGCGTCAAGCGCACGGGAGAGCGAGCATGGAGGCAAGGGGATATGGTTGCCAAAGAGAGCTGTACTGGTCTCATGGAGAATCGTCTATTGGTTGACCTTTGTCCTGACATGGGTTGTGCTTCCACTGCTGGGAGAATACGTGGACGCTGGCTATCGCGATCCAAGGTCTCGCATGATCTACTCCTTGCGCGCCAACGCCAGGTACCAACTGATCGTCCTTGGCTGCGCTGTGGCCGGTCTGGTCTATATGATCTTCTCCTACGGCTTCGACTTTACGGCTATCAGGGGTTTGGTCATGGCTCTGGCTTACGTCTGGGGTTTGATACTAGCCATCTATCTCATGGGTCATGGACTAGTTGCCATACCTAGAAAGATGTTCCGGAAAGCGAATATCAGTGACAGCTTGCGACGTGTGCAAGCCCAGGCACCCCCGGTTCATGAGAAGCTGGAGGACGCCATCTTAGCCTTAGAGGAACTAGGAGCACAGGTGATGCAGCTCAAACAAAGGAAGACCGGAACCGCCCGGGATTTCCAAGAATGGATCGAGGAGTTGGTGGATATGACCGGGCAGTTGGAGAGTCGTGTCTTCGCGAATCCAATTACCGTTGATGCCTCGGCCAAAGTTCCGGCAGTCGTCACGGAGCGATACCTGGCAGACCTAACCCGGAGACTCGTTCGAGCCCGCCACCGCCGAGCAAGATACATTCGTGAATGGGACAATATCGTGCAGACAGCAGCGGATCTTCAGGCCATCCTCGACTCAAAAGCATCCAAGAAGTTGGATTTTGGCCGGGCGCCCTCGTCCCTCTTCGGTCGAGTCTCCTTCCTGACACCGTTCATGCGCTACCACTTGTACGTGCATGTCGTTCCCGCATTGAGAATTGCGTTGGGAGGACTCTTCTCGCTTGCCTCTGTGGCCATCATCTGGTCTGAGATGATCAAATTCCCTGCGCCTCACCTCTCTGCGGTGAGCCTCACAGTCATCCACCATCCCAGCAACCATAATTACCAGATCGGGTTCGGTGGCCAGCTCGTCTCCTCCATGTGGATCACGTACATGTGCGTTTGTGCCCTGAGTAGCTTCAGTGACGTCCCGACCTGGAGACAGCGAGCGCTGGTCAAGAGGAACACCTACCCAGAGTCTGCATGCTGGTATTCCGGACAGATCGCCAAGCTGACGGTTCCCTTGGCCTACAATTTCCTCACTTTCCTCCCCAAAGACATCCAGCAAACATCTACCTTCTACAACTTCCTAGGCCGCCTGATCAACCTGACTCCACTGGGCACGTGGTTTGACTATCTATTCCCCATGTTCATCTTGGTGCCCGTGTGTGCCACGCTGTTCAACCTGTACGGCAAAATCAAAGACATACTCGGATTCGGTATCCTCGAAGACAGTGAGGAGGACAATCCGTCTGGCTTCGGCACTGGCGGATGGCGCGAGGGCCGCGACCTCATCACACGCGATCTACAGGGCAACCGCTCCACAAGTTTGGGAATTTCAGATCCGCCGCGTTCTTCCTCCTCCTTCGATGTTGCGCGGACCTCACGTGCTGAACCGACGAGATGGGTCCCCTCCTCCACACAGAGGACAACACCGGGCATCTCGACGACACGGACTTCAACGGCATCTAGAGTCGGCGGTTCGAGAGTGCCTCTCGACCCAGAACCCGAGGAACAAAACTTCTTCACCCTGTTCGGCCGGAGGGTCAAAAATACCTTCGACACCTTCGACACACCCAAGTGGATGCAGCCGTCGCGTTCAGGGTCAAGCGGTGCGGCTGGCTCCGGAGGAGGAGGATTAGGCTTCAAGCGCCCGAAATGGATGGGTGGCGGCGGCGGTGGTGATGATAGGCCATCTTCCAACCCCCAGGACTCGAACGCCGGGTCCGACCCAGGCTCGAACGTTCTAGGGCTATTTGGCTCACGGTCAAACGACGGCAGGATCATGATATAGCTAATATAACATATAGGTACATTTTCATCGAATGTAGATTTTAGTCCAATCGGTCGGATGGCTCGACCCTACATAGATGTACAACTGGGCTTTTGCACAAACGATATGAGCAGCCTCATCAATTCGTTAATTGTAGTCACCTTGGTCCGTTCTGCCCGCAGCAGACTATCTCTCTTTCGAGGTATCTCTATCCAGGCCAGCCTCAGCCTTGCATACATGTACACTTCATCGTCCAAGTTCATTGTCGAAGGGACGGAGACCCTGCCTGAAGAACCCTCACATTCACCATATCGTGCCTGGATTGGACCCTATATCATCATTAAAAAGAAGTTGGACATTGTCAAAGAAACAAAGTGGCCATAAAGCTCGTCTTGGTTGTCTTCTCCCTTCCCAAATACCGAAGAATGCTGGATTGGTCATATTATATCTCCCTCACTGGCATTCCACCGGGCCCTGTCGGTGGCGGCGTCGCAATGGGGTATCTCCCATCTGTTCCCGCCCCGGCAGCGCTGGCGGGTGGGATTCTCGGAGGGCCCATCATCATTCCGCCTCTCATTCCAGGAGCGCCGCCTCCTTGGCCTCGATTCATCGGTCGCCCGGGCGGGGCAATTCCAGGGATTTCAAAATCCGGGTTGCCTGCCAGCAGTACATCTCGCTTCAATTGCTGGTCTCGTCTCCGAATAGGAGGGCCGAATGAACCGAATTCCCCGCCGGCACCCGGTCTCCAGTTAGGGTTGACTCCACGCTGGCTAACCGACGTAAAGTTACTGGCATCGCTCTCAGCAGGCGATCGAGCTCCAGGGAGATCTTCGTAAGAATTCGTCTGGGGCAGTGGGCCAATGGAATCCGGTCGCTGCAGTCCAGATTGTCCCGGCGTTAGAAGCGTTGGCACACGTGCTTGATTTGGGTTCGACGGCATTGGTAGCATCGGTTCAGGTTCCGACGCAAACCTAGGATCCACATCTTCATAGTATGCATCACTGCCACCAGAGTTCACGCGTGGTCTTCGACCTTGGCCACCATATCCTCCCATCTGACTTCCGCCTGCGGGAAGCTCTACCGGGCCATAACGTCCAGGAGAGCTTGGTTGGGCAAAATCGTCGGGGGGCATGGGGTTCCACTGGGCCCGAGGGGGCACATATCTGATCGAATTAGCCTGAAGTGCGATGCTGGATGAAGACAACTTACGGATCTTGACTCTGAGATCTACCTAGATGGAAATCCCGTGTGGACGTGCCTGCCAGTTCTGTCGCTTCGTTGGCTGGCAACGGAGGCATTCCTGGGGGCGGTGAGGGCAGCCGGCCGGTGCCAGCAGGCGACTGAACTCTACTGCCATAGGGTGATCGCCTAACCTGTGAAGGGGACTGTGCTCGTGCACCGTACGGGGTATGGTGTTCATCTGGCCCGGTCGTGTAGACGGAAGGGCTGGTCACATCAAACCTCCTTTCCCCATCTTCAATGAAAGGCTGCGATGCAGCAATGGTCAATGGTGGTCCAGCCCGATTGGGGTATTCTTCTGGCGGTGTGTATCCGGACGGGGAGTCGTTACCACCATTGAGAGGGTATCCAGGAGGGGGTCGTCGCTGCCCACCGGCCATCATTGCCCCTGCGGCCATGCCACCCCCGACGCCAGCGCCCATGGGAACTCCGCCTCGGCCGCGTCCGCCGTAGCCCCCTCGCATATCTGTAGAAAACCCTCCCCGTCCAGGGTAGTTTTGAGGAGGCGGAGGGCCGCGAGGACCATACCCTCCTCGTTGAGGATATCCTCCACGAAACGGAAAGTTACCCCTACCCCTAGAACCGTAGCCCCTGCCAGGTTGACGGGGTACACTGCCATCTCGATAAGGGCCTGGAGGTGGCCCGTCGTCCCCAGGCCTTCGATCCAGCATAGGCCCTGGAGGGCCACCGGCCGGTAGAGGGGGGGCATTTCCAAACTGATCTCGAGGTCCATCGGGCGGCGGTCGGCTGCCCGATCTTGAAGGAGGGCCGTAAAACCCATCAGACGCACCGTCTCGAGAAGCGACCAAAGTATGTTCATCGGACAAGGCTTGTGACCTCAGGGGTTGGCGATCTTCATCTGTCTTTTGAGCGGGGTCGAATGTTGCGAACGCCGGTAGCCTGTCAGCCCCGGGAGCGCCATTGACCATGGGAACTGCGGGATCCGCGGTGAAGGATTGAGCGGCCATCTTGGATTCTTGGGCCTGTCGGGTGTAAAAGTTCTCCCCACTCATTTCGGCATTTTCAGCAATTCTCTTCTTGCGGGCCTTTCGAGAGACAAGGGTTCTCCGCATAGCACAAGTGACCACACCGGACGCCGTGATTAGAATTGTAGAAGCAAGAACAATCCAGCCTCCCCATTGTAAGTGTGGGACAAACAAGAGTATATCCACCAGGAAAGCCAACAAGGTGACCAGCAACGTTGGGAGGAGAAGGATCAGGAGGCCGAGGAGGTAACGGGCCGAATGCGAGGGAGAATGGAGGTGAGCGGCTGCAGCCAAAGCGAGGCAGACCAGGTTACAAAAGGCGGCGACCGGATGGACGATGAGCAGAGACGACAAGGAATGGCGGGCGCTGGACGGCAAGTTGAAATCGCCATCGCCTGCAGAACCAAACAGGCCATCTAGTGCAAAGTGAGCGAGAATGCATGTGCCAGGGAAGGAATTGGTCAGTACCCGTTGTATATCCCACCCGGATCCCACTACATTGGGAACCTTTACAGTAGCCGAAAACGCCAAAATTGACTCCCTGGTAGGTTGCAATGGGGATGCTTTTAACGACCGGTGTCGAGATAACCGACAAGAGCAGGAGAACGAAAGAAACGAACAGGAGAATCGTCAAAGGGGTGGCAGGTCTCAGCATCGTTCAAGGTGTAGCTGTACGATGTGGTGTCGGGTGAGATAGAGGATGGGAATCAGATCAATGGCGCAACCGCGCGGGACTGCCAGAGATCGGTGGTGCGCATGGAGGTGACAGAAGCGAGTGAAAGAGACCGCAGGTTGACGGTTGGACAACGGACGACAAGACAGCCAGATGAGAAGAAGTGAAGAACGAGAGATGTGGTTTGTCGGCAGTCGATATTCAAGTCAAGTTGGATGTGCTAAGATGGTGGAAATGGAAATGGTAACGGTGGAAGTGGGAGGGGTGAGTTGAACGCAGGTGTCTGGCTGGTGTCTGGTGTCTGATGTCGGACAGAAAGGCGTTTGAGGCGCAGTTCCAAGTTCAAGATGTTGCATGCACGGGCGGGATGGAAACCAGGCGAGTGGCAGGAGAGTGGGAAGTGGAGAGAAAGCCCCTAAATTCCCATGCACTGGCCACAGTCTCGCCTACAGTATCGCCCACTAGAGAGGTTAGGTGGTGCTAGGCTGGTCTTTGGCGTACTTTGGCGTCCGTAGGCGTCATTATAGAGAGGCTAAAAGTCCGGGTAAGCTGTCGACTAGGCTAGGTGATAAGAATCCACAGCCTAATCCCCAGCCTACGGGGGGCTCACACCAGTTAAAGAGCGGCATGGTGGACGGGTGGGAATTAGACCCAATCTCAACGGAGACGGAGATGGACTCTGGAGTCTGTCCCAGTAGTTATACGGAGTGATAGTACATAGTTGCAACGCTACGGACCAGCCTTATTTTTATTGCAGGTATGGATACGATACTCCATACTCTTGTACGAGTGCGGATAACATAGCACTCAGGAGTCGCACATATGCCTGCCGTCTCTTGGGTGTTTCAGTATGGCGCCCTTTGAAACATGGCCCTCACGTGAGTTGCCACGCTCTGGGGTCCGTTATATGTGCTCCCTGTATGTCCCTGGGGAAAGGGTCAAACAACTTGTGACGTCAACTCTGTATCTGTACATGTGTTCCACCCAATTCCCTCGAGATACAAAGCTCTTGCAGGCTCAACTTCTGCGGAGAGTGTGGAGATTCATCTTTCTTGACACTTGATATACGTATCGATTATCCAAGTCAGTTTCCACGTGACAGACCAAGCACAGCCAGCTGCTCCCTCTGACCAATCGGCTATTAGCAGCGTTAAGCTACCACTAGATAAAGCTTAAAACCTCACTCGCCAACCAGCTGCCGTGGTTGGGCGGATGCACATCAGGAGACGGCTGCTAGTACTGTAATGCGACGTCATTCGGAATCCCATCTTGCTGCCCACTGGCACTGGTGAGAATTGCTCTTTTGTCCTCCGCATTTCCCGCGTCCTCGTGAGATGCAGGTCCCAAGATCTGCAAGGATCAAGAGGTTGATCCTTCCCTCCCTGTCTTCAAGTCGTTCCTGTTGACGGCAATCCCATCGTGGCACAAGGAACGAAACGCCCTCTCGAAGCATAGCATGCCCAAGGCCGCTGTGTCCCCAATTGCCCTTCCTCCTCCGCTCGGGCCTGCTTCTCCTCCCATTCCACCACCGCAAGATGAACGACCCCGGCCTGGACGACCGCATCCTTGACGCGTCCAATCAGGTCTCTGAAAATGCCTCCCCTTCCCAGCATTCTGCCACCAACGTGCACTTGGACGAGGAAGAGGAAGAGAGGAGTTTCTTGACGCCCGCGAGGTGGTGGTATGCCTCCACCGCGTTCCCTCTCGTTGCTGGTACGTTTGGCCCTATGGCCAGCGCATTCAGCATATGCGCCCTGGTGGAAAACTGGAGAGTAAAAATACCTCCGGGCGGCAGCGAGGAACATGGCATCGACATCAAGGACCCAAGCTGGTACGTAAATCTAGATGCAATGCTGTGGTCCTAGATATTGACCCGTGGCTCGACAGGCTAATTGCTGTCAACGCGGTCTCTCTCGCCTGCGCTCTTATCGCCAACCTGTCACTGCTACTTAACATGGCCCGCCGCATGCCATTCAAGATAGCCCAGCCAGTCACCATTATCGGTTTCTGGCTCGCTTCGATCCTCCTCATCGCTCTCATCGCCGTCGCGTCCCATGACTTCCATGAGCCCGGGGTCCAGAATCAAGCCCTGACCCAAGCCTACTACTACGCCACCTTTGCCGCCGGGTTGTACCAGATCATTTCTTACCTCATGTGTGTCACTGTGTACGGAGCCTACAAGGGCCACTATAGCAAGGAGTTCAAGCTCACCGTTGCGCAACGTACACTGATGCTGCAAACTATTGCATTCCTTGTTTACCAGCTTCTGGGAGCCTTAATTTACTCTCACGTTGAGGGCTGGAAGTTTCTGGATGCCGTGTACTGGGCCGACTTCACCTCTCTCACCATCGGCATCGGAGCTGATTACGTGCCCAAGACCAATGTGGGACGTGGTTTGCTTTTTCCTTTTGCCATAGGTGGCATCATCACCCTGGGTCTTGTGGTCAGTTCCATTCGATCACTGATCCTGGATCGAGGGAAGAAGAAGATGGGGGCACGCTTGACCGAAAAGACTCGAGCTCGATTGGTCATGGAGATTAACCGCATCGTCAACAACAAAAGCCATCTCAGAAGGCGCCTCATTGGATCAAACAACGGTCTCGCCAAGGCACTGGCCACCGGGGCGGGCGATGAGGAGCTGTCCGAGCTCGACAGAAGGGAGGCCGAATTCGAGGCGATGCGAAGAGTCCAGGAAAGGGCGGCGACCGAGCGGAAGTACATGAGCCTAGTGGTATCGACGTTCGCGTTCGCATTCCTGGTGAGTTTGGGTGCTTCTGATGTTTGACTCTTGCTGACTAGATAAAGTGGACGATCGGCGCTCTGGTGTTCTACAGCGCTGAAAAGAACCAAGAGTGGTCATATTTCGAATCCGTCTACTTTTCATATACCACCCTCTTGACAATCGGCTATGGAGATGTTGAACCGATGAGCAACAGTGGAAAACCGTTTTTTGTGTTCTGGTCACTGCTTGCGGTGCCCACGCTGACGATCCTGGTCTCAGACATGGGAGACACAGTGGTCAAAGCTGTGAAAGAGACAACTATCTGGCTTGGTGAGATCACCGTTCTTCCCAGCGATGAAGACACCACGAGAAATCGGTTGAAGCATGGTCTGTATAAAGCCACACTCGGGAAAATTGACCCTCGTCATTCATTTTCCCGAGATATGGAAGAAGGCTCAAGCAATGACGATGACGAAAAGGAACTTCATCCAGGATTAATCCGGCTGTTCGGTAGACATGGTAGAAAGCGAAGAAACAAGGGTGATCATAAGGCGGTAGATCGACTAGCCGCAGATTTTGAGGGCTCCGAAGAGATAGATGAAACAAACGCCCGCAACCAGGGTGATCGAGCGGAAGAAGGCAGGTTTGACCGGTCGTGTGGATTTGCTCCTTGCTGACAGGCACAGATGAACACCATTATCGCCATGCTCTCCTTGCCCAGATCCGCAAAGTATACGCCGACACCATGGCAGCCACGCCCAAAAAGTACAACTATGCGGAATGGACCGTGTTTCTCAAATTGCTGGGAGAAGACGAGGCAGACCCGTCCTACCACAAACGGGCAGTGGACCTAGCCCATGGATCAAAGGGGGAAGAAACACCCAAAGACAGTGGACAAGAGGCCACATACTCGAACCAAGAAGGAACAGGCGCAGAACAGAAGAAGAAATGGAGTTGGATAGGCGATCGAAGTCCATTGATGGGAGACATGGAGGAATCAGAATGGCTACTGGAGAAACTATTCCAGAGGCTAGAGGAATCTCTCCGCGGCGAAGGCCGCGAGAAGGAAGAAGATACCAAGAGGGAGACAAGTCGAAACCATCCGGGTGAGCCGTCACAACCTCCAGAGACTGAAGTTGATGCCACGGGCAGGCATATGGTGAAAGGGAGTCAATCCCACACAGGTCAAGAGAGTGCTGCAAGCAAGCCTGAAGAGGGGGAGCAGGAGGGGGGATGAATTTGATTGAAGCCTAAAACCGGAACATTTGTGAACACATGTAGCGATGGCGTTGAAGGGATGCTCAAAAGTCTTGGATATATTTAATAGGACAGGGACAGGAACAGGATAGACTGCCAGTAATCTCTATGAGGAGCAGTTGGTCAGTTGGTCAGTTGGTCAGTTGGTCAGTTGGTCAGAAATCTCAGAATGCCAAAGAGCATCGCTACCTTGGTCAATTTGTGGGCAGTCTTCTCTTCCTCTTCTTCTCTCTTGCGCTGTCGTTGTGCACAGCCTCGTCTAGTTGGGGGGTAGGGGTGGGGGAGTGGGAGGATATACATACATACATACATACATACATACATACACACATACATATGACTAGGATGGGGATGGGGATGAAGATGAAGATGAGGATGAAGATGAAGATGAAGATGAGGATGAAGATGAAGATGAAGATGAAGATGAAGATGAAGATGAAGATGAAGATGAGGATGAGGATGAGGATGAAGACTAGGATGATGATTAGGATGAAGATGAGGATTAGGACAAGACCGAGGAACAAGCAGGAGGGATATTTCCTCTAGGTTGAGGTTGAGTTCGAACTCTAACATTCTATGGTGTGCTGTGCTGTGCTAGCTCTAACAAACACTGATACCAGCCCCTTAGCACTTCCAGCTCTCTGATGATAGCAACGTGATCCTCTGAGCTTACTACATACATGACTGAGTTGCTTGCTTGTGATCCTCTGATTTTACCACATGACTGAGTTGCTTGCTTGCTTGCTTGTGCTCGTGGGTGCAGCACATACCGTACCCGTACCCGTACCCGTACTGCAGCATTTCACTTTCCCGAACACCGCATTGCTCTGTGTCTATGTCGGCCCTGTCTGAAAACACCGCATTGCTCTCTGTCTGTGTCGGCCCTTTCTGAAAACAAGGCAAGGAAACAAAAGGGGGAAAAAAGGGGGGAAAGGGGGGGAAAAAGAAAAACAGCAAATCCCAAAATCCGAATGCTCCGCCTCTGGCACCAAGTACCGAGCAGGTCGAAAGCACAGAAGAAGACATCCCAAGCTTGCCATGACGGCATATGCAATTTCGAGAGTGGCGTGGCCAGCTTGCCTGCATCACTCCATCACTTCATCACTCCATCACTCCATCCACAGACTGCAACAGTCCTTGTTGCTGAAAGGGCCTGCCTGCCTTCCTGCACCGGTCTCAGTTTCGTCGCCGAGCCCACCCAGCTCTCAGTCGTCATCGAGCATGCTTCAGTTTCAACCGTGGCCCAAGCCCACTTCTGTTCCGTATCGCTTTTGAACGCAGACAAGCACTAGCCGAGGAGTAGCTTGTTCATGGCTGAGTTGACTTGTCATTGCAGGCGTCGATACAGAAGAGGAAAGTGTAGAGCATTAGACAGAAGAAAGCCATAGGAAGACTGGCCAAATATTTGACGAATCTTCTCTTCCGTTCGTTTTTGAATGGTGGTATGTCAAGGAGTATATCCATGAACATACTTACCAGCCATATGAATTCACTCCCGAGTATACATCGAGAAATCAAGTCAGCTGTCGGAAAGGCAGATATTGGATTCAACACCGTCCTAATTACCACAGAAACGATGGGCAAGATCAAGATCAAGGCGAGAAGAGTCCAGACATGAGACCAGTGGAGCACTTGAGACAAGTGGAGCGATACATCTCGAGGCTCTTCGGGAGGCTCCACTTGAAACTGTGCGTAATTTCGTGGATGAGGCTGGACTTGAGGCTGAACTTGAGGCTGAACTTGAGGCTGTTCAAGAGGCTGAACTTGAGGCTGACCTTGAGACTGTCCAACATGCTGAACTTGAGGCTGTCCAAGAGGCTGTTCAAAAGGCTGAACTTGAGGCTGACCTT
>NW_006912905.1:1781389-1828185 GCF_000585565.1 Capronia epimyces CBS 606.96 | reverse complement strand
GTCCAACATGCTGAACTTGAGGCTGAACTTGAGACTGTCCAACATGCTGAACTTGAGGCTGACCTTGAGACTGTCCAACATGCTGAACTTGAGGCAGCTCTTCAGGCTGTTCAACATGCTGTCCTTGAGGCTGTTCTTCAGGTTGCTCTTGAGGCTGCTCTTGAGGCTGCTCTTCAGGCTGTTCAACATGCTGAGCTTGAGGCTGTTCTTCAGGCTGCTCTTGAGGCTGCTCTTCAGGCTGGTCTGGCTTTGGAGGGAAAGGAACCTGTGATTTCATGTCAGTAGTCACTTATTGCAGGAAGGATTTGAGAACATACGGAGAGATCATCGTCGGTAGACATCTCGATACTCATCATCAGAGGTCTCCTCTCATCAGTAGTCCCAGATTCCAAGTCGTTGCAAGGTAGGTAACGCTTGGAGAGTTGGCTAATAGGAAACATCGTGGAAGGAAGAGGTGGGAGAATTTAAGGCCGCAGATACAGCTACTGCTTCACAAAGGCGAGAAGGCAGTGGTGCTAGGCAGTGGTAGAACAACTGCCCGATTGTGTGGTTGCAGTGGTGGACAAAGAGAAACGGCTGGCATCTAGCAAACCTGGTTACGCGAGCTGGCTGCGAGCATAAATAGACTTACATGTGATCAGAGTGAAGCACTCTGTTTTTTGTTGACCTGCCGTATCTGCAGTGCCGAGCACGCGTATCCTTGTCCTGCGGTGAAGAGTTGCACTGTCGGCAGCATGCAGAATAATGCCGACTTTGTCGCATCCGGAATTCGAAGTTTCTTGGTTGAAGCACATCAACTGCTCTTCCCCAGCTTCTCAATGAAACCTCTCAGGCCCATTAGCCCCAGCCAGACAGCTTCCTCAGTCCGGATTGTGCGACTGCCTTGTCCGGGCAGTACATTCACCCAGCAATCAAACAACTCCTTCACGTTCGGTCCGGTAAAGCCCATGTTCTGTAATTCAGGATCATTCCTGGCCGCGTGTTCCAAGCCAGCAACTCCGCCAAAGACAATGAGAACATGTTGAAAGGAAAGCGCGTCCGGGGTGGAATAGTCTGGTCTGGCAAGAACTTCAGGCAAAGGAACTCCTCTCTCGGAGGTACCAAGAGAGATATCGTACCCGCCGTCGAAGGGGCATTCTGTGAAGACATCGGAGAGGCTGCTGCACTGTCGTACGACGTAGCCCCAGTAAAATCCTTTCACTTCTCTCGGAGTACTGGGGGACACTGCTGTTGCGATCTTGGAGGTTGGATTCTGCAGTTCGACGGTGATGCGAGTTCCTCGAGGTATGTTCGCGTCGGGGATTTCTCGTGGCTCAGAAAGACCGACGTCCACGAGGGTCCCGTTTCTGCCGGGGGAAGGATCCAAGGCCACGCCTTCGCGATATTCACACCATTCATTCGTCCTCAAGTGGTGCGGCATATCCAGGCTTGGCAATGTGCCTGCCGTCCGGAGATTGGGGTGCATGGGGAAGAGTGTTCTGCGTAAGTGAGGCGGAGTTTCTAGGTATGACAGGACATGGGCGAGAAAATGATCGGGGTGCGAGAAGGCGGTATAGTCGTGCTCTGCGACGGCAGGTCGTCTGCGGCGTACTTCAGCATCCTCATCGTCGAAGATGACAACCTCGTCGACGCAGAACACTGCCAAAGCTCGGGCGATCTGACCGGCCAGATACGTCTTTTGTTCGTGAGATTTGGCATTGGCAATGATACTGCCAGGAAGGGCAATGGTCAGTGTATATGAGCGACCCCCGGTGGGACGGAAGACGGCAGATGGTTTGGAGGTATCAACATCTGCTTCTCCCTTCAAGTTGTCGGCATCGGCATCGTGCCTTCCCGTCTTAAGGGCCTTGTCATTTCCGGCGTCTCTTTTGCGCTTCTAGAAAATGGTCAGCGCGGGCCGACGGGGGGGAGGGAAAGAGATGAATATTGGCCTACCTTGTCTTTGGGCATCCTAGAGCAGATCAACGTACAGAGCCGTACAGAGCGAACGACGAATAGTACAGAGTACAGGACTCGGGACTCAGGCGGTGGAAATGAGGTCGGTAGTGCAGGATGATAAAATGTTGGCATACATATTTTGCAGGGCAGCCTTGCACCCACGTGCCACGCCAGGCACCAGCCACCATTCACCGCCACAGTCGGCGTCATTGTGGCTTGATTCTGTGCTTATGTAACTTGAATCCCTCAGCCCACGTGAGCCCCCTTAGCCCAGGCCCCTAAGCCCCAGGCCCGTGACTTGGACCGCGAAAGGGGAAAAAGGAGTATGCAACTAACTTCCACTATAATGAGACAGTAAACTTCTGATACCCATGTCTGCCTCGTCCGCCTCGTACTTGACATCCACCCAAACCGCCAGACTTCTGGTGCTTCCGTTTGAAAGTCTGCTCTTTCAGCTGACTCCGTATTGTACCACTACTTACTCCTTATTCTTCATTCTGGTGTACACTTCACCCCCCTTCACCTATCCTTGTACTTCACTCTCGTCTTTCCTGCGACTTCATCAAACCACGTCGCCCTCCACCTAATTTCACGCGCGCTGATCCCAACACACCATCCTTACCGATCCACTCTCCTCAAACACGCTCACGCGACCATGAAGAACGGACGCCGGCGCGTACCCCTCCTTCTTCTCCTCCTCCTAGCCTCCGTCCTCTCTTGCGAAGCATCGGTGGCCACCCTTCCTCGTGGATTGTCTGCTGCAAAGAATCTCAAGAACGCCGGCTCCCTAGGAGAAGTGGTCGCCGCATCGGGAGGAGGAAGTGTCGGGAAACCTGTGGGCACCGAGCATGCTCCTGTCGATGGAAAAGATGGAATGCCGCACGAGGGTCCGTTCGTCGAAACCACCGCAGAGCGTACAAGGAAAAAGACTCAAGCGTCGGGGCTTGACGATGATCTCGTGGCAGATGACTCCCAGTTCAAGAAGACCTACTCAGAACAATATTCCGATGCCGACATCCCGCTGTCCAATGACGCGGTCATGGACGACCGGCTCACTTCCAACCCTGCTGAAGGTACCAGAGGGGTAGAAGGCGGCATCTCGGAGAAGTCTAAAGAGAGCAAACTCACGGACAAGAGACCCGATCCTCCCAAGGACGCGAGGCCCCTACCGCACAGCGAGGTGGAACACATCAAAGAAGCCGATGGCTCTGAATTAGCAGCGGCTTTGGAGGAGGATCCTAAGAAGGTCCTTGCGGTAAGTTGGACTCTAGCTCAGGTTCCGTACTCAAGAGACTCATTTCGCTGCAGGCTCCGACAGACCTCCCAGAAAAGCCGTTCGATATTCCACACCCTGAGAACCCGTCCTCGCCCAAGGACAGCACGTTTTCTTCAGAAACCGGCACCAAGCCTTCCAAGTTAAAGGAACCAGAGAGTGCCGTGATACAGCCGATGCACTCCCTCCTCCTCTCATTCACCATGATCATCTTCTCCGAGATTGGAGACAAAACATTCCTGATCGCCGCTCTCATGGCCATGCGCCACCCTAGAGTGGTGGTATTTACGGCCGCATTCTCTGCCCTGATCACCATGACCGTCCTCTCGGCAGTTCTGGGCCACGCGGTCCCGACATTGATCCCAAAGTCGCTCACCAACTTTGCCGCCGCAGGCTTGTTCCTAGTTTTTGGAGTCAAAATGCTACTCGAAGCCCGGGGAATGAGCCCTGACGAGGGTGTTGGCGAAGAAATGAAGGAGGTCGAAATGGAGCTGGAAGAGAAGGAACATCAACAACGGCGAATGTCCAGACGTCGATCATCCATTTCCCCGTATGCTCTAGAAGCGGGCCGCGGAGCGATTGGAAGAAAACACACAAACGGTCGCCTTCCATCTCCACCCGAAAGCCCGGCGAGCTCTCGGGAGAGTTCTCCTACTCGCGGATCAATGTTGAACAATGTGCTTTCTGGGATCAACAACCTTTGCTCCTTGCTCCTCAGTCCCGCCTGGGTGCAGACTTTTGTCATGACCTTCTTGGGTGAGTGGGGTGACCGGTCGCAGATTGCTACCATTGCCATGGCTGCCGGACAGGACTACTGGTGGGTGACCGCTGGTGCACTAGGAGGACATGGCATCTGTACTGCTGCAGCGGTGTTGGGGGGCAAGGCGATTGCTGGAAAAGTCAGCTTAAAAACAGGTACGTTTGATGCCGGCAACTTGATCAATGCAGCTTTGGCAGTTACTGACGTGTTGGCGCACAGTCACCATGGGCGGTGCGATCGCATTCCTGGTATTTGGTGTTCTCTACCTGCTCGAGGCGGTGTATTAATGGCCGTCGCTATTCATTTTCTGTCTCTACACGCCCGCCGAGTTCGAGTATACGTGGTCAAGCTTTTGGCGCAGAAAGGAGTCAATGTGGACCTGCACTTCGGGGCCAAATGGGTCAAGCTTAATGTGATAACGACCAGCTCCTGGATGGAATCTTACGGCTTCGTTGCTTCTTGCTTCTCTCCGAACCGATGGCTTTTGTCGGCAAGTCTACTTTGACGGAAGGGGGAATGCGTCGTATGGGATGGATAGGACAGGGCGTTTGTTTCAGGGCAGGAGGATCCGGAATGGAATCAAAAGTAAAAAGGCATATGACATGCCAGCATAACCCGCCAGGGAACGGAACAATTGTACAGGTACAGACCAGACGGGACCGGACCAGCAAAGAAGATGGATTCCTAATACTCTCTGATTTTTGCCTTTGCCCAGCCGTGTATCTAAGACACGTCTGTCAGATGGGCCGGGGCTTGAGGATAGGACGGAAGGGGAAGGGGATTGGATCGCATAGCGGTGGTGTTTGGGTTGATGGGTTCCTCGTACTTCTTGCCGGTATTGGTGTTGGTGTCAGTGTTGTTTGTGGGTTGGGGATCAGACCATGAGGGAGTCTACTGATCGACACGCTATTCTATTCTATTCGGTAGTAGTAGTAGTGGTACAGTTAGAAGTTATTCGGTACGATCTTTTCTTTTTTCTTTTTTCTTCTTTCTTCGGTCGGCGATGGTGTGGTATGGGAGGTGATGGCGAGGGTACCTACCTAGGTAAGGATACAACAACATATAGTAGGTATACAGCACACAGTACGGACTATACGGAGTCATTGGTTCATTAGTTGATTCATTCATTACTTGTTAGAATACTTCAACTTCAAGAACACCCTACCACTCCCTGATGGACTTATGGACTGACTGCGCATCTGAAATCTAAGATCCTAGACCCTAGAATGGATAGAGGACGTAGACATACATCTCTAGGTGCCAGCTCAGCTAATTATCTCGGCTGACTACTAATTCATCATAACGTCGAATCTGAATCCTCGTCGGTGACAACGCAACACGATCGTACTTCTCTCATTGGTGACAAGGCGATCGTATTTCTCTCATCCGTGGACCGTGGAGTATCAGAATGTCCAGGGGAAGGAAAAGACATTCAACCCAAAAACACGAACAGAAAACAGAGCAGAAAATTCCTCAATCCGACATGCTAAACTAACGGAACTTTTTCGTCATGACCGTAATTAGCTAAAAGTCACACTCCCTCCCATAGCCCATAGCCCATGTCCTGAATGCCCTGAATGCCCTGTTCCTTACCAACCATCCCGACTGCCTGGCCCTGTGTGTGCCGGTCCTGGTCCTGATCCTGGTCCTGAACCCCGTTACCGAAACCCGTAAATCCAATCCCACGCATAACACCAAAAGGAACCCAGTTCCACGATCAGCATAGAGAGTCGCAGAGATCCTGAACAGTCAATGCTGCCTTGCAAAGGCCAGACCAAGTTGATTCCCACATCTAGAAGACCCAACCCAAACCGCCGATCAACAATATTGACCGTCCGAGACACCAGCTGTGGCGTTGGTGTTACCTTCACCGTCCACCGCATGGAGAAAACTCGAATGGCTGAGCCGACAACTCAACCTCTCTGTTTCGGGCGACTCAGCATGTTTAAGCGGCTGAGGCTCAAGATTCCCTTGCCCTTACGATCCCTGGCGTTGTTCTTTGCCATTTCTCGTGCCGAGCTTGGTCTGGGTTTCTTCATGCCGGCTTTCGTCGGCTCCTCCGCCGTGTCGACACGGACACGCTTGCCACCGCGCTTTGCACCTTCGTCTTGACTTTCAAGAGACGAACTGTCCTGCCAGCCCCCTGGCACGGACGGCATGACTGAGATACGGCGGTTCTCCTTACCATCCTCTTCACTGCTATCTGTATCAGCCGAAACTGTAGACTCGCGCCGGCGTTTCTTGCCAGGCAATCCATGAGGAACTGTCTGGACGTCGGTATCCTCAAACGGCTGCACAGTGTCGGTCACGCCCGAGGTCCGGACACGACGAATGGTGGAAGGCGAAGGCCTAGAGGAGTTGACGTTGCTGGGAGATTGCATGACCTTGTTGGCGTTAAATGTGGGATCGGTCTTGTTCATCATGGTGTTGACTGATGTTAGTGTCGATGGTGGAGCCGGCCGAGAGGGATGATGCAACGTGGTGAAGATTGACCTGAACTCGCTAGATTCGCGGCGGTTGTGATCTTTGGCCTTCTTCGAAAACGTAGCTTCATCCCTGGACTGAACAGGACTCGACGAAGCGGCTGGCAACGTCGGGTAATCAATTTCACTTCCGGCGTCTTCCCAGTCTTCGTCATCATTGTCGTCTTCGAGTGTATATGCAGCCGAGTCGTAGGGCACAGCTGGCCCAAGAGCCTTTCCAGGGGTGAGATGTGGCAATTTAGCAGGGCTAGGGCTTCCAGCCGCCAGCTTGACGGCGTATCTGGACTTGACACTGGGAGTGAAATCAACTTTTTTCAAAGATCCGTTACCAGAAGTGACGCTGTCAGTGTTGGACCGCTTGGGAGTGCGCTGCTTTTCTTCAACTGGCGTCTCAACGTCTGTCTTTCGCCCAGAGCGCAAAATCGATTTCAGACCAGCGAACTTGGGGAGTCTCGACGAAAAGCTTTGGTGACTGGATAGTGAAGATAGCATGGCGGTAGACCTAGACCGCTGGGGTGAACCTTGCTCGATGGAAGGTACAGTTGAATCTTCCCTCGGCAAGGCTGGAAGAGGCCTATCCAGACCGAAGCTTTCCACATGTGGCAACTTTGACAAAGGCTGGCTAGTCATTCCTGCATGGGCAGTGGCTGGTCTAGCCTTCGGTACTGTCGAAGCTGTTCTCAATGATTTGACGGAGGTGGTGCGTGTGAGCCCGGGAGCTTTGGTGGGTGAGGCAACCGGAATCTGACTTGTTGCAGTTCTCGCCATAGACGCCTTTGTAGGCGACAACAAACTGCTCGGTACTGGTCTCGGCAGCGTGGCTGGCCGAGCAGACTGCGACGCTTCCGATGGTCGACTAGCGGAGACATCCTGCAGTTCCGAGCGACGAGCGCGTTTAGCAGGAGCTGTGTTCTCAAGCCGTTCCGGCTGAGCAGGAATGGATTTGAATGGACTGACGGATGTTGGACGACCGAGGAAAGGTGGGGGGGCTTGACCTGGTGTTCCCCTTCCAGAGGTCCGTGGTCGGTCAAGCTCATCAAGACCGGCCTTTGAGCCGCTTCTCTTCAGTGATTGGGCTGTGGGCTGGGCGAACCCAGGTCTTGCGCGGTATGCGGATGCGTGGTTGGCAATAGAGTCCATCTTCTTGAACTCCGCCATGTGGATGTCGCTGAATCGTCCTGCCTTGCCTCTAGGTTTCGCAATCTTTCTTCCAGACGCGTTGATACCATTGAAAGAGGCCTCGGCTTCGGCGTCTTTCTGCTCTTGAGCTTCTTTTTCTGCTTGCATCTGGGCCTTTATCCTCGCGGCCTCCTCTCGGACATTGTCCATCAGTTTTTGTGCCTCATTACTCAATTTGTACTCTGAGCCAAATTTAAAATCAAATGAGGTGGACGACAGGTTGGCAGGAGTATTCAAACGCGGTTTCGACGGAGTGTTCTGTGCACTTGCAATGGAGCGAGGCGGGTTTGCAGGGATGTCGACAAACCCAAGCTTGAGCCCAGAGTCTGGAGCTTTGGTGGTGCTGTGGTGAAGTAAGCCAGGATGCATCTCGCCTCGATCAGGTCGTGGCTCGGTTCGAGGGGTCTTGAGGCCTGATAGCTTGGAGAGCTGAGACCGGACGGCCTCGGAAGAGGCAGGAGTAGCAAGGACATTGTCGATAGACTGGGACTCTCCCCCATCGGGAGTCTCATCCCGTTCTACGAGTGATTCAAGGTGTGCGGCCGAAGGAGCTTTACGAAATGTCGCATGCTGTCAGATAATTAGCTCACAGCTCACAGCCCGTAATGCTGATGGGTAACAAAGAGACGAAGGAGAGAGGCGGCACAGCCGCTGAAAGCGGAGAATGCTCAAGTATCAAGTAACTGGCGAACGTTACCTGTTTGTGACCAGCCTTGTTCAATCGTGCAGAGCGACGACGAGGGGTAGCCATTTTGCATCACCATGCAGAACCCTGAGGAGCGCGCACAGGACAGAGGCTTGAGAGTGAGAGGGAGGAGACGTGACTTGTATCAGAGGATCCGTAGATGGTCCGTGGAGCGAAGTGTGGAGGAAGATAGGGCCACGAGGGAATTGTTGATGCTACTGCTAGTGACTTTTGAGCGAGCAAGCTGGACCAGTTTGTTTGGTGCAAGTTATTACGTCAGGCTATAAACAACGCTCGATTGGGCGTGCCCGCTGGCTTGGCGCGGTAGAGCAACACACGAAGTCATGTGATGCGTGGCTCACAGGATAATGACTTTCTCAGATGCATGAATAGTAAATACTCATAGTACGGTGTCCATTCAAGCCAGACTTGACATGGGCATTGGATACGTAATGGTGTGCGCGTCTGGTGCTCTAGTCGAGGCTAATAGTCGAGACTAATAGAGGAGCGCGGTTTGCTGGCACGGTTGTGAAGAGGGTGGTAATTGGGATTCTTTCAAGCTGATTCAAGCTGCTACTCCCGCAGCAGCTAAGCCATCAAGCAAGCAAGGTGAGTCTACACTCGTTGAGCCTGTTCGAATGGATGGTAGGCCGCTCCAAGAATCGCCGCAGCCCGGACGGCCTACCGGAATGGAACGAGGCCGTCGCTGATGGGATCGTCGGTGCTGCACGATGATTTTCGTGGCATCGGCATGGCCAGCCATATTTCCATCTGTCTGAGTACGATAGAAGACAGGGTAACCGATACGATAGCCTGTGATATCATGATACTCATTCTGCTCGGTCTCTTTCATGTCCATGAGGAGGAGATTCTGGTCACATTACCAGAAAACGGCTGGGGAACTCGCAATAGCTACCACCATCATTGCTGTCGTGATATCAAGTCCGGGTTTCTTCAAAGAATTTTTATGTGTGTCTTTTCCGAGGCACAAAGCACACATGTACCGAAGCGAACGCTGCTTCCCATGGGGCAGCCAGCTTGCCCTCATGCCGACAGAGTTGCAATGCAACCACTAACAGACCCCGTCTGATGTAGAGCGAAGTCGAAGGGGTTATAGTCAAAGTCGTGTCTCCCATGGCTAGTCCTAGACCACGGTGTACGCAACGGGGTAGAGTTGTCGTTACTCGGTCCTTCCTGAGCATGTTTGGTTGCGGTGGATTGCGATGAGACTGCTCTTGACTGTTTGCTCCTCAAGAGGAGGTTTGGTTTGGAAGTGCTCTCACTCAAAAGCAATGAGACGAGGCCAGTTGTATCTATGTCCGCATAGACTCTTCTCCTAGTGCTAAAGGTGCGGCAGAATATCTCGTGGTATGTAACTTACAAGTCTCAGTGACTGCGCTTTGCCCCTCATCTTTCCTTCGGGTTGAGTCATACTGCAAATCCCAATACCAGGAAGTCATCAAATAGAAAAGTGCGAGAGAACATTAACCCTGTGCCCTCGAGAGGAATGTCCACGAGAAAAGAAGAAGTTGCAGCGCCTGATGATCATTCGTTCATTGACCGCGGAGACGCACCAACGGGCGCAGGAGCGAAGCGACAAGCGACCGGTGAGGGTGACTGCCCGGGGAGGCTTGAAGACAATGGGGAAGCCGAAGCCAGTAACGATTGCAGGGACTCCTAAGGCCCAGGCGCTGAAGCCGAAGCCACAGGGGGGAAACACAGACCATGGCGCAGCCGACGCCGCCCGGCAGAGCAGTGCCGGCGGCAAACAGGGTGTGGCGAGGGACGCCAGGCTCTTGCCTAATTCGAGAAAATTCGACGAGCAGAAGCCTCGTCTTGCCGAGCAGCAACAGCAGCAGCAGCAACACCGACCCCAGCAGCAGAACAATAGAGTTTCCTCACCCGCACCCCAAGCTCAAAGTGCGCCCCTAACGGCCGGTGTGAAAGACGCAGTCGGCAAGCTGCACCGCCCAACACGCTCAACCTCCTACACAACTCCGCTCCCACTGTTGGGCAACGAGTCGAAGCTAAAGGCGGGAACGGCGGCAGCTACCCAGGCTCCTCTGACTGAGGAAAACCTTCGAAGCCTCCTCCGCTCGCTGGACGGTAGTGGCGGCAGAAGAACTGCTGCTGAGCCTGCTGCCCGTGCCAGTGCCAGTGTCACTGATCCTGATCCTGCCCCACCCACAGCCGCAACGACTGGTCCAAATCCATCATCATTCATGCGGAAGTCAAAATCCCCCAAGAAGCACGACAAGGACAAGGACAAGAAAAAGAGCAAACCCGACCCCGACACACATCCATTGAACCTGCCTCCTGACCAGCTGCGTCAACTTACGGTCCAGATGGCTCGACAAGAGGCTGAGGCCGAGGCCGAGGCCAGCGCCAATGCCAGTGCCAATGCCAGCAAAGAATCAGCGTCCGCAGAGAAAACTGCCCCGGAGACAAACAATCATGAATTCGTCTTGCCCCAGGGTAACTTGCCCCCGGGCAACGTGTCAAAAAAGGCTCCAGTCGCTTCTCCCGAGACACCCAGTGATGGGACGACGACGAACGGTGTCAATGGTCATGATGAACGAAGTCCGACTCCCCCACCGCACCGGGTTCCTGCTGCGCCCAAAGTAGATCCAGAGGCCTGCAAGGCCGCAGGTAACAAATTCTTCAAGGCTAAAGACTATGATAAAGCAATTGAAGAATACACCAAAGGTACGGTCTCCCACCAGCGTGGTGCTGCATCTGAGGCTGACAAATTTTTCTTCCAGCGGTCGAAGCAGATCCTGCAAACCCAACCTACTTATCAAACCGAGCCGCCGCCTATATTTCTGCCAACAGGTACAGCCAAGCCCTTGGTGATGCGTTACAAGCAAGCAGATTAGATCCTCAAAATGACAAAATCCTTCATCGACTCGCCCGAATCTACACCTCTCTCGGCCGGCCCCAAGATGCCTTGGACACCTACGCGAGGATCCCGAATGCCTCAGCCACAGATACCGCCGCGGCCCGGAAAGCTTTGCAAGCGATTGAAGTGGCAGAGAAACAAATCAACTCGGAAGGTGGAAATGGCAATATGGCGCTTTGGAGCATCGAACAGGCTAGACAGACACTAGGACCTGGGACACCAACACCTCGAGGATGGCAGATACTGAAAGCCCTTGCTAACTTGAAGGTTGGATCTGTAAATTCATTAGGGGAGGTCCAAGCAATTGCCCAGATCTTGCTGCGTGAGAATCCTATGGATGCCGAGGCCATGGTCCTCGTGGGGCAAGCCTTTTACCTGAGAGACGAGAAACCTCAGCAGGGCAAGAGCGATTACGAACGTGCAGAAGAGTATTTTAGACAAGCACTGGCACTCGACCCTGACAACACCGCCGCTCGAAATTACCTGCGAACCATGAAGAAGCTGGACAGGGCGAAGACGGAAGCCAACAACCTGTTCAGAAGGGGCAAATACTCGGAGGCAGTGGCAGCGTACACGGAAGCTCTGAGCATTGATCCCGCCAACAAGGCCACCAACGCGAAACTCTTGGGGAATCGTGCCATGGCACGGATCAAAATCAAAGAGTTCGAGGAAGCCAAGACCGACTGTGACCAAGCGTTGAAACTGGACCCAACATACATGAAAGCCCGCAAGACCCGCGCTAAAGCCACGGGTGAGTCAGGCGACTGGGAACAGGCCGTGAAGGACTGGAAGGCGTTGGTCGAAGACAACCCCTCCGATGCGGAGTTGAACAAGGAATTGCGCAATGCGGAGCTGGAGTTGAAGAAGTCTAAACGCAAGGATTATTACAAAATCCTCGGTGTGGATAAGGATGCAGGGGACAAGGATATTGAGCGAGCGTACAAGCGCAAAGCGGCCGTCCTGCACCCCGACAAGACGATGGGGGACAAGGCCAAAGAAGAGGAGTTCAAGGACTGTCTCGAGGCCAAGGAGACACTGCTCGATCCGCAGAAACGCCATATCTACGACACCGGAGCGGATCTGATGGAACCTGGTATGGGAGGAGGATTCCCTGGCGGCATGGGAGGCTTTGGCGGCATGGGTGGTGGTGGAGGCGGGGTTCAGATTGACCCTGAGATGCTGTTCAACATGATGAACGGCATGGGCGGCGGTGGCGGAGGCGGATTTAGATTCAGCAATGGTGGTGGACGGGGTGGACAGTCGCCGTTTGGTTGAGTGTCCTTGGCGTCGAGAAGTTACACGTGGCCGACATCGAGCTTGCGTTTGCTGGCTGGATCAGATCAATACGATGGCGGGTTCGGCTACGATTCTGAAGAGCTTGCGTGTGTCCCGGACGTCCGCCGAGTCGAAAGAAATTTCCCAACCAGGTCACCAACAGGTTACCAACAAGGCAGCCAGCAGTTATGTACGTGAGCAGGACAACTCAGACTCGATAGCAAAAGGACCTCCAGGCGCAGAAAAGCATTGCATTGCACATGACCGGCATTTACTTTGGGCCGCGGTCAAAGACTTGGGCGTGTTTCATCTACCATCCATGGTCGAGGTCGAGGCGAGTCGGTCGTACACATGCGCATTGAATTCTGAAAGAAGAGCAGGAGACGCACGCAGCCACGTCACATCGAAGCATGTCGTTGGGGAGGGAATGTCTGATTTGTGCCGTGGTGACAGCATTGCATGGTGTTGGCATCGTGACGGTGCTTGGACATACAGCGAGACCCACCACTGCAGAAGGGGCCACCGCATATCATGGCGTTCGGGGACTTTCATATGCTCGGGATTTTAGGTAATGCCAAAGGTATCTACCTAGGAGATGGATAGACGCCGGCAATGTCGTACTGGTTGATGACTGCCCGTGATAGATGGAGATAGCTCCCATTCAAATGCCCGAATACAAGTTGCACGATCTGACTGAACTAAAGTGTCGAATGCCTTTAATAGTATCCGTACCTAAAGTAGAGTCCGATGCGGGTCACGGTAGATCGATAAGATGTGGGGATAGACCCATATGGACTCACCAGATCTATATTAATAGGGATACCACGCGCCGGTGGTACAGGATCGTCGTGGGAAAGGAAAGGCAAGGAAAGGAAAAAGGGGGGAAAGGAAACTGCTAGCCAGCCATGATCGGAAGAGCACTTGTTCATGCAACACATAGTACGGGGCCAGAGCCAAAGACTTCAAGCGCCGGCGCCGTCATTATCATTGATACTATTATGGTGCTATCATCAGCATCAGTAGGATCCTCTCCATTCATCCTTGCTCGCCGTCATCTTCCGGCCCGCGTGCCCTGCCGTTGTCTCTGCCTGGACGGGCCGGCTCGAGTGGGAGTGGCTCTAGACTCGTGTGCAAGTTCATCCTCATCCTCATCCTCGCCCTCGCTCGGGTCCGAGGCTTGGTTGGGGCGCAGGGCTTTGTCTCCGGCGACCTTGATGCCCAGACTGCGTGAAAGCCTGGCGTTGAGCTCGTCCTCTTCAATTTTGACAATGGTCCTGCGCGGGGCGGGCTCGTCGTCGTCATCTGCGTCGTGTCGGTCGCGCCGGCCTTGGTCCTTAAGCAAGGGCACGGCGCCGTAGCCGTAGACAGTCCTCACCAGGCCGGTGACGCCGCGCAGGCCGACCTCGACTTTCCCGCGCGGGCCAGGCGAGTACTCGATCATCTCCTCGCCGCTGCTGGTGTCGCGGCGCTTGTCGAGATAGCCTTCGCGCAGCATGCGCTGGAGCAGTTTGTCCAGACTGCCGAATGGCGTGAAGGTGTCGGCGTTGACGCGCTTGAGATAGCGCTCCAGCTTCTGCTCGGTCAGGGAGTTGTTGTTGAGGTAGATCAGCGACAGGATAAAACTATATAGGCCCGTGTACGACGCCTCGGTCTCGACGCTGGGCGCCCGCGCGGGCTGGACGATGGCCGGGTTCGTCTTCAGCTCGGTCGGCAGGGTCGAAACCAGGATCCAACTCTTGGACGACGTGGAAGCGCTGGATTTCGTCTGCGTCGCGAGGTTGCGTCGGTCTTTGAGCGTCGTCTTCTCCCGCGAAGGCAGTTCCACCAGCTGCATGCCGAATGTGTCTGTTAAAATCTGCTGCGCTCCCTCGAACACGGCCTTGAACCCGCGGCCCGCTGCATTGCTCTCCTTGAACACTTTGGTCGAGATGTCACTTCGCCGCAACGCACTGCGCGAGTACTCTGTCGACAGCGCGAGCCGGACCAGCTTCTTGATCAGTGTGCTTGTCTGGACGTGGCCGGCAGAATGGGAGGGCGTCGATGAAGCTGAAGATGCCTGCGACGAGGAGGATGCAGAGCGCCGACGCCGCCGCGCTGGTGGTGCCTGTGTCCGTGTCTGTGTCCGGGGTGCCTCGGATTCTGACTCGGATTCGGAGGCGTCGCGGGATATGGCTGCTGCTCGCCGTTTGAGGGGCGGCATTATGGAAGTGGGAGGGGAGGGGTGATCGAAGTCGAAGTCGAAGTCGAAGAGGGAGTAAGTCAGGGGACACGGAGGACGCCAAAGGTCTAGGGGGACGTGAAGACAGGGCACTGGCACAGAAAGAAGAGTAATTGTGATTGTACGGAGGACTTTGTTATATTTCAACGGGGTCCGGAGACTCGTTAAACTATATACCAGGTACTTAAGGACTTAGGATAAAGTACATACGACGCGTCTCGTTAGCGCGTTAAAGCACCTTAACGTCTTTATAAGCCTTAGCAAGGTGCCGCTTTAATACTCACCCACCCTCCCTCTCATCTTCATAATCATCTCGTCCACCTTCACACTCGCCTGTCCACCTTTACACAGACCCAGCTCACCCTTTACACTCATCCTGTATCCTGAACTCTCCACAGTATACAGCGCCAACGAGGATCCAAAATTAGTCGCGGGCTGACCGTTCCCTCCCACGCCTTTTCGTCCCTCGAGCGCTTTCCTGTCCCCTTCGTTCCACCGAACCTCCACATCCGCCTACCTCCCCATAATGTATAAAGGTTCTGCTTCCAGCCCGCCGCGGCTGCGACCCTTCCTCCCTCTAGACCGCGATGCGCAGTCAGCTAAGCCTCTAGGGCCTAAGGCCGGACGAAGGGCTGCTTGCCCGTGTTACGGCCAAAGGCTACAAGCGAGGAGCATATAGAGAGGCCGACGAGGCCCGTGGCCGAGAGAAATATGTCCGAGAACGAAGAAGAACCAAGACGGTACCATTCGACGCTATGTCCTGTAAGAGCTGCCCCTCCTCCTCCGCTTTCCACGGCCACGCTCTTCGAGTTCTAATGCCGTATATAGATAGCATCTAGGAGCTATGAGAGAAAGTTGCGCACCTCCCTACTATTTCTTCAACACGCCTAAGAGCATCTAGCTAGTTATTTAATTCACACCAGCTGGACTGTGCAAGATGCCACCAACCGTCATCAATATTGAAGGTCGTGCAACCTTTAACGCCGTTGCCGAGCGAGCTACTCTTCTCGTTGACATCTCCGACTCCGGATATGACAAGGACTAAGTCTCGAAGAACGTGGTGACGATAGTCCGCGGTCTTCAGGCCGATCTCGACCAACATTGCTCCCGCCTTGACTATAGGAAGGGAGACATCTTACCCGATGCCCCTGTGAGCTTCTACTCTATCTCATCCCTGTCCACATCGAGCCGCGACGAAGTAGACCACCCCACGGGCAAACACACAGGCAAGGAGATTCTTATAGCGCACACCACGTTGGACGTCCGATTCCGAGACTTTGGCAAACTCGGCGAGATGGTCGTGTAGCTCTCCTCGTCACCCTTCGTCCACGTTAAAGGTATCACTGGAAGCTGACCGACGAGAAGAAAGTCATGCTCGCCGATCAAGTCAGGATGGATGCCGTCCGCCATGCAATCTAACGTGTAGAGGGCTACGCGCGGATCATTGGCCGCAGCAATGCCGTCACACCCGTTAAGATCCAGGACAAGGAAGAGTACTGGCCGACAGGTCGGGCACGGGCGAAGCAGACGGCGCGAAAGGTAGTCTTTGGTCTGGGCGCGGGCATCGACTTTGAGCCACAGGTGATAGAGGTTAGTGCGACTCTGGATGTTGAATTCCATGGAGAATAGGTTGAGGGTCAAGTATGAGGGAATCAATCCAGGGCTGGGTGTTTCTGTTCTCAAACGTCTGTTTGGCTTCCTTTCACCTGTCCACGGCAAAGCAGAGTCTTATATTCTTCGGTTTAGAAGGGCAGAATCTTCTTCTTGCTGTAACTTGTCCTAACGATTTCTTTGTCTCTAGACGGCATCGAAGAAGCAGAAGTGCATTGATAAAGGTTTACCCCAAAGGTACGCGACAGCCATCGACCAAGGTCCCTGCCGCTCTACCCAAACAACACTTTCGTGTTTCCTCCATACCATATGGGGACGGCCCTGAGCGTCGAGATGCGCCAGGGATTGCCTGCGGTGTTAAGCACCTTGGTCAACTCAATCTCGTAGCGACCCTGTGTTTAATGTCAGTGATAAAACCCACAAAAATGTAGCCTCGCGTACTCCGTTCGTGGTATTCTCTCCGCCCGTGGTTCCCTTCTTGGTGATATTCACCAGAAAATACGCAATGGCGGACGCATGCTCAACTTTCTCCATAGAGCCTGGTGGAGGAGGGAGAGAGATCAAGAGCGAGCTGCACCTCAGGACATCGGATTAGTTATTTTTGGTCAACCATCGTCAGGACCAGAGGTATCTCCGTACGTTACGACGTGCTGTGTAGCATCCATCGGTTCCATCAAGGTCTTCCAGTGTGCAACTGCGTCTTGCGCTGTTTTGCTCTCAACCTCCCCTCCAAACATGAGAGTGTAGTCAAGATTGATCGGGTCTGCTATCACTTGGGTCTCCAGTTGATCCCACTGCTGCATATCAACATATGTGGCCTTCGTTCCACAGTGGGGTTAGTCTCATAAATATAAATGCAAGATCAAGTGGGTGGGAGTGGTGAAACTGACCAATTTGGTGACGGTGTCATGGATATTGGCTCGGTCCAGCAAATAGTCCGTGGTGTCGTATTGCGACATATTGGGGGCTTGGAGGTCGGAGGTGATGTCGACAAACTCTGTTAAGCGTGTTTAGGGGTAGTGAGTGATGGAGTCGTTTGTGAGACAAGTCGAAGGATTTTATACACGTCCCTCCTTCGCCAGGATCCGTCCCCGTACCTCCACAAGAATGAGCTGTGAAAGGGTCCAATCTTTTATAAATCCGGAACCGACGTATGACATATTAACGTCGCCACGATTGCTATCCAGTGTAACGGAGATAATAGACAGCTCGGTCGACCGGTGGAGACGCCTTGATAAGGCCGGCCACCGGGGGCACCAGGGGGTTAATCATGAATTGCTTCTATCAGACAGTCTCGGAAGTTACACTTCTCAAATAGTACAAATGCAAGCATTTGTTTAATCTAGCCTCCGCGGACTTGGTAGCAGTGAAACCGATCGGAGCCGTTCTCTGCAAAAGCACAAGTGAAATAGTGGTAGACAGTTCTGATGCCCGGCAACAACCACCATCATCCTTCCATCCCCCATCCCCCATCCCTCATCCCTCATCCCTCACATCATCCAGGTCCCTCACAACGGGTGCACAAAGTCCAAACCTTTGTCCCCTTCCAACCCATTGGATTCTGAGCCCTCTGCCTGCATCTTTGCCTTCAAAGAATTTCTGCGCTTCAAGAGCAGATACAAGAGACCGACCAGCAAGAGAGTGGCTATTTCGCAGGACATGCTGACAGAATTCCCCATGACGTACCGAGGAGAGTCGCGAGGGATATAGAGCTGAGAACCAATGAGCCCGGAGCAGTTCGTGATGGTGAGAACCAATGGAATGGCAACCGCCCGCTTGTACTCTGGCGAAACGTTGTTTGCAACCCAAGTCAAAAATACCACACTGAAACTTGCCATGGCTAAAGTGATGATGGTCAGTACCAGAGCTGCTTTACAAACACCAAAAAGGCCAAATGAACATACCTGATGCGCACAAAAACATGGCGACATAGCCAACCACTTTGTTAGCACTGCCGATGATCATTGCGTACCCGAGAATACCCGGCAGGGTCATCACGGCCAGCACCGGTGCTCTCTTCTCGAGGCGGTCCGACAGAAAGGCGACGAAGCCAATGACAATGGCCGCGAACAGGTAGATGGGAATGGTGAGATAGTTGGCCTGGAGGGAGGTGTAACTAGATGGCTCGTCAGCATTTCACAGGACGGTGAAGCCAGTCACCGCGGATGGATTGCTTACCCAAGGCCGTGGATAATGGTCGGCAAGAAGATAGAATATCCCAGCAACGCAATGGAGTGGCTGAAGAGAGTGATGGCCGCCAACAGGACGAAGATGTCGGTCACGGCCAGCTTGACGTATTTCCAGTGGAAACTCTGCTCCTCGCCTTTGTACGCGGCGTTTCGATGAGCTCGGTCTCTCATGGCCTCTCTTTCGTCGCCGTTGAGAAACCAGGCCTTTTCGGCATTGGTCGGCATCAGGAACCACACCATAAGGCAAATGCCGCCAGAAATAATCCCTTCAATGATGAACAGCCATCTCCACGCCGGCAGACCATCTCTTTTGCCGCCAAGCTGAGTGGAATATGCGATCAGTCCACCAAAGGCACCAGATATTGCCGAGGCACAGTAGATGACTGCCACGCGCTTGGCCTGGGAATGTTGATCATACTAGGGCAGAAAATAGGTGTATTAGTATTCTGGGGACGTGAAGTAAAGGAGGGAGAGAGCGCCATAGATTCGACTGGGGATTTTCTGGCCAACCTACCACGGTAGAGATGATAAACACTGCGGCAGGGATAAATCCACCCTCGAATGCGCCCAGCACCAGTCGACAGCCCACTGCTTGGGCGTAGTTTTGCGAGAAACCGGTGCCAATGGTGGCGGCTGTCCAGCCAACCATTGCGACGGCCAGGACGCGGCTGGCACCGAATCTCTTGACTGCCAAAACCCAGGGCACATCACAGATGATGTAAAATGGATAGAACAAGGTCGAAATGTTGTTGAACTGAGTCCCCTTCAGCCCAAGACCACCTGTGCAGATTCGATCAGCAGCCGATCAAATGGGTCAAAGACTCGTCTTCTCGACGCCTGACATGTGGGACAAATACTCACCAACGAGTCCAAAGACTGCGGCGTTACCAATGTTCGTACGATCCAGCATCAGAACCAGCATCAACAAGCCCAGCTGTGGCATGAGGATCAGGTCGAATTTGCGCAATGCGCGCTTCTCGTGCGGGTTGATGGTCGACTCGATGGTACCTATGTTGGTCGATGTGCATTCCAGATCCCTACCGACGGGCAGGTCCTTCTCGTTGAGAAGGTCGGAGTTGGCCATTTTGTGTTCAATTAGATTTAGATTCTAGAATTCGAATTTACACAACCACGACTCTTGTGCAGAGACGAAGACGGACTCTTGGGGGGTGGTCGCCACGTCTGATATGTACGAAGCCCTCTGTGGCCACTCGTCGTCCCAAGACAGGATATCTGAGCTTGCTTTCTCGTGGCATCCGTGTCGATACGTGCTTGAGACTGGTAGATCCGATATGGGCTCGCTCACGTCCTCTATCTGCCAAAACCGGTCCCGGGGAAACAGGCGATACGCAGACGAATCTCCCTATCTAATCGACAGACTTTGTGGCATTGGAACTGACGGGATGGATTACCCGACAGACTCTGACTCCGACCCTTCTTGGTGAGGTGTGGTGGGTGGCCAAGGCACATTGCCTGTCGGCCAGGCTCGAGCGTCAACATGTCGGTTCCGAAGGGGCGAATCATTCTCATTCAATGTCCGACAAATCAGCAAGCATACCAGGTAGCATCTTGGAGCGGTCTCAAACCGGCTTTAAGCATTAGACCTGCCCGGATCGTATTGTAATGTACAGTATCTTACTGTTAGACAGCATGTGGTCCGGCCCACATGGCTGGGGTGGGTCGTCGCACGGGGTGTCCGGTCATTTCTATCTGATGGCGCACCAGTGGTTGTCTTTCACAAAGCGTCTCGCACCCCAAAGACCCGACCCTGAAAGCATCAAACTACAAGGAGTTGGATTGCAACACTCACTCAATCATGCCTCCAGCACGGCGAAGAATCTTCATCAATGTCGACATGGGAGAGGGTTATGGGAATTTTGTGTGTGGTCCAGACCAGGAATTGCTCCCTTTGATTGACCACGCAAACGTCGCTTGCGGATTTCAGTAAGCCTTCTCCCTTCCACCCAGGCCTGGCTTGGTGAATGGTCGCAGGGTATATTGACCGGGTTTCAAGCGCAGGAGACCCTCTGGTGATGGCTGAAACTGTGTCATTGTGCAAATCCCACGGAGTCAAGATTGGAGCACATCCGGGCTTGCCAGACATTCAAGGATTTGGGAGACGAGAGATGGCACTGTCACTGGATGAACACACGGCCAACATCGTGTATCAGGTCGGGGCACTCCAGGCCTTTCTTCAACGAGAGAACCTGGAGCTTCACCATGTGAAACCGCACGGTGTTCTTTATGGCATGATGGTCCGAAATCTTGACATAGCACGTGCTGTCTGGGCCGGCGTCCCAAGGGGCATGCGAGTCTTTGGCCTCGCGGGCACGCACATGGAGACTGCCGCGCGGGAATTCGGACTGGATTTTTGGGCGGAATACTACGCCGACGTTAAATATCGCGCCGACGGTACCTTGATTGTTGACCGCAAAAAACAGCCATGGGACTTGGACGACGTGAGAGCCCACGTCCGGCAACAACTGGAAAATAGCACAGTTACCGCGGTCACTGGCGAGACGGTCGAATTGCCGGTCAAGGAGTATCCAGTGAGCATATGCTGTCATTCGGACACTCCTGGCTGTGTCGATGTCGTTACTGTGACGCGAGAGATAGTTGCTGAAATCAATGCGAGAAATGGATATTGAGTGAGATTGAGTCGTCCGGCATGATAGAGAGGGGACCTTTGAACAGGTGCCATCCCACTAATCAGAGGGTGCCTTGAATGGACGTGCTGTAAACGTAAACATTTGCTGCTGTAGACATAGACGACACTACACCGCAAACGGCCTGATGGTAGGCAACCTGGAAGACGTATGCAGAAACTACTGTTGTATTGTCGAAGCCGACACAACTCTTCCACTCTCTCCGAAGCGTCCTTCTGCCTGGTTAACGCCGATCGGACGCTCGGGGCTCAAATAAGGGGAGAACTCGGAGCCGCTGTCCCAGAATCCGCGTGCCTACCCACCTCAAAGAGTCGGGACTTGGCTTTCTTCGCGGGTTAAGGACTCTTCCACCAAAAAATAGATTGAAATGTAGATTGAAAGTCCTGGAGGTCTCTCAATACAACCGAAAGCCTCTGATACGGCACGGCACCATGGAGGGCCTCAAGACCCTGTTGGTGGCCAATCGAGGCGAAATAGCCTGTCGACTGATCAAAGCCGCAAAGTGAGAGCTTTCGATTCAAGTCGTGAGACAACGGCTGACAGGTCTCAGGGAGCTGAATATCAGAGTCATAACAATATATTCCGAGACAGACAGTGCTTCTTTGCATGTCATGTTGGCGGATAAAGCGTGCTTACTGAAGGGTGACGCGCGCACGGCATATCTCGACGGGTCAGTCGAATCTTCACATCCGCCATTCCAACCGACGAAACTGAGTGCGATGATGCAGAGAGCAAATTATCGAGATTGCCAAAACAAACGTGGTCCAGGCCATTGTTCCTGGTTATGGCTTTCTCTCGGAAAATAGGCAATTCGCCGCTGCAGTTGAAGCTGCAAGCATGGTCTTCGTGGGCCCTTCTCCCCAAACGATTGAAGCCTTTGGACTCAAGCACATCGCGCGGGACCTAGCAATCAAGGCTGGAGTACCAGTAGTTCCTGGAACGGAAGGTCTGTTGGACACAGAAGCTGCCGCCATCGACAGCGCACGGCAAATCGGATACCCGGTCATGTTGAAAGCGACAGCGGGAGGAGGCGGGATGGGCTTGATGGTGTGTAACGACGAACAGGATGTCCACCGTCACTTCCGCGCCGTGAAATCTCGTGGCGACACTTTGTTCAAGAACTCCGGAGTCTTCATTGAACGGTACTTCGCCGCCAGCCATCATATTGAGGTTCAGATATTTGGAAACGGCCACGGGAAGGTGATCAGCATTGGCGAGAGAGAATGCTCTATTCAACGGAGGCATCAGAAAGTGATTGAAGAATGCCCCAGCCCGTTTGTGGTGTCACGGCATCCCGAGTTACGAACCAAACTCACGGAATGCGCAATTGGCCTCGCGGCGAGCGTCAATTACCGCTCAGCCGGCACAGTTGAATATCTTGTCGACGACGAAACCGGTGACTTCTTTTTCCTGGAAATGAATACACGCCTGCAAGTTGAACACGGCATTACCGAAATGTGCTACAATGTGGATCTCGTTCAACTCATGTACCAGCAAGCAAATGGACAGCTCCTCGGCAAAGGGGGCATTGGCGTCCAAGAGCTCGACCGCCTGCAAAACAGGCTGCTGAGCCCACGCGGACACGCCATAGAAGCGCGAGTCTATGCAGAAAACGCCGCCCGCGATTTCGCCCCAGCCACGGGACTCTTACAGCAAGTCGATTGGCATATACTCCCCGGCACCAGGATCGACTCCTGGATCAGGGCCGGTAACACAGTCGGTCACGAATACGATCCCATGCTTGCAAAGGTGATACAGTTTGCGTCCACCAGAGACGAGGCAATTGCTGCCTTGGATACAGTTCTTTCTAGGAGCGACATTTGCGGACCAGTTACCAACTTGGGCTTCCTGCGGTCAATTATTCAGCAAGGGCGATTCAAAGCTGGAGATACAACCACGGCATTCTTAAGCAACTTCCGGTACCGGCCAACCGCGATCGATGTCATCTCGGGCGGCTCTCAGACCCTGGTTCAAGATTTTCCCGGAAGACCGTCCGTTGGCCACGGCTTTGGACACAGTGGGCCGATGGACCCGATAGCTTTTCAGATCGCCAATGCCCTGGTTGGCAACCCTCTCGGTACTGAGGGCCTCGAGATTACCATCAGTGGGCCGGAGTTGCTTTTTATCAGTCCAGCCGTCATTGCACTGTGCGGGCCACCTGTCCATGCAGCTCTTGATGGCCAGGAGGTACCCTTATGGACCCGGTTGGATATTGCAGCAGGACAAAGGTTGAGAATCGGACAAATAATGACCGGCTGCCGAGTTTATATGGCTGTCTACGGAGGCTTCCCGAGAATTGCAAAATGGTTCGGTAGCAAGGCCACCAATCCTGGCGTTTCTGCAGGTGGATATCAAGGTCGCGCCCTGCGGTCAGGGGATCTATTGGAGGTGACTGGCGCCGAAAACCTCCCTGAATTGGGATGTGCTAGGTCCCTAAACATTCCAAAAAGTCTTTGGCCGAGATACTCTCATCATTGGAACCTGCTGGCAATACCTGGCCCATATGAGACAGGTTATTTGACGGCGGAAGACATCGACATGCTATATTCACAGACATGGAAAATCAGTCATAACGCCGCTCGAGGCGGTATTAGGCTCATTGGACCGGGACCCGAATTTGCACGCGCTGACGGTGGAGACGGAGGTTCCCATCCCAGCAATGTCATCGAATATGGATACCCTATCGGTGGATTAAACTGGACTGGAGGCGAGGCTGTTTTGCTTCCTGTGGATTCACCGGACTTTGGAGGTTTCATCTGCTCCTTGACTGTGGTTAAGTGTGACTGGTGGAAAATGGGCCAGATGCGGCCAGGAGATAGCGTCCGTTTCCATCGGGCTAATCTCTCCACCGCGTTGAGCTGCCGGAGGAGAAACGAGGATTTCATCGCAAACATCGTGACCTCTCTGAAGTCAGGAGCATGGGATCTGGTGACGGGAATTGACGATGCAGCGCCAGATTCCGAGAGCTACTCCGAGGGTGCAGATATTGTCAAAATCATCGAAGAGACGGCCCATCGGCCAAGGGTCACTTATCGAGCAGGCGGTGACAGCTTTCTACTGGTGGATTACGGCGTCGGCAAGGCTGACCTGAATCTGAAGTGTCGTGCTACCACACTCAAGAGGTCCTTCGAAACAGGGCAGAATGTTGGCAGCTTGAAGACTACCGGTGGGGAGGGTGCTGTGCTCAACATGGTGACCTGTGGAAACTCGCTCATGATCCATTTTGACAGTCTTCGTCTGGCGAGAGAGGACTTGGTCAGTCGGTTGGTAGAGCTCGAAGAGAGTCTTGGGTCGATGATGAATTCGACAATCCCCCATCGCCGATTTCGACTCCCGATCGTCTTTTCCCACCAGAAATTGGAAGACACCATCCATCGATACACGGTGAACCAACGATCCTCGGCCCCTTACCTTCCTGACCCGTTCCATTTCATGGCCGAAAACAACGGAATCACGGTCCAAGAGCTCAAGGCGCTGCTCTTGAATCTCGAGGCGGTCGTGATCGGCGTTGGATTCCTGATGGCCCTTCCACAGTGCATTCCAGCCGACCCGCGTCACCGGCTCAACGTGCCCAAGATGACTCCGAGTCGAGTTTTCACTCCTGGCGGTACTGTCGCGTGGGGCGGGAATGCCATTGCCATCTACACCCAGGACTCACCTGGAGGCTATATGCCCGCTGGCTTGACGATTCCGGGGGTTGACATGTATGGCTACAAGGCGGGATTCTCCCGAGACCGCCCGTGGATGTTCGAAGACATGGACATGATCACATTCTACGAAGTGGATCCCCAAACTTACGACGTCAAAATGGCCGAGTTCATCTCGGGAAACTACCAATTCGAATATGTCGATGGAGTCTTTAGCCTGGCGGATCACAACAAGCTTCTTGACGCCGTGGGAGAAGAGGCCAAGGAGTTGGATGCCACCAGGGCGGTCGCCCAACAGCGTATGGCGACGCTGGAGAAGGACTCGTTCGAGAAGTGGGTGGGAGAGAAGAAGACGAGAGAAGCAGGAATCAACCACGCTGAGCTGCTCTCAGGAGGAGGTGAGTTGACCACTTTGCGTTTTTCCCTTTTCCCTTTTCCCTTTTCCCTTTTCCCTTTTCCCTTTTCCCTTACACGTCGGTTCCAAGGGTTTCAAAATTGGCGTAGCGGCAGCAAATGTAATGTAATGTCCAGGCTAACCAGGTCACATCAAGCAGATCCCAACGTAGAAGTCATAGAGGCCCCGACCAACGCCAACGTTTGGAAAGTGACCTCGGCCAACGGCCAGATTCTGAAGGCCGAACAATCCATCATCACTCTGGAGGCGATGAAGATGGAAATCCAGGTGTCGGTCCCAGATCGACTGGATTCGGCCACTTTGGAACGTCTCCTGGTGGCGCCCGGAGATATCGTGGAAAGCGGTCAAGCGCTGGCCATTGTCAGGCTACCAAAGAAAAAGTAGCAGAGCCTGATACGTACTACAGTACTTTACTTCAGACTGTCAACCAGAACTCTGACTAGGCTGCAAAAGGCAAAGAAGCACATCTTCCCTGATGAATATCATCGACATCAACAATAACAATCTGCTTGAGAATATGTTTATTGAATCGTGGTCACGTATCGCAAACCCGGTGGAGACAATACCTACCGCCGCGCCCGTAGTAGCTGAGGCCGGTTGCCTTGGAGTGGGTGTGGACTTGACAGTAAAGGTAAATTACTACTCCGAGTCTAATGTATGGGTAATGTACGGTACGCTGCACAGTTTTTTTGGTCTTCGTTCGCAGCTTATCGCCGAGCTGGGCCAGAATCCTGCCAACGGACATTATTAAGCGTTGGCCTATCGTTGTTATGAAGCCTCATCCCTTCTGGTCGAATTAGGTATAGATGGCTTAAGGCCTCAATTAACGTTTACTACCGGTCCAAGCTGACCCACTTCACTATCGGTTGATCCGTGTTACATGTTCTCGGCCGAGAACCGTGGCTTCGTTCCCATCGAAGTTCTCGTCGTCGCTCGAGGTCAGGCTGATACTGTCTAGACGATGGCTGTCCAGCTGCCCCACTTTCCTACTAGTGAAAAGACGAATATGTTCTTGGGAGAGCATGTACACAGTATGTGTACGGCGATAAGACTGTGGTTCTATGCCGTCGGTTCCGGACCCGTCGTAGAGTTGCCATCCAACTTATCCTCGCCGGAGGCGAGGCGTTGATACCTATCTAGACTACGGCTGAGTGATCTCTTCGATAGCGATATGTAGAATTGAATCATACCGCTGCACAGAACGAACCCCTCCGGAGCTGGACCGGACCATTCATGGAGAGGCGCAGAAGACAGCAACGCAAGGCCTGCGACGTCTGCCGGCGCCGCAAAGTCCGGTGCGACATTCAGGTCGCGGAAGGTGATTCATGCTCTGTGTGCCAAAAGGGAGGCTTTCAATGCGTGTGAGTCTAGTCTGGCTTCTGGTTTTTGCTCCGTCAGACAAGGCCGTTGTTGCTGAGTCCCGCCGTCGCTTAGCACCCGGACAGACTGGCTTGCTCCAGCTCGGCGTCGCACGGCATCGGGTGCAAGGTCAAGTCAACCATCGATGCCTCCGCCTCCGTTGGAACCACGGCCAGCGACTTCAGAAGAATCCTTCCATCAGGCCTCGCCGCCGCTCCGAGAGCCGACTCCAAATCGTCGAGATCCAGACGAGAATGCCAATCACCATCAGACGACAGAGCCGCCAGTCAAGGAATCGGACCATCTAGCCCGTACGGCTCTCTCACGGTTCTTTCTCAACGGCGTCAGCTTCTCCAATTGGTACGTCTTCCAAGTCGCCGACGACTTCAGACTCGCCTATATCGGTACACCGGTGTCGAACCTAGCACATCTTGTCGACCTTCGACGCTCGCACAGCGTCCCCAGCCGCGACAGCCAGACCGAGCCAGGCCAAGAAACGACAGGGGACCAGCCTCCTTATGGAGGCATTGAGGTGCAAGCATGGCAGCAGATCGTTGCTACACCGACGCGCGATCAGAGCCAACCTAGTAATTTGCCATTGCATTATCCTTACCCTCAGATCCGACCACTCAACTCATGGTACCCTAAGCCTCAAAACTTCCTCCACCCTTCCCAGGATCTGGTCAAGGACCTCTCTTCATTCCCGCAGGAAGAAGTCCGCGAGGCTCTGGTCAAGGCATATTTCGACCACATCCACCCCATCTTCCCCGTGCTGACCCCTTCGACCTTTCTGCGGCGCGACGGCTCTTTGAAAGCGTTCCCTCCCCTCCTCCTCTACCAGGCCATCCTCCTCGCCGGCGCTCACGTCTGTACTCACCCTCGAGTGGTGAAGGAACGGTGGTTGGTAAAGTCGGTGTTGTTCCGTCGAGCGAGCATGCTGTTCCACCTTCGACACGAAACAGATCGACTGCATCTCACCCAGGCAGCATTGCTCTTCACGTGGCACATTCAAGACGGAGACACTGTAGCAGGAGGCCCCTGGTACTGGACTGGAGTGGCGGTACGCATCAGCTGTGGCCAGGGTGCCCACCGCCACAACTCACAGCTACCGATGTTTGAGCGGATCATGTATAAGCGCAGTTGGTGGTGTGCCTTTGTCTCCGAGGTCTTCTCTGCCCTCGAGACTGGGCGACCATGTGCATTTCGTGCCGAGGATATCGACCAGAGTCTCCCGACCCAGGAAGAATTAGACTGGGATCAACCTCAAGATGCGTCGGTGCATCATGTCGAACCCGCGTCTGATTCGGAAGCACATCCAGTGCCGTCGACCAGTCCGCCGCTCAAATACCATGGCCATATCATCGAGCTTGCCTACATTGTGCTGGACATCTTGACATTGAATGCTCCGTCCAGCACCCAGACGCTGGATGTGCCTCGTCTAGAAGGCCGACTGGCTCTCTGGTCCCTCCGGGCCGGTCTTGCCTCCAATCCGCGCGACGAGGATTTCTTCACCTGTCAATTGCGACTGTACTACAACATGGTGGTTCTGAATTTGCACCGCAACTACCGCACCGGCCCTCCTGCCAGCCAGACCACGTGTAGTACGGCATCGGAGAGCATAATTGCGGCCTTGGAGCGGATTGCCGCCCTGGACGCGCTCGGGCGGAGTCATTTTCTAGCCGTGAGTGCAGTCACTGCCGCAGGCATCCAGATTGTGCAGGACATCCGATCCGCAGTCATCACAGGGGCCTATCTGGTGTGCCTGAACCGCTTGGAGCGACTGGCTCATATGATCTACTACGCACGCATTCTGTCTCGGTCGTGGCCCAATGCCGAGGCCGTGTGCAGTGTCTTCGAAGGGCTGCGAAAGGACTACGAGGATCAAGTCGCCCAAGGCCTCAACCCCATGGACGACGACACTCACACGCCCGACGCCGAACCTGACTGGGACAGCCTCTTCGCCTCCATGAAAGGTCCAGAAGCCGGCCGTCCCATCACGGAAGAAGAATGGGCGAATCTGATGACTTGGGCCGACTCTTTGTAATTTCGTGGTGTAGAATGGAATGGAATGAGTGAATTGGGCTGCCATTTCGCACATGTACGGACTAACTGGGGAACAAGAATCACTTTGGTATCTTTTAAAGTCTAGAGCCCTTATCACTAGCAAGATTGTCGAGATCCATCGCGTGAGTGAAATGGGGAAAAGGAAATGAAATCCTCGCTGAGTCGGGCTATTTCGACCGTTTCCGGTGGTATCGCAATACTACAAGTCTAGAACGTTGCTCCGAAGACATCAGGCCCCGATAAGCAGGTGATATTGAAATCGATTGTCAGGTGCCAAAGCAGCCAATCTTGTCTGATTCTCATGTACGTACCCTAGCCTCTATCAGCAGATCTCATCGGGCGACGGAGGACCAGTCAGTCCTGTAGGCATGACTCCGGCCCCGGAGCCGACAGCGTGGGCCGGTTGGCTGCCGCACGCCGCTGCGCCGCTGCTCCATACACTTTGTACGTCCCTTTCGGGCCCCTTTAAGAGGCGGGAGGAGCCTGGTGCACTTTCAGGTCTTCAAGTGTAGGGTGTCTCATCAACCACTCATCGCGTCATCGTCTGGCTCTGGCTCATTGTCGCTATCATTGCAGAAATGTCGGATGTTGTGGATGTTGTCGTGATCGGCGCTGGATTGAGCGGTCTTCAAGCCGCCCTCGATGTGCACGAGGCCGGTCGATCAGTGACTATACTCGAAGCCCGCGACCGTGTTGGAGGCAAGACGCGGTCTGAAGTCCGGCCAGATGGCAAAGGGATCCAGGAGATCGGGGCCGCGTGGATCAACGACACAAATCAATCTCACATCTGGGATTACTGCAAGAGATTCGGCCTCACGGCTGTTGTGCAGGACATCCAAGGCTCGGTGGCCAGCGAGGACGCAGAGGGGAATTGTCATTTCTTCCCCTACGGTGAATTACCCAGGGTCAGTCGATCACGGTCAGCGTGAAGTAGCTTTTTTTCCCCATCCTGTTTCAGAGAAGAAAGAGAGTTCTCGCTGTCTCACACACACAGAAGAAACACGCTGACCGACCATTCATTTTCTCCAGTTCGCCCAATCGGAGGTAGACAGCATCCAAGCAATTCGAGACCAGTTCGAAGCGGCCTCGCTCGACCCCGAGACGTTCAAACAGCCCAAGCGTGGAGAGCTCGATCGAATCACGCTCGAACAGTGGTGTCGAAACGCCGGAGCGACGGATCTGGCCCTCAAAACCGCGGCCGTTTGGTGTCGAGGAACGCTGGGTCAAGATCCATGTGAGGTTTCGGCCCTTGCTTTTCTCGAAATCGCCCGCGGTGCTCTAGGCATCGTGAACCTCCGTCACGACGGGAAACACGGGGCCCAGCATCTACGCCTCCAAGAAGGGACCCAGTCCATCGCGATTGGCATGGCCAAGCTGTTGCCCCCTGGAACAATCAAACTCAGCAGCCCCGTGAGCTCCCTCGTCCGGGTCAGTTCGAAGCTTTGCCTCGTCCGCACCGCGAACGGACAGCAGATCAAAGCACGAAAAGTCATTCTCAGCATCCCCGGCCCATCGTACAAGAACATCGCATTCGATCCGCCACTGCCGCCTCGGAAATTCATCTATACGACCGCCGTGCGGTTCGGGTGCTACGTCAAGTATATCTGCCTGTTCAAGACTCCCTTCTGGCGTGACCTGGGCGCGTGTGGACTGGCGCAGAGTTTCCGCGGCCCGCTGAACCACTGTCGGGACACATCGGTCGATGCCCTGGGGAACTACGCATTGACTTGTTTTCTCGCCTCGGAACCAGGACGGCGCTGGTTTGCCTTGAGCGAAGACGACCGGCGCGAAGCCATCGTGAAGCAGCTGGGCGCTCTGTTTTCCGTCGGCTACGAGAAGGTCCAGTCGGAGCTGCTGGGCACCATCACCACGGAATGGATGCAGGACAAATGGGCCGGATGGGGCTGCCCGTTCCCTGCTCCTCCGCCCAGTACCATCGGCGCCGGTGAAGACGGCGACTGGCTCTGGGAGAAGGCTGGGAACATCTATTTCGTCGGCACTGAGTTGACCAACGAGTGGCGCGGCTACATGGAAGGCGCCCTGCGCAGTGGCAAACGAGGTTCTCGTCAGGTCCTTGCAGATCTGCTCTTAGATGCCAGCAGCCTTTGATGAGAGTGTCAGTGCGTTGGTTCATACAGGAGTATTCATAGAAGGGTTAGATTAGAAACAAAAGATCAAAATAGATGTTTTGGACGTGCCAAAACGATGAAACAGCGGTTTAGGATTTCTTAGTCGCCTCCTGATATCTATGACGGTTCTAGAGCCTCACGCAACAACACAACCGATGCCCCAACCATCTCTCTGGCATCCAATCTGGGAAGATTAGCTGTCCGCTGACTGGTTTCTATGTGACCCGTTATGCCTGAACGGTCGCGGCGGTAGCTACGGTCACCAGAAGGCTCACGTTTTGTAATTGGGCTTGTTTAGCCGTCAACAGAGAGGACAGCGAGAACTCTTCAGGCGACTCACTGGTTGGATAAGGCTTTCTTTGCCCGACCCTATCGATGTAAGGTTCAACGACAAAAGTCGTGTCCGATCACAGTTCTTTTTGTGCTGCGGCCGTTCCATCTAAGCTATTGCAGATCTTCTATCCCGGCAGCAATGCTATCTCGTAAGCTAGTCCAGCCTTTGGCCCCATAGAAAGACTTGAGGATATCTTCCGCCTTGTCGCGTGGAAGAATCTCAGACAAGTCTCTGCCTTCATTGATCGGCGGATCGGGGATCTTCTTATTGTCGGGACGGAGCTCACGCAGAATCTTGACCGCGTCCGTCCAATTCACGGGTTCGGCGAAAGCAAAAATCCGTCGGGATACAATGCTTGGGTCGAGAAGCGCGGCAACATGAAGGCGAGCGCAGTCTCTGACGTTGACAAACCATTCTAGTGCGCCGTGCCCACCCCGGGGGTCTCTGTCAGCCTGCGTCCTCGTTTGATGATGGATTCAGAAAGAAGAAAACAGAGATCAGGGCCGAATTTCAGGTTGGCCAAAAAGAAAACCGAGGCATGAGGGCGGCGAGGAGAAACTCACGAGCAGGCGTGAACGTAAACACGTTGGAGTCGCCATCAAGTAGCCTTCGGACCCATCCCATGGTACTGCCGGGAATCTCTGGAGAGAGGATTGCTCCATACTAGGTTCGCCCAAGTCGTCAGCGTGTCTGTCTTCTCTCGTCAATCAAAGGGGAACTGGCAGGAACCCACGTTTGCGGCCGGAAGGACCGTGTTGACGGCGAAAGATGGCTTGTTTTCCCGGACGAATTTCCACAGCGCTCTCTCACCCTCAGTCTTGGACGCGCCGTAGATGGCATACGGCAAATCCTCTGCGGGAGTGTCCTTGCTCCAGGCCGCGGCCACTGCAGCGTCATTCCAAGTATCTATTGTTCTCCAAAGTCAGCTTTCGTGCTGTGCTGTGCTGTGCTGTGCTCCGTGGTGGCATGTGCATGTGTGTTGAACGGACCAGGCGAGAAACTTACCTTCATCAATGACAATTCCTTCCTTGTCGGGAATCGGGATGAGAGCGGCAGTCGATGAGGATGTCAGCACAAAGCTTTTGACACTGGAGACGTTGGCGGCCGCTTGGAGGGCCGCCAAAGTATGTGCGATGGTGCCCTTGATGACCTTGTCCGGGTCGGGATTCAAGGTGAGATCTGATGCCTGCGTGGTTTCCGATTAGTTCGGCGCCGTTCCTGTTTCCCCTTTTCCCCTTTTGCTGGGTAGAGTCTCATTGACATACCACATGGAGAACGCCCCAAACGCCGTCCAGGACCTTCTCGAAATCTGCTTGGACTCCCAAGTCCGGCACGATGACAGACTCAAATCTATCGGGCCCGTACTTGGAGGTAAACAGGGCATCCAGCCACAGCTTGGAGTTGCGAACTGTGCCACGTACGTTGAACCCCTGTTGCAGCAGCTCGTCCACGATGGTCGACCCGATGTATCCGTTGGCACCAGTGACCAGCATCAAAGCGTTGCCGGGTTGTACTCTGCGAGGTGATTCCGCCATCCTGAATGCAAGGTGGTCAACGAACTTCCTGCTTGTTGTGAGTCGAGGAGGGCCTAGGTGACTTTCCCTGAGTACCTCTAAGTATCTAAGTATTGCCGGGTAGTTCAAAGGCTGTGTTTCAAATGCGCCTTCTTTTTGTTTGAATCACACGAGCAGCATTCTCTTCCGAACAAGGCATGCGGCGGGACCGATTGTGGGCCCACAGACGGAAGCAAATGGACGTTATCTCGAGTCTCCACCAGCAAACGGCTGGGCAGGCTATGTACCTGTCGGAGCCGGATCGTATCGCAGAACAGTGTACTAACTTTTAAATGGTATGTTGGAAATATGGTATTTATTACAGATGAAATTACAGCCGATCCAGCTACACCACTCAGGACCATAGATAGGACCACAGTTGTAGAGAGTTCCACCAATTCCCCCTCTTTGGGTTACCTGGCTCTCTCGCCGGGGAACAAAGCGGGACCTTCAGAAACGGCTCCGAGAAGATAAGAGTACGGGAGGTCCGACAAACAACCATGCTCCCAGTGCACAGGGCACAGATGTAAGAGCATGTCCGAGGCTTTGACCGCTGATTGCTTCCCGTCGAAAGTCGGCTTCTCTTCCAGCCGAACACTCCTTGAGGCTAGGAGGCTAGGACTACTCAGCAATCAAGTCTACTTAGGGCAGTCAATACCGGTCTTTCATTGTGAAGGTCTGTTCGCACAAAGAACTTGACAGCTCAACCTCAGGCTCAGGCAGGAGACTTCAACAGGGACTTGATCCAAAGAGAAACAACCGCCAAAATGCTGCAGTTATCTTCCGATCCAACATTCCACTACGAGCTTCTTCGGGTGCTTGCAGCTGCGGCGACGCAAGGGTCGGACGTGTCAGAACTGCTCCAAGTATGCCCCGACATCATTCCAGGGGATTTTCCATCCTGGTACGTGGGATTCGACAAGCTTGCAAAGACGGTGCTCCAAGGGATTTCCTCGGCCGACAAACACTATGACAACGTGTCTCTGCGCAATGCATATTTCCGGGCATCTCATTACTTCTTTGCGGCCGACTTTTTCCTGCACGGCAACCCAGACGACCCTCGCATCGACGAGCTCCATCAGCAGTGGACGACGCTGTTTGACAAGGCGATAGCGCTGCTGCCCGTGCCCGGCGAGCGCCGCAGCATCCAAGCCGATGGGTTCGAGGTGCCGGTCATCCTCCTTCGGCCCGACACCTCGGCGCAGCAAAGGCCTACCATCATCCTGGGCAATGGGTTCGACGGAGCGATGGAAGAAATGATGCATGTGCTCGGCTTCCCTGCGCTCGAGCGAGGCTACAATGTGGTCCTCTACGAAGGACCAGGACAGACTGGCATTCGACGCACCCAGGATATCGGCTTCATCCACGACTGGGAGAGAGTGGTCGGTCCGGTGGTCGACCATCTGCTCGGCCTGGATTTCGTGGACCCTCGCAAGATCAGCCTCCTCGGCTATTCACTGGGAGGATATTTTGCCGCTCGGGCCGCCGCTTTCGAACCTCGACTTGCCGCATGCATCCTCATTGACGGGGTGTGGGACTACTCTATCACGCTGGCGGCCACTTTCCCCCGAACCTGGAAGTGTTTCCAGGCCGGAGACGTGGCCGGCTGCAACTCGACGTTCGAGGACGAGGGTGCCCATGGGAATACGATGCAACGGTGGGCCTCGGAGCATTTCCTGTGGTCATTCAACAAGACCGCCTACGAGGGGCTCCAGGAGGCCCAGAAGATGAAGGTGGAAGACATCATCCATAACATCCAATGTCCTGTTTTCGTCGGCACCGCTCTGGAGGATCAGTTTGCCGCCCTCCAGCCCGGAAAGGTGGCCCAGGCTCTGGGGAAACAGGCGTACAGCTTTGCCCCGGGCAACGAGTACGCTGCAACGGCTCACTGCCACATGGGCGCCACGTTTTATATGGCTCAGGAGATCTTTGCCTGGTTGCACGATAAACACCTACACCACTAAACTGGGGGGCTAAGGGGCCCAGGCTCTCTCGCCCAAGCGGAGGCTGGTAGTAGTAACGCATACTGGTAATAACACATAACACATACTGGTAGTGGATTTAAAGCCACCAGGCGGTTCTTACTTGGGTGGCCCGAACGACTTGTCCGACAGTCCAACCCTCCGTTTCGGATTTATCGGCGGTATCTAACAATACGGAGTATACGCTTATATCCGTGAGTACCAGGTAACTTTGATTTTGCTGTATAGGTACTAAATCGGACCCATCCCGGAGTCGCGTAACGTCGTTACAGCCGGGCGACTTGCAGTTGGTTACCTAGATATATTGGTGGATCGTAATACGTATTAAGCAAGGTTTCCTGTCAGCCTCCGCCGTGCTATAACCCTCATAAGACGTCCGATTATCAATTCGGACCTCCTACCGGACTGCCAAGGCAGAAAACATCCCTCCCGTCCTTCCTCCTCCTATATTGCACCACTGCTGGCCAGGCAGGCCACTCTGCTACTCCCTCGCGGCCTTTGCTGAGATCGTTCGCTTGCACCTTTTGTCTTCTCTGTAACCCTCTCTTCCTCTGTTACTACAGTATCGTTCGTCGCCTCCTCGAGAGACTATGACTATGACTGCAACTCCCAAGAAGACCATCGTCGTCCTCGGCGCGACCGGCAATCAGGGCGGCTCCGTCGCACGCACTTTTTCATCTCTTCCCAACTGGCACGTCCGTTGCGTGACGCGGAACCCGTCTTCCGCCGCTGCCGGGACCTTGTCCAGGCTCGGAGCAGAGATTGTCCAGGCGGACCTTGCAGACTTGGACTCTCTCGTTCGGGCCTTCTCGTCCGCGAATGCCATCTTTGCAAACACTGACCTTTGGGCCACAGTGTCCGACCCGGGCACCGCCGCAAAGGCCGAGGCGGCGGGCAAATCGAGCAGTGAACTGGCCATGGATGTTGAAGTGTCGCACGGCGTCAACATCGCCCACGCCGCGGCCGGCGTCGCCACCCTCGAGCGCTTCATCTACTCGGCACTAGGCCCAATGAATCAGGCGTCCAAGGGCAAGTACACGCACTCGTACCACTGGGAGGCCAAGGCCAAGATCGTCGAGTACATCGAAACGCAGCAGCCAGCCCTGGCTCGGAGCATGTCGGTCATCTACTTGGGAGCCTACGTGACCAATCCGGCGCTGTATCCTCGCTGGGACGAGCAGGCGCGTCAATATGTCCTCGGTCTGCCCATGACGAAGGATGCCGAAATGCCCATTATCGATCCCACAGAGTCGACCGGACCCTTTGTCCGGGCGCTTGTCGAAGATGAAGACCCCGGGAAGAGGCTGTTAGCATACGACTCCAACAGCAACCTCCGAATGGGCGACTTGGCGGAGATGTGGAAGAGAGTGCTGGCCAGGGACGTGGCGCTCGTCTATGTCCCTCTTGAAGCCATGCAGGAGCGGACAGGTTGGCCCATTGAAGTGCTAGAGGGCCCTGCCTTCATCAGTGAGTTTGGCTATATGCATGGCGTCGACAATGTCATTGTCCCGGCACAGTTGAAGAACAAGGTGGTGACAAAGTCGTTCGAAGAGTGGCTGAAAGAAAGGTCCTGGGGAGAGCTTCTGGATCAAAGCAAAACCTGACCTTTCCCCCAAGGCTCTCTCTCTCTCTGTTTCCGTGGGTTACATCTCATCTCATCTTACTTCATGAGACCTATAGCCTGGGGGGCCGGGTTATCACAAAAGCCCTGCACGACTACACGAGTTCTCTATCCTTCTTGTTCCTATTCTATAGGTCAACAATATACCTGCTACCTAGCCTATGATTGTTTCGCCATACTGTCCGTCTCTTTTCTACATACTAGTATATACCTCTTCGTCTCTTTTCTCCATACTAGTATATACCTCTTCTTAGCTCTCACCATATATCAATTCTGATGCCGACTTCTAAGAGACTACAACAACTGTAATAGTGGCGGTGGAATCAGAAAGCATGCTGTAGTAATTTATTGAGGTTGTCGACTCTCGAGTCCCTGTGTACGTATATACATTCAAATTTGAGAGCCAGGACGTCTTGAATTGACCTGAGGTTGTCCGGACAATGTTTGTTGTGAAACATAAACCTGACAGTCAACGGTTTCGCCATCACCACACTATCTGATAGCCTTGTTGTTGTTGGCCGCTTAATGTGAGTACTGGCGCAACGGTCCTTTGTGTATACTAGGCTGACATCCTCCAAGGTCCTGTCCTTATTCTACAAAATGTTTGGCAGCGCAAGTCGTTATTTGGCGGCTCGACTGTGGATAGGCAAGAAGATTCTCCGTGCTTGTTATCACGGAGCACAGCGACGAGTAAACGTGTATGCTAAATATAATATGAATTCTAAGATAGAGAGTTCTATAGAGAGTTGCGAGGAGTGCAACGAGCATAAGGCTCTCTCGCAGTCACGTGTGCAACAAGGCTATGCCAAGTCTATGCCAAGCCTCCACGGTCACGTGGTACCACGTGATCCACAGTTGCACTCTTGTCATATGGCAAACTGTGGTATACAACCGTGACATTTATAGGTCGTTCGTGGTTCGAATCAGTCGTCACCGGTTATTCAAGGGCCTATACGAACCATTAGAAGTACTTAGTACGAAATATATACGACGCGCCTCGTTAGCGTGTCGAAGTATCTCGATGTCTTTATAAGCCTTAGCAAGGCACCAAGGCGCGTGCTGTCATAACAAGACGCGTCTGGGGGGTCTGGTCAGGTGACAGCATCACCACAACTACATTAATGAGGGCGGTATTCTGTCCTCTGTACGGAGTAATTAAATTCATATCCAACCTCTGTCGGGATCGTGCTTGTGCTCGTGCTTGTACTTTCTGGCATCAGTCAGGCACCATTGCACAACTGCACACAGGCACTCCTAGCCTCGTTGCCAACCTTACGAACTTACGGTGTACGGCGACGGATACCGGGCCTAGGCACCTACCAGGACCAGGGTGCAGAAGGCTTATCGGCCAGCGGAACCGCCACTACACAGTACTACAGGGTACTGTAGAGTACTAGAGTCGGCCCTGAACTGGGGGCACAGCCTCGTCCTGCCTGGCCAAGGCCTCAGCCACGACCGGGCTGGACATCTCACATGGCTGCCTAGTAACCGTACCAGGTAAGGTATGTACCGGACATGAGTCAGTCCCTTGTTCAGCCAGTGAGCGGCAGACCCAATGAGAGGCTGTACCCCTGCAGTCGGACTCATGATAAAGGCCCAAGGGCCCATTGAGCTGTATCTGCTGAACATCCATTCCTATTCATGCATGCAAGTCTCCTCACTGCTCTTGTCGATACTATATGCACCATTGTCAGCCACCAGATTGTTGCGTTTTGCTTGTCTGTTCCTGCATTACGGAGTACACACACATACACATATACGGATCCTAGCTACTCTACTACAGAGTAGTTGCCGGGCGATCGAACTGCAGCCTGGGCTTGGCCTGAGATACGTTTCGTATATTCATTGAACCCTGTTGGCGCCCCCCTCGACAACAGCACGACAGGACAGCACAACACACGACACATGACACACGACTACGATACGATACGTAAACGTCTTTTATGGCTTGTTTGTTGATCTCGCGCTTCTTGCAGCGTGGCCGTCTTTTCTCCCGTCTTCACTCTCCTGGCCGAACCTCATCTATCTCTCCCTCTCCCTCTCCCTCTGCCTCTGCCTCTCTCTGTCCGCCGCAGAATTCTCCTCCTACAACACACGTCACCATGGACAACCTTCCAGACTACAGCATGGTCTGCCCCATCTGCGACAATGTCATCGAGGGCCCATACTCAACCCCGTGCATCCAGTGCGCACGGCCCTACTGCTACGACTGCGTGAGGACTTGTTTCCGGACCGCGCTGCACGACATCAACAGTATGCCCGCGAAATGCTGTCGCGCCATCCTGCACCACGAGGTTGCGCGAGGCATTCTTCCCGATGGCGAATTCGAAACGTACAAGATGAAGCTGGACGAGCTCGGTACCATCAATCCGCTCTACTGTCCCGTCCCGACCTGTTCGACCTTTATTTCTCCTCGAATGTTTGATGTCGACGCTGCAAAGGTGTCTTGCCCTACCTGCAGCACTGTCATCTGTACCAAGTGCAAGCAGTCACTCGCAGCGACCCCTACCACCCCCGATGGTGACCACGTGTGCGCCAAAGACCTCTCCAGACAGGCGATTCTCGACACCTTTGGCTACAAGACCTGTCCCAAGTGCGGCACAGGAATCATGAAGATGTTTGGCTGTCCTCACATCCGATGCCAATGCGGTGCTCACTGGTGTTGGGCGTGTCAGAGACCCATCACCGTTTGCTATGAGAACCCGTGCAGTGACTCCGACGCCTACGATGCGTTTCAAAACGGCAATGACAACGGCAATGACAATGACAATGACAATGAGAACAATAATGACAATGATGGTAACCGTGACGATGGCGACGAGGTGCTCCGCGAGACCATGCAAGGGCCTGCCCACCTGTCCACTGAGGAGATTCCGCCAACAAGTCATCCAACACCGCCGGTGGCAGAAGAGGGCACTCCCGAGCCATCGGCGTCAGTACCACCACCAGCACCAGACCCAGCACCAGCATCAGCACCAGCGTCGGTACCAGCGTCGGCATCAAGGTCGGAGCCCTCCGAAAGAGCATCTTCCCGGCCCGTCAACCTAGACGACCCAGACACAGCCGACTGGGAAGCCATGTCTCTCGATTTCGGCGAAGACCCGCCCGACGATGAGTTCTGGGACATCTGGGGCTGCAGCCACCGGTTCGAAGCTTTCCAACAAAGCCAAGTCCCAGAGTTTTGGCTCGTCGGCGTCGACCCGGCCAAAGACCACGACATCCAAGTCGAGTGCATGGCGTGTTTCACCAAAGTCAGTGTCTGGGAGGATGAGGATGAGGACGGCGCCACCACCACCGAGGCAAAAGCCGTGGACGGCGACCGTGGGAGCAAGAGCTACAGCGGCCAACCTGCCCCGGCACCCAAAGCCGACACCGATAATGATAAGGGGAAAGAAAACGAGCCGCGTCTACCACCTTCTGCAGCGGATGCCGATCCTCATCCCGATTCTGAGAAGACACGGTCCGCTTTCCGCTGTGAGGTCTGCTGCGTCATTTTCTGCGCGAAATGCAAACGGGCGGCGGCGGCGAGGATCGATGACGCCGAACGAGCGACTTCTGAAACATGAGTTGGAGTGGAGAACGTGAATGAGAACGAGAACATAAACACAGCGGCACATATCACATATCACATATCCATCAGAAGAGGAAATGCTCGGATTAAAAAGTCCAGTGTACATATCATATGCATAGAAACGGTGGGCGTGGGCGTGTGTGCAGACCAGCCGGTCAGTCAGTCAGTCAGTCAGTAACTGGTTTCTGGTTCACGTGGTGCGGTGCGGTGGCGACGAGGATCGCACACTTCAACTTGGCGAATCTTGCAAGGCTCTGGGGTCTGGGGTCTGGAGTCTGGGATCTGGGATCTGCGGATCAGGGGCAGCGAGCGAGAGGATGGCATGGCCCGGCTTCTGGACGGAATGGGATGTAACGAAATGAGATGGCCTCCGGTCTCGGGGCTCGGGTCCTTGATCTCTCTCTGGTTTCTGGCCTCTCATGTCGAGAATGATGAGGCATGAACATGAAGCATAGAACATGAAGCATAGAGCATGACCATGAAGCATGAAGCATGAAGCATGAACATGAAGTATGTCCATCCCCACGTAAATACATACAATTGAGCCACCGACGCCTCCAACCCTAGAATTCTACCTGTTACCTACCACGCCTCCAGACTCCATGTTGTATGTTGTTTCCCTAAACGGAAGAGGTCTGTCTGTCTGTACCACGCCACGTCATGTCATGTCATGTCGTGCATGTCGACCATCTATTATCTATCACTCCATCAATCAATCAATGACTATAGCTCCCGTACCCCATATCTACTGTCGGATAGCTATAGCTCAGCCCCTGTGCCCTTGTGTAAGTTAAACAATATCGTGTGTGTGTGTGTGTGTGTGTGTGTGTGTGTGTGTGTGTGTGTGTCTCCAAGACGTAGGATTGTTCGTAGTTCGTTCATTCGCTGTTCTGGGAACAATCGACTCCAGTCTTCGATCATATGGCCGTGTTAGAATGTCACCTGGCGTTATAATGCCCCAGTTGAAGCGTAGAAGTAAATGCAAGGGTTGCCGGGTGCTGGTTCGGCCGTCGTATTATGTAAGATATGTGTGTATGTGTGTGAGAAATATTGATCGCCGCGTGCTGGCCCTTAAGCTAGCTGGATTTTTGTCTCTGTATGTACATACGTGTATGCGTGCGCCTGAGAGGGAGAGATCGAATCCTATGAGTCGTGTTCAGGGTCCAGAGTCCAGAGTCCAAGGTCCACGGTCCACGGTCAGTGGCAAAGCGATATGGCCTGCTCCAGAAGTTGCGTTGGAGAGAGCCAGGGCATTCATAAAGGAATGTTAGGTTGAAATCCTCCACTCCGAGTCAGGAATCCGAGTCTGACGAACATAGAGAAGGAGCCACCGAAAATCAAGGAGAGTTCATGAAAGGATCAAATCGTCTGAACCAGGGCCGAATAGGCTGATGAGAATGATCTAGGCTGTGTTTGTCGCGAGAGTGATCGTCAATTGTAGAGGTATCCAGACTCTATCGCTGGTTCGGAATTGGTGGCTGCGGATCGTCCATTGATTGGTGATACTCTTCTTTGCAATGTCGGCGTCCCCGTGGAGAGAGAAATTGAAATCTACAAATCGATGTAATGATGGCTGGATCAAGCCTGGTCAGGGTTTTCGCCTGTGGCGCTCATGGAACCCCATTCCAGACTGACAGATATGTGATCAGGTTGAGCGAGGGCAGTGTAGCGGTAGCATCGTACCTGATCCGGGCCGAACCGCGCCCCGCGGAATCCTGGCTGATAGATGCTGGTATACCAAGGTGTTGCTGTGGATAGCGCTCCCTAGGTATCTTTGGTGGGGTGATTTTCCTCGAAATCACACCCCCTGCGCCTGAGCCGGCGCCACGTATAAACTTCCCAATGATGGACATGCAAGCTGGCCGTCGGCATTCTGTTCAGGATGAAGAACATGGTCCACCCAGACGTCGTTGTTGAAGGGTAGTTGATACGCGAGCTGCGGACCAGCATCGGACTCGAGTTGCGGAACCATGGCCGATGATGAGCTGTCGACGAAGATGTTCGGCTTTGTCAAGACTTCGCGCGCAAACTTGGCCACCTGACCTCGGGCGACGATTGCACGGGGCCAGAACTGGCCGAAAGATCCCAGCGCCGACACGATCAACTGCAGACGTTCTTTAATCGCCATCGCCTGGTCGGCGCGCTCGACGATGGCATACGCGGGCAAATGGACGGTGGCGGCCGCGGTCAAGGCGCACATCAGCACCGGGGTGCAGTCGCTCAGCGGGCGTTGGATGGATGCCAAGTTCGTGATATTGTTGGCCGCGCGCAGAGCTTTGGCCGTGTGAGAGGCATACGTCAGCGCCGGGAGGCCGGCGGCTTCGGGTTTCGTGCAGGTGGTGCGGTAGTGGTTTCGAATGAAGGTCAATGTCGATCGCGGTCGATGAAGACCAAGGGCCGCCCAATTGATGATGATATGTGCAACAACCAGGCATTCGTCGACCGTGCCGTCGTGGCGGATGACCTCGCGCTGCTCCAGCGGCAAAGACAGGAAGAAGTTGGAAATACTGGCATCGATGGCCTCGACTTGCGGGTCTGTCACGGCGAAGGTGTCGGCGGCCAAGTTTAACACCGAGCCCAGGATATACGAAGCCTCAATCGCGTAGTCAAACGAGGAGAACTCGTAAGTTTCTTCCGAGAAGGCGCGGTTGCGCAGATCGGCGAGGCTACGCGGCTGCGAGGACGTCCGGAGTTCGTCGTAGTCTTCCTCGGGTCCCGGCAGAGGCACATCTGTGGGTGTCGAGTAAGTCCGGAAGGGCTGTTGCTGACCGCCGATGACGGCGATCAGCCCCTCTATGATGAGAAGCATCCACCATGTACGGCGCCATGATTCTTGCAGGGTGGGATTGTTTTCGCCGTACTGAATGGCGAAGCTGGCCCGATTCATTCCAATTCGAATTGCAGTCTCGACGGCTTTTTCCAACCCGGCAGCCCCGGAATCCCCGTCGAACCGCGCATAACAGACAAAGGCATAGAGAAGCAGGCCCTGGACCTTGTAGCCATCATCGGGTACGTCGTCCGACAAGATGATCTTTGCAGCATTGGCCAAGGCGACGCGGTTGGCGTGAGGGAGGAAGTGACTGGCCACATATCGGATGACCGCTCGCAGAGGGGGTGGGATGGAGGAAGGGGACTCGAGATACATCTTCCGCGGCACGATGAAAGGGTGGGCCGGGTAGAAATGTTTGTAGAAGAGTTCAATCAGCTCGTGCGACTGGACCTCGGCCGGATCTACCAGAGCCAGATTGGGATCGCGGGTAATGGACATGGTGGAATCGCTTTTATTGCTGGGGCTGGAGGTTGGTATCAAGTTGTCAAGGGGCGCGTTCTGGTATCCGAACGGATCGGTTATCAAGGCTGAATCTGCAGCGAACAGTTCCTGATAGGTGATGGCAGCGCGCATTCGGCTAGTGTCGGCCTCTTCCCAGCCCCGAGTGCCATTCTGTGCAGGGGTAGCGATAGATTGGGATTGGGATTGGGGCTCTGGCAGGATTTCGTCTGCTGTGAGCTGGCCTTCGCGCCTTTCATCAGTGAAACCCTGCGACCTGCGAAATTCACGATAGCCGCGACGGGAATCGACCCAGAAACATCCCCCCTTGCGATCGGCACATCTGCTGCAGAGTGGCCTTTGGCCATCGCATTTCAAGTGGCTCTTCCGGCATGGGATGCATGCCAGTAGACTTGGGGCCTTCGCTCGGGGTTTAACAGACGTGGTGGTGGAGACTGAGGTGCCGGTGCTCGACATTATTATGGTGAACGTCCTTCGGGGGCGTTCAGTCTCCTTTTCATAACTAGGAAGAGTGTTGGGTGAGCGTCTGAGACCACGGCTCGGCGAGGCAGGCAAAAAGAAGTCTGTCTGAGCCGGATCAACAAGGGTTTGGGGTGTGTACTGCTACTGGGAGGCACCTTTGCTGCTTCCAGGCCAGGGCCAGGGCAAGGGCACAAATGATGAAGCGCCGGTGGTCGTACCGCGAGTGGCCGTGGTGGTACAGAGAGCAGGAGCGGATACCGACACCAAGACTGACACCGATACCGATACCAACAGCCTACAGCCTGATGGATCCAGAAATCTATACGGTGTAGTAGTCAGTAGTGTATTTGTAATTACTGGGAGAGGCGGAGGCCGATGAATCAGTCAGTGAAAGTGAAGGAGAGGGGAGGTCGGCATCTCACGTGGTTTTCGGGGACTACGTGGAGATAGGATTTCAGGCTAGTCCTGTTAAGGCATGGATGCCGAGAAAGATTATGCTTGAGTGAACGTCGCTTGCCAAGCTGCCAAGCCTCTCGGGGATCACACTCACGTGATCGGGGTTTGCAGCACACGTACCCTGACACGTGACACCTCAACTGGAGCCTGGCATTCTTGGGGAGGTTTCCATCGTACAGGCCTCACCTCGCATTACGTGCCCGAGAAGATGAATCGCCCTCGACCACCAGCGAGGATTGATGACCGCCCTGGCATGCTGAACACTGGGACGATCACGACCAGATGCCAGACTCAGCAGTAGTCAGAAGCGAAAGCGATGACTTGGTGCCAGGTGCAGGTGCCAGCCAATTTGCCAGGTCTTCACGACTCCTGTATCTGAGAAGAACTAACAAGTGGATTTGATTGATCAGCTTTCAAACACTTCCTTCACCCGCCTTTAACACATCTAGTGAGCAGGGTTTTAGCAATCCAATCGTATCGTCTGGTCAGAGAGAGGTCCGACGACCTACTTCGAGAGATCCGTCGGCAACCATGGAGCAATCCAAAGCCTCCGACTCGGCCGCCTATCTCACAGCTCATCTCCTGCCGTTGCTGAGACAGCCACTCTCCGCCATCGATTCGGCGTACTCCCAGTCACACCAAAACATCCAAACGATTCTCAGACGTCAGATAGTGCCCAACTCCCGGCCGGGTTGCCGCATACAGGGTGAGGAGGCCTTGGTAGAGAGCCTACGCGACGCAAGCTTGACCGAGATTCTCTTCACGCTGGCGCGCGTCTATGATGCAGGACATGTTGCGATATGCAAGAACTACGCGTCGGCAAAGAGGGGCAAGCCTTACAACGTAGGCCTCCTGAAAGATCCGTGTGTTGATGTCAGCCGACTGACGGAAGGGATTCGCGAAGACCAACAGAAGCGACACGAGGATATTAAGTTGATATCTAGCCATGCACAACCCAACGTCCTTCAAGCCACGTGGATGCCACTCCCATCCATGAGCTTTGATCATCTTCCAGTTCTCAAATCGCTGTCCGAGTTACTCCCCGGGGAAGTGTCGCCTGGGAAGGAGTATGCTGGCATTGGCGGCGGAGGCGGCTCCGACATCATAAGTGCCAGTCTTCTAGGCCATCTTCTCCGGCAGATTGACAAGGAAATGAACCTTCTTGTCTCTACGCGAACATGGCGGACCGGATCACAAGGGAAGGAAGGCACGAGCCTGGGAATCAAACGCGAAGTCCATCGTCATGGCGGTGCTGCCGTCTTGAACAACAAGCCTGTAGGAGGCACCTATCGCATCAAACCTGAGACTTGGACGGAAGGCCGAGACCTTGAAACGGTCCCGGTCGGCTCCCACCAGGATATTTTCCTCGTGCTTGACCAGGGAGAGGAGACCCAAGGAATCGCCGAGAATGAAAAAGCAGATCTGTCCGACCAATTCCGAGCCGTGCTCTCACAGTGCGCTGAGCTCGACACCGTCATTGTCGTCGACACCGGCGGGGATGTGTTCGGCAGTGATTTCGCGGGATTCACCACGCCTGATCAGGACGTCCGCGTCCAACGGGCAATGGCCACACTCCAAGACAGCTATACGAATCTAGTGACAGCGGTGCTCGCTCCTGGCGTGGACGCGCCCGCTGACGCCCCGGAGAAGGCCAAGCAGGCTGGAGGGAAAGTGTACAAGCTCCGGCCTGAAGAACGGACCCTCGTTCTCGATCTTCTTGGTCCGAAGTACCACATGGACGGGTCGGATCCGGATCGATATGGCAAGACCAATCTGTGTCTCCAGGCGGCTTTGAGAGGTCGGCGAGGCTGGACTTGTCTAGATCTGCCGACCAATGTGGTGGATACATGGGAGAACCCATGGGGATGTTTTGCATATGTCAGAGAGTGCATGAGCGATATTATCCTGATGCCGCTGTTGGACTTGTTGCCGTTGATTGATTGAATCGATCTGACACACACATAGTCAACGCTCCCTAGTCTGATTTTATAGTTACAGCAGATACAGCGAAGGAGACAATTATGAATATCAACATCACTAGAGTGATGGTGATGGTGATGGGTGATATATCATGGGTTACAATACCAATACAGCGATGGTGACATATGGTATGTGAGGATGATGGATAATCTAATCCCGGAAGCCATGCAATAGCACATGATGAATATCTAAGGAATATGTCGCAAGACAGTGGCGAAATTCCTAGTCGGGGTTGTCTCATCATTTAAGGGAGTTCGGGCATGTCTGTGATTGATTGATTGATTAAATACCTAGGTAATTAATTATTGATTGATTAATTACTCGCCAACCTCAAATCCGACCGCCTCGAGCCCACTTAACTCAGCAATTCAATTCAACTCAACTCAATTCAATTCTGGCCACCATCACCATTGCGCTTGTCTAAAGCCTTACAAGTAAACTCAGGGGGTCCAAGGCTTAGGTGGGATCCTATCGTAAGCAGGCCGGACTGTTGCACGTTTCGTTCTATACGTTATATATATGTCAAAGGTTGAAAAGTTCCATGTTCTCTATCAAAGGGGTATGGGAGGCCCGGACTATATACTGTAGGTGTGCCTGTACCATATACTACAATTGCTACTGCCACTACCATTACTACTATGGCCACTGCCACCACCACTACCACCACCAAACAAAAATAACAATAAGCAACAGCAAGCAACAGCAAGCAACAGCAAGCAACAGCAAGCAACAGCAAGCAACAGCAAGCAACAGCAAGC
>NW_006912905.1:1729256-1781379 GCF_000585565.1 Capronia epimyces CBS 606.96 | reverse complement strand
AAGCAACAGCAAGCAACAGCAAGCAACAGCAAGCAACAGCAAGCAACAGCAAGCAACAGCAAGCAACAGCAAGCTACAGCTACAACCACGCATACCAGGCTGATAGAGCACAGCTTGTCCTTTCTCTTCTTTTCTATTTCTTCCTCTAACCCGAGACGCGGACACTTGTGTATTAATCGATGTTACTAGTACCAGTAGTAGTATATTGATTAAAGTTACTAGTACCAGTACTAGTAGTGGTAGTTGGGTATACAAGTCCAAAACATGTGCATGTGCATAGCCATGGCCAGGGATAGGGTATGGCCTTACATACCAACAGCAAATACCTGGCCGGCCTGAGTTCTGACCCCAAGCTAAACACAAGTACCGCCCAAGCCAGATCAAATCCAGCGGTCCTCCCACAGCCTGGTCGGCGATCAATGGCGTCAATAGCCAACAGCCACAGTCAACAGCCAGTAGTCAACAGCCATAGTCAACACCGCCGTCTGTGGTCTGTGGTCCGTCGCGCGTGGTCGACAACTTCAGCTTAACATTATTAATAGCTCAAGCTCGTCCTCAAGCTCATCCTCAAGCTTCAACTCAAACCCAACTCAAACCCAATCTCAACTCAATTCCCAATCTTCTCTTCATGCATCACACTCCCCGACCTCTTCTCGGCCGCGATCTCCTGTACGCGATTCTCCAAGTCGTGGCTGATATAGGTTTCCTTGCTGGTGCCGACGACGATCCACGGCGCCTTGGTGAACAAATAGTTCATCTCCTCGAGCGGGCGACGGGCGGTTTCGGGCAGGACGAGCCAGAAGAAGATGGCGTTGGTGAGGTTGCAGATGATGAAGAGGTAGTAGAATTTATAGCCGATGTTTTGCATGGCGATGGGGGTGACTTGACCCTAGGAAAGGTTAGTAGGGATGACGGATAACAATCGAATTGATGGATGACGATCAAGATAGGATGAATCGAAGGGGGAAATAGAAACAAAATAAGAATAGAAATAAACAGAACAGAAACAAACAGAACAGATAAACTCAACTTACAATCATAGTGTTAAAAGCAAAACTCGTCATGGTGGCAATACTGACGCCCTTGCTGCGTGTGCGCGTATCAAACACCTCGGACGGGATGATCCAACTCAAGGGCCCGCAGGTACACGAGAAGCTGAAATTATACAGCCAGGTCATGATGATGAACCCCCATTGCGCGCCCTTGTTGGTCGACACGCCCGGCGGGAACGTGGCCAGGAGGACGGTGGCGACGATGAAGGTGACCATGTTGCCCAGGTTGCCGCCGATCAAGGGCCAGCGCCGGCCCGTGTGGTCGATGAAGAGGATGGTGCAGAACTGTGCGACGAGGGCGATGATGCTGTTGATGCCTTGGTACTTGAGGGTGTCGTCGCCGGTGATTCCTGTGATATTGCATCGGTCAGGAACAAAGTGACAAAGATGGGACGGGGAAACAAAGCATAGCATGAGACGGGGACGGGAGATGACGCCAAAGAAACAAAGTATAGCATAGCATAGCATCAGGGGATCATAGGGACGGGAGATGACGCCAAAGACCAAAGTGTAGCATAGCATAGCATCAAGGATCATAGTAGCTCCGCATAGCATCGAGGATCCCGGCAGCTCCGCATAGCATCAATGCATCGCAGCGAGACGCAGGAGCAAAGAATCAAAGCATAGCATAGCATAGCATCAAGGAGTCATAGTAACTCTGCATAATCAATGATCCAAGCATCTCTGCATAGCATCAAGGCATCACAGCGAAATGCAGGACATAAGAAACAAAACATAGCATAGCATCAATGCATTACAGCGAGATGCAGGACCATAGAAACAAAACATAGCATAGCATCAAGGAATCATGGGACGGGAGATGAGAGATGGGATTATATGACGCCACAACGAGATACAGGAACAAAGAAACAAAACATAGCATAGCATAGCATCCAAGCATCATAGTAGCTACTTACCAATCTGTCCGTAAATCGTCACCGAGTAGTATTGGATGGCCGACACGCCCGTCATCTGCACCGAGGCTTGGAGCGCACAGCACAGAAACAGGCGACGGAAGGCCGATCGGTTGGTGAAGAGCTCCAAGTAAGACTTGGCTTCGTGTTCGTGTTCGTGCAAGATCGAGGCTTGGATTTGTTCGTACTCGGCCACCACCCAGGGGTCGGCCTCGTCGCCGTGCGAGTGGAGTTGCGCGAGGGTCTTGAGCGCCTGTTCGGACTTGCCGTGGTCCATGAGCCATCTGGGATTGGTGTTAGTTGTGGGAAAAGTATATACATATAAATATCTCGGAGAGAGGAGTGGGAAAAGTATATATGCCACAGAGAGGAGTTGGGAAAAGTACATATAAATATATGCCACAGAGAGGGTTGGGATGGGATGGGATAGAATGAGTAGAGCTGCCATGCTGAAAGATAACCAGCGGAAGAAGGAATAGGATGGGCTAGGATAGGATGGGATAGAGTAAAGCTGCCAGGCTGAAAGATAACCCCCCGAAAAAAGGAGTTGGGATGGGACGGGATGGGATGGGATGGCTAGAGGAGACCTGCCAGGCTGAGGACCAACCACCCGAAAAAAGAGCAAGGTAAGAGTTGACTGTACATCACGTACCTCGGAGACTCCGGGAATAAAAAGATCAAGGCGCCCAGAAACACGGCCGGAATCATCTGCAGCCCCAGCGGCACTCTCCACTGCGCGCTGCTGGTCTTGATGTGCACGTAGGTACCCCAGGAGATCCAGGCGGCCACAAGGGCGCCGACGCCCAGCATGAATTGCTGCAAGGCCGTGATGCGCCCTCGGATGCTGGGATGGGCCAATTCGGCCTGGTACAAGGGGATGACCATGACGAGGAAGCCGACGCCCAATCCGGCCAGAAAGCGGCCGGCCCAGAGGAAATGAATCGTCTCGGCCCCGGTCTGCAGCCCGCCGCCCAGACAGAAGACCACACATCCCACCACGATGGTCCACCGGCGACCCAGGTAATCTCCGCTGGGACCGCCGAGCCCGGCGCCGAAGAAGGCGCCCGTGGTGAACATGGACACCACCAGGCCCGAGGAGGTGGCGTCGGGTTTGAACTTGGACACGAAGGTGTTGCTGGCCACCACTTCGGCAATCACCCCCAGATCGTAGCCATAGAGGTACGAGCCCAGTGAGGCAAACACACTGACGAGGAATTGATACCACTTGGGAGGAAGCGCCATGGTGGTGGTGTTGGCGGTGGCGGGACCGACAGAGCAGATGTAGTAGATTCTCAAAGGGAAGGAGACGAGGCTCGATATGTCTCTTTATAACCAGGATGGTGTGTTTGTATGGGTGTGTTTGTGTGTGTGTGTATCTCTGTGTCTGTGTGTCTGTGTTTCTGAGTGTCTGTGTCTTTGTGTCTGTGTGAGTCCAAACAGCGACTGTTGAACAAGTTATATGTGTAGCCAGGACCTCGATAGAGCAGCGGAGGCCCATCCAAAAGCCTCCTAAGCCGCGCTAGACTCCCGCAATTTTTCCCACACGAGTCACATCCCCGCAAGAAAGGAGATGGCACCAGACCACAGCCAATGCGAGGACGATGGAGAGCAGCTGGGACCGGGAGTGTGCCAGTGTGAACTGCATCGCTCCCAGGTCGCGGTGGCAGAGTCCGACGGACCAGGACCAGCGAGATGGCCATCAATCGAGATGGCCACTTGGCTTGGTTGTGGGGGACGAGAATCTCCGGCGGAGGAGAAGGGGGGCGGCGCCCAAAGAGGCAGTTGTCCGGTGTGGTCACATCACCTGTCCAGTGTCAATGAGGACTCGGCCGATTCGTGGAGAACTCCCCTGGGGCAAGGGGGGCAACCCTCTTTGGAGTCTGGACCTCCTCCTCCTCCTCCTCCTCCGGCACCGGGCTCGAGGGCCGGACCTTCGCCCAAAGCAGAAATGGCTGACCACTGGCCTCTTGCTTCCCTCTAGCCCGGCCGGTGGTCACGGTACGTACATCAACAGCCTCGCGAGGCATCGATTCTCCATCCCATCCGTACTGCCCTGAGTACCTGAGATTCGAAGTGCCTGGGTTTGCCCTCGGAGCCATCATGACCACCTTCAGCCTCACCACCAGTTCTTCCCCTTCCATCGCCATCTTTCCCTCCCACAAGGTGTCGAGGATCAACCGCAATATATATTCGGGCTTCACCGAGCACATGGGCCGCTGTATCTACGGTGGAATCTACGACCCGGGCAACCCCAACAAGCACCTGCTCGACTCTCGCGGGTTTCGACAGGACGTCCTGGAAGCTCTCCGGCCCCTCCAAGTCCCCGTCTTCCGCTACCCCGGAGGCAACTTCTGCGCGACCTATCACTGGCAAGATGGCGTCGGTCCGGTGCAGGATCGTCCAGCTAGACCCGAACTGGCCTGGGGGAATGTCGAAACCAACCACTTTGGCACCGACGAGTTCATGCAGTGGTGTCAAGCCGCCAACGCCGAGCCGTACCTGTGTCTGAACTTTGGCACCGGCACCCTGGACGAGGCCATGGCCTGGGTCGAGTACTGCAACGGCACCAAAGACACGTACTATGCCAACCTGCGGCGCCAGAACGGCCACCCGGACCCCTACCAGGTCAAGTACTGGGCCTTGGGCAACGAGATGTGGGGGCCCTGGCAGATCGAGCAGATGACCCAGGAGGCCTACGCCGAGCGGGCGGTGCAGTGGGCAAAGGCCCTCAAGCTGCTCGACCCCTCCATCCAACTGATCCTGTGCGGCAAGGAGGGCGCCACCTCTTGGGACTACCACACCCTGAAACGCTGCCTGCAGCCCGCGGGCTTGAGTGATCTGGGCGAAGAGCGCCTGCCGCTGGTCGATATGCACAGCATCCACCTGTACACCGCGAGCCACGACCACTACGAGAACGTGACCGCCCCGCTGGCCGCCGAGCGGAGCATCGAGGTCTGCTCCGGCCTGATCGACCTGGCCATCGTCGAGAACAAGATCCCTGCCTCGCAGAAAAGACCAACCATCTGCTTCGACGAGTGGAATGTGTGGTCCCCGCCGCGCGCCCCCGGCAGCCAAGGCGCCGAAGAAAAGTACACCCTCTCGGACGCGCTCGCCGTGGCGGTCTGGTTGAACGTGCTGGTTCGGAAGTCGCGCGACGTGGGTATGGCCTGCATTGCCCAGAGTGTCAATGTCATCAGTCCTCTCATGACCACGGACACCGGCATTATCCGACAGACCATCTGGTGGCCGTACGAGCTGTTCTGTCGGTTCATGAAAGGCCACACAGTCGCGGTGCATGTGGCCTGCGAGGCATATGCCGGCTCGACAAAGCCGGACTGGGTGAGGGCGGTCAAGGATACGCCCTGGCTCGACGTCAGTGCCACCGTGGACGACGATGGTTGGGTCAGTGTCTGTGTGGTCAACATCCACCGGGAGTCCGACCTGATGACGCGGCTGGGAGGCGTAGACGGCCAGAAGGTCAAAGTATACACGATCACGGGGGGGCATCCTGAAGTCACCAACATGGCGGGAACAGAGGAGGTTGGATTGAAAGAATCAGATTGGGACCCAGACCCGAGCCAGGACTTTGCTTTCGTATTTCCCAAGTGTTCCGTAACAATGCTGAGGTGGAAAATGCAATAGTAACCAACATTGGGGTGGCACTCCAGCCACTCACATTAGAAAGTATCCAGTCTCATCCAGCCTTTCGGAGTTCCGCCAGCCTGGTCAAAATGTCATGGTATTCTCGACTCACCCCCCAACATGCCAGCCTGGTTCGTAACAATTTAGCCCCCTCGAGCAGAACCTTCTGTGGCGTCTTGCAGATGTCGCCCACATTGCTCATGTGTCCCGACATGTTGTGGCCGTTGCGCACAAAGTGTTGGATCATCTCGTCATCGCACGGACGGTCCAGGTGGATGAATTCCGGCTGTTCGTCGGAAGAAGAGCTTCCTTCGTCGCCATCAGAATCCGAGCTTTGGGGGGGAGAAGAGGGCGAGGGGGGCCCTTCGCCTACAGATCTGATGGCTGCTGTAGCTTGAACACCTGCGGACGCTATTGTGGCGTGCGATGCTGACGAGGCTGGATTGGGTGAAATCATCGAAACAGAATTGTTTTCTGGCCGAGCCGCGGCGGCCTTGTTGGTGGATCTGACCGGATGTTGCTTTCTCTCGATGCGAGAAGGCTGGATGGCAGCACCGGCATCAGGTCCACTTGGCCCCCCCTCGGGTCGGTGATTCGCAGCCGCAGCGTCACGTTCCAAAGCGGCAGACTTGTAGGAGCCATAAGTCCAGAGCACGAGAGAAGCAAGGTATACGGCGACAGGCTCGAAGAAGCTGGTGGCGGAATATCGCCGGACGTACCAGAATACCGAGCCTGCATGAACCATGGCTAGTCGGGCCTTATGTTGGTCCTCTCGTAGCCAGCGCCAGGTAATCTTGCGGATCTGGGGCAATTTGGCGCTGTTTCGTGGTTGGTAGCTGCCGTCGTGCACGTAAAAGGACGCTGTCGAGGAATTGTCCACCTTGCCGATCAGCGAAAACAGCAGGTCTTGTATCTCCTGGAATGGCGTGAGAAGAATGATGCGGGCCAGGTGGAGGTGGAGGACGACCGGGTGTTCCGCCCCCGAGGCTTTGGCCACGACGCTGGAGGCCTGCCATTGCAGCACATCGAGACAATCACAGGCGCTGTTTCGCCAGTTCGCATACAGCGGGTACAGGGGAAGCCAGAAGTTATCTTTAGACGGAGTATTCAGGAACCCTCGAGCCTTGCCGGTCGGAACCCATTCGCTGAGTGGCTGTTTGATGTGGGTGCCGACCTCCCAGGTGCGTAGGTAGAGAGCATGTATCAACAAGGTCTGCGACAGCTCACTGTACGTGGGGTCGACTTTCTTTTTGTTGTACAGCGTCTCCAGCGCCGCACATAACGACGGCGTCTTGGGCAGTCCCCGTGCTTCCTGCGCCCAGGCTTCGGGCGAGGCTGCATCCCAGGCACATTCGGCACACGGCAGTGGTGTCCGCGCATCGTCCAGGTTGCATAACGGCCGAGCATTGGCCATGTACCCAAGGCAACAGTCCAGCATCCATGCCATGTAGCCGATGCGGCGTAACGACTCTGCCCTGATCCAGTTCTGCCACGATTGCAGGCGGTTGTCCTTGCTGCCGTGCATGTCGGCCTCTGGTAAATCCCCGGATTCCGGAAGTTGAAGTATACCAGACTCTAGACACCAGCGCGAGAGATCTGCATGGTACCGCGGCGCCATCGATCGTAGTTGATCGCGGTCCGACTGCACAAGCCCGATCAGGTTCAGCAGTCTGGCTTGTGCCAGTGGAATATCCAGGGACACGTCTGGGGCGCCATCTGCATACAGTTGTACAGCACGGCGTAGGAATTCCTGATAAGCTTCCCGAATCTCGAGAGCTTGAGGCCCCTTCGAGAAGGTACTGCCTATAGCAGCCACCGCCAGGACCACAATCCAATGTGTCTGAAGCCCAAAAGATGCTCGATGCACAAGAGGGTGGGTGTGATGGAAATGGGAAAAATATAGGGCGATACAGGCATTGAGGGTGTAGATGCTTGGAAATTCGCTCCTTTCAAAGGTATCAGGCAACGCATTTTCCCCACACAGGGTTCGGAAGATGCTCGAGAGTGTGTCGTATGAAGTCTGGGAGCAGTAGTCTCGATCCTCGCCGGCGGATATTACGCTCGAAGGATCCAACGGAGTTGGGAAAGCATAGCCGGTTCTCTGTTCCCTCGGCTTACTGAAGACATCCGGGGCGAAGGAGACTTTGCGCTTCCTGCGTCTGGTGTCCGACGTCGTAGTTGCATTGCTACTCGGTTTCGCCGCGTTTAAGCCGTCGCTTGTAGATGAGGCAGGACTTTGTTCCACTGCCATCAAGGACGCTGAAACTGCTTGATTGTCGGACATTTCTGGGGCCACGTTCGTGGGCGCCTGATATACCTGAGCTGCAGGGTCGAGCGGGACCGCCATCCCATATTCCGTGCCGAGGTTGGGAGTGTCGGACAGAGAGGGCAGGATGAAGGAAAAGTCCTGTTCGAGCTCGGCATCGTAAGGCGAGGGATAAATGCTGGGTGGGATCCAATTTAAAGGCTCATCGAATGCTGAATAGTCGTAGCTGGAGGCAGGTCCGACAAACCCGGGGTTGAACTGGGATGGAATTTGCACGTCCCCGAAGTTCTCGGGCTGCAGCATTTGACTAGGGGTAGAGTTGATCGTGGCCACCTCCATAGACGTCTGTTCATTGTGGGGGACTGTAATGTTGCCGGCAGCGTAGTCTTGGGGAAAGCCTGGCTGTATAAAGGACGAGTTCACCGGCACCGCGCCGGGGACTGCGCCCGGCAAAACCGTCGAGACAGGTGACTTCCTCGCGTGGCCATTGGACACGTGTTGGACTGGCTCGCTCTCTGGGAAGACCAGTTGGCTGAAATGTCCTAGAGCTTGCTGCGGTGGTCTGTCCTCCTCGACTCTGGCGCACTCACCCGGCGTCGAGCCCTTCCGCCGCTTATTGGGGTAGCTGCATTCGATGTTGCGGACATTACATCGTCCACATGGCATCCCACCTGAACATCGTGACCGCGCCGTAGCACAGGCACGACAGGCTCGAAATGTGCCGTGGGTGACCCGATGGACGGGGCCCCGGTCCTCGGTCGCTTGATGGCTCTTCTCGTGCCGGAGCAGGGTGTCGGAGCGGGCAAACGTCTTTCCACAGGTGGCACATGCCGCAGACCGCTCACTGGATTTGTCCGGGGCGCTCTGCCTCATGCCTACAATGCACGAAGCCTGGCCGACAGCATCCGCAAGCGAGTCTCTTCGTAGCTAGGGCGCACCGGTCTTCTAGGGCGGCATGGCGGGTGGAGGTATTCGAGGGACAAGCTCCCGTGAAGTCAATGTACTGTATCTGTGTAGTCTGGGTCCAGCTCGGATCATGGGACGTGGGCTGGGCAGGAGGTGCCCTGCGCATCTGGCGCAGCAGTGAAAACGCGGGGGACGGCACGTGATCTTAGAGCACGTGATCCTACATCACGTGACATGGATTTCAAGTTTGGGTACTTAAATCAGATTGTACAAGGCAAAAACAACGAGGGTCGGACGTAGCACGGAGCACATAACTGAGTTCTAAAAATTGCTGCTTTTGATATTGGTCATGTAAGCTAGTAGTAGTACAGAGCCTGGAAAGGCATGACACCTTCCCGGGTCATGGTCCTCATCTGTTGCCAGGGCCGCTGGTTAGAGAACTTTGATCTTGGCTGTCCGGGAAGAAATACGCCCCAACGCTGTTGACAGATTGTTAGCATATCTGGCGGAAGGACCAGCCGGAAACGTCATGATCACTTACGCAATGATAATGTAGCACGCACACAACAGTGCGCCTTCGAGGTAATTGCTCCGCCCGTCAAGGACGAGAAAGTTGACGATGAAAGTTGACACAAACAGCGACCCTGTCTCGAACAGGCTGAAGTAAAGAGACATGTCCTTGTCCAAAATCCAACCAAGGATGACCACAACCGGGGTGACAAACAGGGCGATTTGGATCGAGCTGCCGAGGGCGACGCCCAGTGCCAGGTCAAGTTTGTTCTTCGCCGCAACGGTCACGGCAGTGACGTGTTCGGCGGCGTTGCCAACAATGGGCAATATAATCAGCCCGACAAAGGCCTCAGATAGGGGCGAGTTTTCTACCAGGTGCTCGATGCTGCCCACGAGGAATTCTGCACAGAGAGCAACAAGAGCAGTCGAGACGAGGAGAAGGATGATAGAAGCGGTTTGCCCCATCGGAGGTCCATCATCGACTTCCGCGGCGATGCTGGGGGGAACAGGCCGAGCGTGAGGAGCCGAACCACGGCGAGAGTGGTGGGCACGGTCAGGATTTGATCGATATTGTCGAAGGGTATGAGACTCGTGTTCCGACGGCATGTTCCTTGCAGTGGGAAGTGTCGAAGAGCGAAAGACTGGCGGGGTGCGAATAGAGATCCCGCGAGGTCCTAGAGTTGGCGGCTTCCCTTTGCCTCTAGCATGTGTGGCATTCGTCGACGCGACCACCGGTGGCATCGGCTCCGACTCCATTTCCTCCGGTTCTTCTGTCTTTTCCGCCAGGATATCTGTTGAAGCTAGATCGCTCTGACCAGCAGCCTCAATGTCTGCCTCAGGCTCAATCTCGATTCTCTCGTGCCTCTTCCTGCCCAGCTGCATCCTCAGTCTCTTGCGGACGCGGCGCTGCGATCCTGCGCTACAGGTTGAAGCCCGCGAGGACATGGCCGACGAAGAGCTGGTCGAGTCAAAGCGAGCCAGAAACCCGGGGACTGCTTCCTCATCAATGACATGCTGAGGAGTCCCTTGATAAAGGTATGCATGTGATTTGAGTTGGAACAGTAGGTAAAGAAAGTAGATGATGAGAAGAATCACCGAAGTCCCTCGGCTGAGTTTGATGACGGCCCGATCTGCGGCCGCCAGATCATTAAACGAGGCGTGAAAAGCCGTCTGCATCCAGGGTTAGTTTCCATGAAAACCCCTGGGACAACAACCTTACCGGGATCAATAAGCTCAGAACCGCGAGCGCCAACAAGCAGGCGGACATTTGGGTGACGGTGCTGTCGTATATTTGCTCGCGATATTCGAGACCGCCAATGACGAATGCCATGCCCAAGATCAAAAGCAAATTCGCCAGGAGAGATCCGATGAGAGAGGCTTGGACAATGCGAATCTCGTTCTTGACCAAAGCAATGATGAAGATGATCAGCTCCACCGCATTGCCAAAACTGACATTCAGCAAAGCACCCAAGGTCGGACCCAGTCGATGGGCAACACTCTCAGTCGCAAGTGTTAAGAGGCCGGCCAAGGGGATGATGGCAACAGCGTTCAAGGCGAAGACAACGTTGGGATCGACCCCAGCAAAATGCACGGCAATACCAACAGGCACAAACACGAGCAAGACATTGACCCAACTGTGAAGCAGTGCCGTCTTGACGTTTGCTAGGACGCGTGTTACTACCGAGCTTTTCGGCTGTTCTTGGTCGCCCGACTCAGACTGAGCATTTTGGGGCGGCCCGGACACGTTGCTCCTGGGACCAGGGGTGCCATCGACCTGAGACCAGGGATTGAATTTGTTCTTGTGAGCGGCCGAATGTGCCCAGGCCCGGACTCGATCTGTAGCATTGTCAGTAAGATAGCTCCTGCCAGGGCCATCTGTGTGGTTAAGGAAGCCTACGTACACATTGCTATTGAATAGGGGTGTCGAACAATGGCATCACTCCAACGAAAGATATGGACGTACGCTAACGAACGGAAAGAAGAGCAAAGGTATCCTGTCGAAATCCAAAGGACCGCCGCAAGGAGCAATTGAAGGAGGCTATACGGAGGATGGAGGTAGTTGAGGGCTGAAGGTGTGACGTTGAAGTTGGCGGCTCATTGCACACAGAAAGCCATGCCATGCCATGCAATTGATGGTGATGGAAAACAAGAAATCGACAAACTTGGCAAGGCCACAGCCACCACCACGCCGCGCTTACCAAATTGAGGCTTGGCGTCCTGCGGGTGATTGCTTATGATGTCACATTTCGACCCGTGCCTTGTGCCTGATGCCTGATCCAATCACTTTGTGTTTCACCATCCCACTAGGCCAAATCTAGGCTAGCGTATCAGGCCCCATGAGACTCGCTTTCTATTGGACAAGCTGAGACCCCAAGTGTCTCCTACTACGGCGTACACATACTGCTGAATATGGAAGAAAGAGAGACATCTCTTCGATGCGCCTAGGATGGTTCCATAGACTGCTGCTGATAGGCATTGTTTAAGGGTTTCGGAAGCGTGGTGCCAATCCTCTTAGTTATAGAATCGTCAAAGAGTCCAAGAGCCAAAGCAGTCGCAGTTCTAGCTCTATGGAGTGTATATGTGTAGATATCTAGTCTTCACTCCAGTCTGGGCCAGGATCAAGGCTGATACCTGGGGCTTTCCAAGAATCGCAACGGAGACACTTGCTCTGCTGGCTCCGATCAAATGTGCGCCTTCAAATAAAATGGGACGGCACTCCCGACTTTCTCCAGATGGTGCGGCCGTCTCCGGGGTCTTCCTCCCCAGGTAGGATTTCCCGCAGCAGATCGTTGATATTCAGCCCGCGGTCTTTTGCAGCCTGCCATTGCCGAGGGTACCCCAAGCTCACTTCTTCAAATCTCACCCCGTCAATCCAGTCTGTGCGTCGGACGTGTAGGTGACCCGTAACCACGACCTTTGCATTGAAGCGGGTATGCCAGTCTTGGGTTCTCGTGGTGCCGCACCATAAACTGAACCTTGGTATGCTCGGTATGGTAATCAAATCTTCTCGCAGAGGCCAGTGGTTGATAATCACTAGCGGAAAGCCTCGTGCAGCAGCGGCTGCTAGCCGCTCTTCCGTCTTCCCGACCAACTGCTCACACCACGCATCTCGACTGGCGTACGGGTCCGGGTGTAGAAGAGCTTCATCGGTTGCATAGACATTTTCCTCCATGGCCCAGTCGAGGGCCTTTTCTCTCGTCACGTCGGCTGGTCTGAAGCTGTAGTCGTACAGCGTGAAGATCGGGCAGATGATGCAAGGTCCGCCCTCGCCATCCCATTTCACAAATTCATCCTCTGGAGTGATGACGCCAAGCTCGTTAGCGACTCGCAAACATTCCTGGTATTTGAATTCCCCTCGGAGCTCTTTGTCCAAGTCATCTTCCGTTGTGATCCCGGGTAATGTGTACAGCTCATGATTTCCGGGCACCCAGAAGACTTGCTTGAAGAGTTCCGTAGTGGTTTTGAAAGCTTCTTGCAAGTGTTCCAGACGTTCGCCAACATCCCCGCATATGATCAAGCCATCTTCAGGGTGGGGTTTGAGCTCGTCCAATGCCTCACGGTTGTGCTTGTAGCTGAGGTGGAGGTCGGAGATGGCATAGAGGCGCATAGTGACCGCGGATCCCAAGAAGGGACGCTACTCACTGCTGGCCTTGCTAGGCTCGGGCTGATTGTGGTTCAGAGTTGATTACCAGTCAGGTCAATTGATTGGAAGATATTGTGTGCGTTGCAAGGTTGTATGATTTCATTTGTGGTATCAAGGGATCGCAGCTCCAATGTCAGCGTGAAAAGGCAAGCACAAATCGTGGATCTACAGAGGAGATTTCACTTCGAATACGCCTCTCTGTTGAACGGCGTGACGGAATCAAGAATGTCTCAAGCCTGATGTTGGATTCCCGGAACGGAAGAAATGGTTTCCCCGAACAGCTGATTAAGCGCCGAGAGCAAGATGCAATCTTATCTTATCAGTGAGCACCGCTGCGTTAGGACTAATAATAGGCATCTCGTACCCTTGGTGCATCCTTTCATTTCCTCCCTGTGTGGGTAGGTTTGGTAGTCGTCATGTTCCTTTCTGCGTCAAGGTGACCAGCTCAGTCCAAGCAAGCCTAAGACACATGGTCAGCGCAGAAGTCCACGGCGAGATGTGTTAAGAGAAGGTAAGGGGAGCTGCAGAACTGTCTAACATTGTGACCCGTCTTCCTCTTTCAAGCTTGTGCCTTGAAACCCTTCTGTGATAAGTGCTAACCAATGCTACACCACTGCTAATCGAGCAGGAAAGCTTCAGGCGAGTCACGCAGACCTAATTCCCTAAAACGGCAGCTCAGTCCGATCACTCCCACTCTATAATATCACACGGTTACAAAAGCCTCCCACTGTACTCCGTACACAGGACAACATACTCTCTACACAGACTGTCAAGTACGTCAGAATCGGCTCGAGACTAGCAGAGCCTCCAGAGCGATGAATGTGTGGCCAACCACCGACCTTTGATACCTTTCCATGGACAGATTTGTGTCTACTGAATGCCGAGCCGAGTAACACGAACATCAGAGAGCTCAAGAGAAAGATAGATGGAAGCAATAAAAAGCGTGGAGAACGAAGACAATACAATACAAGCTGCACGGACAATGGTACTCAGCAGGGAGCTCTGACCTACACCTAACCTGATTGAGGTGGTAACATGATCGCTCAATCCGGGGAAGAGTCTCGGCAGTGACCACACGAATCACCCTCCTTCTGTCGAGGCCCGGCCCCCGGCTTGGGCTTATAAGGTTTCTTGTCTGCAAGGTCGATTAGTAGTTGGCGCTGTTCTTCGAGGTCTTCGCCACAATATGTCAAGATGCGGTGGAGATGATGGTTTGCAACCAACATGGCGTAGCAAGCACTGTGCAGGAAACCCGGAATGTTTCATGGAGCAGGGCTTAGAGTTTGGCTTACTGCAGACAGGATTGCCATAGGAATACTTTTGTGCAAAGTACCATCGACTTCGGAGTCGGGTCACATGTCTTTATTTCCGAGAGGCGGCAACCTGGAGGAGCTGGAAGCCCGATCGAGCTGCCTGGATTCGGGACTTTTTCTCTTGGTACCAGATTGACTCCAACTCAAAAAGAACCTGGAGGATCATGCGACCAGGATCCAGGATCATATGTATCGATAACGTTATTGAATGTGCTGCCCGGCACGCTTGAACCTCAACCTCCGGTGGCTGGCAGGCGGCAACAACAGCCGACCTTGTCCTGTTCTGTTCTGGATCTACGCCCAGAATGCGGAGAGCGAAGCGAGGTGATAATCCGCAACGGTCAAGCCGCCGCTGCTTAAGAGTTAGCGTTTCTATCGGTTCGCATGCCCTGTCGCCTTCAAGTTGGGTGGTATTCCATATTGTGTAGACCCATCCCCGGAAACCGACAAGCAAGCCGGGGGTTATAGAAAGCAACGACTGTACCGAGTACACATGCATGCGCCTGATGCATCTTATGCCCAGGTCGAGGTCGAGTGATGATGACGTGGGTGGCACTCTCTCATGATGGCTGGTGGGCACATGGAGCAATCGCTTGGAGGTGAGTGGTGATGGCTCCGACTCGCCAACAAGGATTGCGCAAACGCGAGTCCGCCAATACGCTAATGCAACGTCAGGTGGTTGGAATGCTGGCAGGCTGGCATCGTTTCTGCGGGAGCACGGCCGCTCTGTCTCAGTCGTTCGCCTCTTCGAACGCACTCTCTCTCTCTACATAGCTCGAAGAAGGCACTCACACTTCGACTGCCTCGGCCTAGCGGTTGATTCACAGAACCCTCGAGGCCACTGTTATCCCTCCATTGGTTCCTTCCGAGCAGGGTGCGATCGATATCCGATCCGGTGGAGAGGATAGCGTGAAGCTTACAGTTGAATCCACTAGGCTGCGGTCGTTTCGGCTTCTCCAGAAAAACTGAGGATGCTACGTACCGCTATGAAGGTGGGGGAGACAACATCAAAGCCATCCATTCATCCATCCATCCCGAAATGCCATCCACTTGCCTGCCCTTCCGGACCACCACCTCAGGCTTCAGACCACTGTCATTCGCAGGAGCCCGCGTTCCATGTCCTCAACACTTGTCGATTGGGGGTTTGCTGCTGTCATAGACCCGGCTTAGTGGGGCACCAACGAACCCAGGGTCTGAGTGCACGCACCTGCTACATACAGAATCCGTCCTGTGGGAGTTTCCTTCAGTGCCGTTGCAGTTGATGTTGGCGGTATTTTAACGGTACTTCCTGTGGAATTCCCGCTCATATGGTTTGGCGAGAAAGCTACAATCGATGAAAAGCTCTGTGCTTCGCCGGGCAGGTCCGGTCACGCACCAATTGTTCCTCGCCACGGGCTCCCCGGGGCGCCGTCCATTGGATAGGAAGGTGGATAAGTCGACTTCAACAACGTCTTTCCACCTCTCTCTGAGACATGCATGCATGCATATCCGGCAATCTATGCAGGAAGTGGCTAGATCCTGCGGCGATACTCTAATCGAGTGGAGTGATGGTACAGCCTAGGTGAGGATGCAAGTGAGTGCACTGATGCTCATCCGAGGACTCTCAAAGAATCAAAAGACCGTTTCATTACCAAGCTCGGCCGATCTCCTTACAGAGTACTGACAGCCTTCATCCACGCTACTGATGTAGTCTCATTCTCATACATCGGTTAAGCATCCTTCTCGCAGCCTTGTCGGATCACGCCTTGTTTTGCCGGACTGCACAGTAAAAGCAGCCATGAGCGACACCAACACCACCACCTGCTATGGTATAAATCCTATCCCTCGAATCCAATACACACAGTGCAGTGCAGTGCCCTCAATAGCCCTACAAACAGGCAGGTATACGTTGTTCAGTCAAAGATACTGCGCCGCACCGCAGCACATTTGCACATTTTGCTACACTGAATATATTCACGCCGGGAAGTTCCGATCGAGGATTCGGGATTATCCATAATCATGTCCCAATTGAACGAACACTGTTGACACTGAGCACTCGAGAATATATATGTATCAAATGGCATTATTGACACTACACCACTGGAGACTCGTTGACTTGTTGCTTTGATACCCTGATGCAATATTACAATTAAAGCTCTTCCGGCCAGCTGTGACGATAATCACGCCGGCGACCCTACATACTATCAATCCAGTACTCGATCCTGCATGACCGCAAGAACTGCCAACACTACCGGGGATGGCACGACGAAAAAGAAGAGGAAAAGGCTATGCAGAATTGGACGCTGACACTGACACCGGCCGGGGGCATTTCATGCTTTTTCCATCCTTGCCATTCATTACATTATGCGTTCCAAATGCCGCTTCTCCCTTCGTGCCAAACCAAAGTATGCGTTGTAAAATACCACTTCTCCCTTCATGCTAAACCAAAGCACGGGCCATGCGTTTTGTTCCCCCCTGCAGCATGCATATGTGTACGGAGTCGGGATGTATGTCATGGACAACATCGACATGGACAAACGGTTTCCAAAGAGTGTGGGGTGAGGTGAGGTGGTGTGGTGTGATCAATAAGATCAAGATGGCGACAAATGCACAGAATAACGAGTCAAGTCCAAAGTCAGAGAGATGGATCGATGAAAGGCAGATGGACAGAGATGCACTCCACTCATGCGAGAAAGCTGAAGGTTCAGAGTTCAGAGGGCAGTCCATCACCATCCGAACTGCGATTCCAATCCCGTCGATCAGATTCAGAGGAGCGCAATGGCGCCCACAATCCCCGCCGCAACTGCGAGGCTGCCAGACAGTGTATCGCGGGGCGCGGCTCCCGTGTAGGTGGCGGGCGCGGCGGAGCTGGTGCCCGTGGCTGATGCGGCCTCGACCGTCGCCGTCGGGGCCTGCGGTTGGCCGTCTGAGATCTGGGAGACAGGAGTAGCAGTCGGGGCCTGTGGCTGACCATCCGAGATCTGGGATACCGGCGCGCCTGTCGGGGCTTGAGGTTGACCGTCGGAGATCTGGGAGACAGGGATAGCTGTCGGGGCCTGAGGCTGACCATCCGAGATCTGGGACACTGGCGCGCCGGTGGGAGCTTGTGGTTGCCCGTCTGAGATCTGCGAGACGGGAGTGCCCTTCGGTGCCTGTGGTTGACCATCCGAGATCTGGGACACCGGAGTCGCAGTGGCGGTTGGGGCCTGAGGCTGGCCGTCACTGATCTGCGAGACCGGAGCGCCAGTAGGAGCCTGAGGTTGACCGTCGGAAATCTGACTGACTGGGGATCCGGTTGGGGCCTGAGGTTGGCCGTCGGAAATCTGACTGACTGGGGATCCGGTTGGGGCTTGAGGCTGGCCGTCGGAGATTTGAGAGACCGGGGCGCCGGTGGCAGTGGCAGCTTGGGGCTGACCGTCACTGATCCTATTGCCAGTTAGAATCCATTCGGCTGAGAGACCCGATGTCGATCTGAAGCCACGTCTTGACTTACTGGGTCACTACGGCAGTGTTTCCTTGGGGTTGGCCGTCACTGATTCTGGTCGAGCATCAGTATCTCTTCGCTCTGGCCGAGGCATGCAACCCTCGGAGTTGGGGGGGAGAAAGGAGAAAGAAGAACTCACTGGGTGACAACGGCCGAGGTGACCTGTGGTTGACCGTCGGAGATCCTGTAAGGCAGCACAGCACGAGTAAGTACATGTCCCAGACAATTCTTATCACCCTTGGTCACTCAGAAAGGGACGCTTATCACCCCCGGGTCACTCGGGAAAGGGAGGGTCGACTTATCACCCCCGGGTCACTCAGAAAAGAAAGGGCCGACTTACTGGGTGATAGAGGGAACCACGGTCGTAGCGGCCGGCTGACCATCGCTGGCTTGAGTTGCTGGCGGAGCTGAAGACCCGATCAAGGCCACGAGATAAATCGGGAAGCAGTGGTCGGCCCATTTGCGGTCCTATATCGTCGCAGACAGGAAGGTCAGCCATGTCATGTCACTCACACTCATTCCAAGATGCAGATCCAGATGCGGTCTGTCCACCGGTTGGCTCGTAGCAGCCAGACAGACGACCAAGTCGAAGCGCAGCATTGAGGTTGAGGTTGAGATTGTGTCTCGAAGTACAGCATTGAGGTGGAGATTGTGGCTATGACTATGACGGGTGGGATGAGAGGAGGATAAGCATATCGGCTTACGTAGAGGTTATAGAAGCTTCCGCTCAAGCACTCGTACCTTCCGAGCCATGTTAGGATACTTATCGTGTCAAGTCAGAGCAGATCAGGGCCATAAGGACATACCAAATAGCAGAGCCTCCCAGGGCGAGACTGTTGTTCGAGCAGAGCGAGAAGCCAGAGGTGTAGATGGCACCGGCTTGGGGCGGCGCGTCGAACTGGAACTGATAGTTGGCGGCAACGTAGCCGGTTCGGTCGGCTTGGTCAGTGAGCACTGAGCCCGAGAGCTTGAGTGTAAGGACGCCGTCCTTTTGACGCTGTAGCATAGGAGTGTCAGACCCTGAGCATGGGACGTGGGACGTGGGTCATGGAACAGGGGCAAAGGACAGGCAAAGACACAATGGGCAAGGGACAGGCAAAGGTCTATATAACATAACATGACATGACACAACAACACGGTAGTGGGATGGTGCAAAGCACAGTGTTAGGGTTATAGTATAGTATGGGATGAAGTAGGGCAAGATGGATTCGACTTGGTGGAAGATTAGGGACGGGAGCATAGGAGGGACAATGGATGCTGATGCTGATGCTGATGCTGGACGGCGACGAACCCTTTCCACCGCTCTCTTGGACGTGGTCGACGACGACACATTCACGACGGTGATCTCAAAGGTCCCATCATACGATGACTGGCATCCTTCCGGTGGACCGCTCGAAGGGGCAATGGCGGAGGTGACTGCCTGAGGCAGGGCCGAGGCGAACTTGAATGAGACAGCCGAAGCCAAGAGGAGGACGAGCGATTGACGCATGGTCGACAAAGAGAAAGAGATCCGAGGAATGGACAACTATAGTATATGTTGCTGAGGTAGGTAGGTGGTAGGTATGCACAACTGACTGCTCGAGATGCTGGGCACAACTGACTGCTTGAGATGCTGGGGTGGGTTGGGTTGATATGCCCGATACGATATGATATGATATGATATCCAAGCAGGTGAGGTGAACGAGGTATCCGTATGTCCACGTCAAATAACGATAGTGAGGGCAGACCAGGTCGACGTTTGAAGCGAGCGATCGATTGTTGCTGCCGGCCGGAAGGGTAACGGAGGAAAAGATGAAGAAGAAGAAGAGGAAGAGGAAGAGGAAGACGGCCGGCTCGTCCGCTGGCCACCTTTAAAGCATCTCAAGACTCGGCGGAACAGAAGGTCTGTCTCGCCGTCTCGCCATCTCTCTCCATTGCTCGGCCGCCCGCTCAGAAGAGGATCTCGACAGTCAAGCATGATTCGGTGAGTAGTAGTGATGATGTCGCCATGTTGACAGGTGGGAAGCAGAGGCAGATGCAGAGGCTCCAATCGCCTGCATGGATGGGAACTGGGATGTCGTTCTGTCTGTGACCGTCGGATACCTGCGTAACGCCGATACAGCTCTTGTCCTCTTCAGAACTAGTGGTAAGCAATAGTGGCGGAGGGACGGCAAATGGCGGCTTGAGATTCGCTCTCGCTGCTTTACTGTCACAGGATGGACCCGCTGTCAGCCTTGCCCAGATGATGGCTCCTATTGGTGGGCGAGCGATATATACCAAACTGCCAGCACATGCAGGGCTGATGTCCTGAGGACAGCAGAAACCAAGACAAAGCAGAGGTCGGGAATTTTGAATTTTGACTATGTACTATGTACACGCCGCTGTAAATCTGTCACCACGCTGGTGGTCTCCCTCAACTCAGCCCACCTCGCCCACCGACACTGGCCAAAGCCTTGCGCTGATCCGGGCCAACAGTGACGCGAGGCAAACGCTTCACCGCGCCATCTCGAGAGGCGGCATCAGACGGGGGCGCAGGCAGAAAGCCGATCTCCACCAGATAGGCCAGGTAGAGGCCGATGGTGTTCTTGGTGACGCCGCTCCCCTCGCTGGCATCGACCTTGGTCCACTCGCTGTCCTCGTACAGCGCCTTCTCGGCATTGCGGTCGTCGAGCTCGGGCGCGCGGGTGTTGGAAGGCAGGTCGTTGGCGACAAAAGTGAACAGCGGCATGAGGGCAAAGTCCTGGCGCGAGCTGACGTAGTGCTCCAGCGACGACGCCCAGGGCACATAGTCGACCAGCGTGGCCGTGTAGCCATACGTCTGGAGGGCGGCGAGGTACTGGTTGAAGCGGAGGCGCGGGTGTCCCGTGACGTGGGCGACGCTGACCCCCTGCGCCGAGGGCGGGTGGAATGCGGCGGCGACGACGGTGCGGGCGACGTGGTCGACGGGCACCATGTTGACCGTGTTGTTGATGTTGGGCCGCGTCCCGAGCTGGATGCAGCCCTTGAGCATGCGGATGAGGAAGTCGTCCGTGTTGGTGACCCCCGTCTGCGACGAGCCCAGCACGTAGCCCGGCCGCACGATACAGCCTCGCAGGCCGCGCCGCCCGGCTTCGCGGCTCAGGTACTCGGCCACCCATTTGCTCTGGCCGTAGCCCGTGCCGAGCCCCTTGCTGCTGGCCATCAGGTCGTCGGCTTCGCTGATGCCTTCGCCGCCGGCGGCAATGCTGCGCTCCGACTCGAACACGTAATGGTCGTGGTCGAGCACGCTGGTCGACGAGACAAACGCAAACAGCTTGGCCTTGCCCTCGGCACAGATCTTCATCGCCTCCACCGTCCCCAGCACGTTGGCCGCCTTGAGCATCTCGTACGTGTTGATCCAGTGCACCTGCGCCCCGTTGTGGATCACCACGTCCACCTCCTCCACCAGTTGCTGCCACCTCTGCTCCGACAGTCCGAACTTGGCCGGTCCCAAACTGCCCGCCACGCATTGGATGCGCCCCTCCCAGGAATCCGTCCACACCCCGTACGCCTGGCAGGTCACCTTGACTCGCGACATGGCCGTCTCCTCGTCCTTGGCTCGCACCAGCACGATCACTTTCTGCACTTGCGGTCCTTGGCGGTCCAGCAGGTCCTTTAAGATGTAGGATCCCAAAAATCCTGTAGCACCTGTCAAGAAGACCACGGGAGAGGAGACGCGGGCTGATGGCGCAGCAAAAGATGCAGGCAGCTGTTCGACCATTCGCACCGCATCGGCGCCATACTCGCCTTCAGCCTTGGCCTCGTCGGAAACACCATCGGCCTTCTCGTTCTCCTCGCCGCCTTCCAATGAGTTGGCCGCCAGCATTTGGTCGATGACGGCGGCCATCTCTTTCAACGTAGGTCGGTTGTATATCTTGCTGATGGGGAGATCTGCCCCCAAGGTTCTCCGGACGTGGTACGCGAGTTGTTGTGCCTTCATACTTTCACCGCCGATGTTGAAGAATGATTCCGTTGGTTTGATGGTTCGTGGGGGCAGCCCTGGGACGAGCTTGGCCCAAATATGAGCCAGAGCCAGTTCGGTCTCGGTGAGTTGGTGTGCCGTTGATGATTTGCGTCGTCGGCTGGCAGACAGCAGTGTTGTATCCGGGAAAGGCAGTTTAGGTTTGTCGATTTTGCCGTTTGGATTCAACGGCATCGCCCGCATCGGCACGATGATGGCCGGGACCGCATACGCGGGCAGCTTGGTGCGAAGATACTCTTGGACCTCTTGCTGGAGCAGCCGGAACCGCTCGAACCTGCCCCCGAGCGATCCGTCGTCCTGCTCATCTTGCAGGCCCTTCTCAGCCAGGAACTGCGTCCAGGCCTTAATCTGGGGCACGATGTAACTGACCAGCGTCTGCTCCTCGAACTTGTCTCGCCGCACGAGCGTGACGTTCTCGCGCACCAGAGGATGCTGCGACAAATGGGTGTCGATCTCCCCCAGCTCGATCCGGAATCCCCTGATCTTGACTTGGTCGTCCGCTCGGCCAGAGCACTCGACATCCCCGGTCGGAGTATACCGCCCGAGATCACCGCTGCGGTACAGGCGGTCCCTGGGTCCAAGGTAATACTGCGCCCAAGGCTCGTTCTTGTACTTCGCTTCGAACCTGGCCCGGTCGATAGCTACCCCATTTTCGTGTCCGGGAAACCAGTTCTCAACGAATTTCTGCTTCGTCAGTTCCGGCGTTCCCAGATAACCCTCAGCAAGACCTGATGCTCGCACGTAAATTTCACCGATTTCCCCTACTGCGCACAGCTTGGTCCGGTCGTGCCGATTCACCACCAGCATCTGCACGTTGTACATGCCGCGGCCCGCGGGCACGACATCCTTCATGCCGTCCAAGAAACCGTCTCGTTCATTTCGACTGGGTATCTCATAGTAACTCACAGCTCTTTGCGTTTCGGTCGTCCCGTACATATTGATGATGCGCACATTGGGGGCCAAGTTCTGTAGAGATTTGCAGTCTCTCTTGATCAAGATATCTCCGACAAAGAAAGCATGATGCAGTTGCTCGAATCGCGCCACTGCGCCTCCCACAAGGATCTGACCCATGGCAGGAGTCAGGTGCGTGACTGTTGCGCCATGCTGTTTCATCCATTCGGCCAGGCGTTCGTTCTGGATGTCGTTCTTGGACGGTACCAGCAGCTGTGCGCCTAAAAACAGCGGGGTGAACATATCTCTCTGAATTGGATCATGAGCAATGCCACTGAGCATGGTGAATTTGTCCTTCGCCGAGAGATTGAAGGTCTTCGCCATCCAGTCAAAGTAAAAGGCCAGGGAGAAGTGTCGCCCTCGGACCCCTTTAGGCTTTCCCTCCGACCCGGAAGTAAAAGACAGTGTCGGCGTTGAATCGGGCCCAACCACGACACCAGGACTCTTGGCTTTAAGACTCCGAACAGGTTCAAAGACATCCTTGCCGCCGATTTCGCCTCCTTGCAGACTGCCGTCGTCTCGGAGCCGCAGGGCAGGGACTTCGGTCTTCAGATCCAGATTCTCCTTGATGAAGCCTCGAACTTTGTCGGACAGCTCTCCGGCATCTTGCGTGGCCTTTTCGATGACCACCAACGCTCGCGGCCTGGACACGTCGAGGTAGATGTTTTGTCGGTCTGGAGGGTATGCTGGGTCCAGGACCGAAAACGTCCCACCCGCCTTGAGCGTGCCCATGACCGCAACCACGAGATCGACGCCTCGGTAAGAGTAAATCATCACGACGTCTCCTCTCTCGAGTCCAGATTGGACCAGGTGATGGGCGAGGATGTTGGAGGACTCATGGATTTGTTGATATGTAAACTTGCGCTCAGGGCCGTCCTCCGACTTGGTTTCTACCACGCAAGTCCGTTCAGGATGAGATTCGGCATTGGCTGAAAAAATGTCATGAATAGCGCCTCGAAACGACGACCATTCCAGGTCGTTGGTCGGATCCGGAAGTAGCTTTTCCTCCTCGGAAGTCATGAAAACAATGCGTCCAACCTCAGCATTGACGTCAACTGCTAGGCTCTCCAGAAATCGGGTGATTTGAGCCAAGATCCCTGCTATCCTTGCGCTCGAAAACAGACGTTGGTTATAGCGCGCGGTCAGTCGAAGATCGGATGCTGCCGAGTAAGAGTAGGTCAGTTGTAGGTCAGTGGTCTCCACACTCCCTGGAAGGCTGGCCTTCTCCAGGCCACCGTCGTTGAAAGCAGCAAACCGGAAGAGGGCGGGCTGGTTCAGATGGCCCTGGATGGTCTCAAGCGACAGAGCGTTGGCTGACGCCTGGGAGGACAGCTCTTGGACCCTCTTGAACAACTGGGAGAAGGGCTCTGAGGTGGAAACTGACGCCCTTAGGACGAATGCCGGACCATCTTGCTGGGCATTGACGCCGATGCTGATGTCTTCATCTCCCGTCAATCTGGCCACCAGGACAAGGAGAACGGTGTGCAGAACAGCGGTGATTGAGCCCAGGTCTGACAACCTCTTCAGGGCATCCGAGGTGGTGCTAGGAGCAGCCAGAGACTCAACAGCCTCGATAGGTCTCTTGGCCACATTCTCCGAGCTTGCTTCAGGATAGTCTCGGGTCAAGGGCGAGATTGTCTGGTCTTTCAGATACTCAGCCCACCAGCTCAGGCGATCGGTGTCGTTGTCAGCAGCTTCTGGGGCCATGGCGGGCACGCTGCTTCCGAGTCTACTCGCCTACTCTGTACATGTAACGTCTGAAGTCTGAAGTCTGAGCAACGGTGCGAGGTGCGATTTGTGAGTCAAGCGACGAATTTAATTTTCGAGGCCGATGTCGATGCCGGAAAAACATCGGCCCGTCCACCGGCACGCGATTCAATGTCTTGGCATTGACTGGGCATTGCGAGTCATACCATCAGGGTTAGGGTTAGGGTCAGGCTGCGGCTGCGGCTGCGGCTGCGTGCACTCCAGGTGCGGTTGATGCGGGAGACCTTAATGAAGCCATGCAATAATAATAGAGCGAAGTTCGGATCGTAGAGGAAAGATGACACCGAATAGTCAGAGTCAAAGTCCTCCGGCTCGGGCTCTCAGGGGAAGGGAAGCTGCGGCCCATCATCCTCTGTTAGTACAGACAGAGTACGTACTCTACTCCATACTGGCAGCAATGCCCCATACGACTCCGTCCACTCCGTCCAGTGCCAGTGTTACGCAATGCTACCATCTCGAAACACGAAACACGAGTCTTGTCCACCATGTTCACTCTTTTGCTATAGACTTGTACTTTCTTGGGCGCATGACCGGTCTGCTGCGTGTCTTTCCTCTTTCGCTCTCGCTTTCGCTTTCGTCGCCCTGTCCCTGGTTGAATCTTGAATCACAATGCCACCCCGGCACTTTTCCCGGTATCTCTTCGTTGGCGCAGTCTTTCTTCTCGGCGTTATCGTCTTTTCCACCACCTCACACACCTCCGCCGCCGCCGCCGCCCACGACGGCATTAGGGGGTCGATCCCGAAGATCACCGTCCCCGGCTTCCGCTTCTCCTTCCAGAGCTCCGCGCACAAACCCCCCGAGCAGAAGAACAGCACCCACGGCGACAGCGACAGCTCGTGGTACAGCGACTGGAAATGGTTGAACCCATTCTCCTCCTCCGTCACCCTCGACGAAGACCGCGTTGTCCTCCCACCCGTGGCCGACCGGCCTGCGGTCTACACATTTTACGACACGACTTTCAAGAGAGATGAAGATACCCAGAAAGTGGACCAAGAACTGCTGTTGACCTGGCGCCGGGCATGGTGGGCTCACGGCTTCCGCCCGGTCATCCTGACCGAGGCTGAAGCCATGAGCCACCCATTGTACCAAACTCTCCAAGAAAAGGGCATGCCCACGGCTCTGGAACAGGAGTTCAGACAATGGTTGGCATGGGCCCACATGGGAACGGGCCTGCTGTCCAGCTGGTTCTGCCTGCCCATGGGTGCTTACGACGATCTGCTCCTCGCACATCTGCGGCGAGGGCAGTATCCGCATCTTACCAAATTCGAAGGCCTAGGATCTGGTCTGTTTGCAGGAGAACGCACCCAGATCAACGACGCCATCCAGTCGGCCCTGGGCAACATCAAGTTAAGCACCTTCAAGTCCATCACCGACGCTATAGACTCGGAACGCTTCAAGGTGGAACAGCCAACCTCAGTTGCACATTACGATTCGCAGACGATTACCTCCAAATATCCCGTCCTGGCAGAACTGATTGTCCAAGATCCTCACAAAGGTCGACTTGCTCTCAATCAACTGATGATTACACATTTGCACACCATCTGGCAGAACAGCTTCAGCACTGGCATCGCCGTCTTGCAGCCCCTCCCTGCCCATACCTTTTCCCTGGTGAAGCCGGCAAAGGATCTGGCCCATCTTCTGGCCGAATGCCCCAGCTCGATTCTACAGTCATCTTGTCCACCGAACCGGCCCAAGTGCAGTCCGTGTGTGGGCTCCCGCTTGAGTATCAACACTGCCTCCTCTTTCCGAAACACTTCTTCCCTCTTTACCATTGCCGTCGTTCCCCATCCCTACACCATGATCACCCTCGCCAACCGGTCGGATACGATTACGGTCAACCATATTAGACGTCGGACCCCGCGAGACCCTTGGGTTACCGCCGTCACCCGAAACCTCCTCGGAGATGCACGAGGAGGTCCAAGTCGAGTGGTAGCATTGAAGGACGCCGTGGCCTCGGAATATGGTAGCTTTCGATCATTATGGTTTACCACCGAGCACTTTCCCGCGACTTTCTGGCCACCTCCGCCTCCACCCAAGTCTCCCACCAACGATGCTCATCCAGTCGAGGAAAAGGTCTCTCCATTCCCTGAAGACTGGCTTGAGAACCTTGACTGGCACTTTGGTTTTCCGGTGCCTCGGACGGGAATCTCGCACGGCGAGTCTCTTCCTCCAGTGCCTGGACCTGAGCGCTGGGCCAAACTTCCCGCGGGTCTTCCAGCCGATCTCAAGAAGAGCTCAGACCCTGACCCGCCGACGGCAGAGCAGGCGGCGGTTGAAGTCGAGCTTTTGCGAAAGGCCAGGGAGACCATCAATAGCAAGGATGCAGCTGTTGTCCGACTTCGTGGCGTGGCAGAGGCTTGGAACTTGGCGGACACAGAGGCGTGGAAATTCGTCAAGAGCTTCCGTGCCCGCCAAGTCGTGGAAAGACTGCAGTTCGAGGAGGAAGAATCTGCTTATGGCACCGGAGGCGGCGTGAGAGGCAAGCCTCGCTGGTGGGGCTCATGAGGGCCTTTATCCCTCACGAGATGGTGACTCATGTACTAGTTGCTTTCACACGCTGGGTAGACTTCCACCAGTCCAACATGCATTGCAAGTTCGTGCATCAGCTCCAGCGCACGATTTAGCAGACCGCCGGCGACGCATATGTTGAACGCTAGGAACAGTGCCAGTGTCCAATGGAATACATATGCAGCGCGAGACAAATCTGGTAAATCTGGGGGTAGGATCTGGATCCCCCATCGACAAAAGACGGCACGCCGCATCATCATGAGTGAGCTGCCTATGAAATGATTCGCGCCGGTGAGCGTGCAGATCAGCGAGAGGATCTGGGCAGGTGTTATGATGGAAGAATCTCTGGTGAAGCCTTTCAAGTTGTGCATGACGAGTCTGCAGAAAGGATCCAGCGCTGATATCCAAACGACATTGATGAGCGTCTGCTGCAGGAGGAACCGGACGCCGTCCATTTCTCCAACGAATACAAACCACTGGGCGAACCGGCTTTCTGGCATCCGATCAGGTTCATCAAGATCTGTACCCGGGCCATCTGGTCTTTCCGAAGCGATCGGTGATCTTCTCCTTCTCGTCGAGGCTGCCGAGCGTGTGCCCGACAGGTGCGACTTTGCGGAGGCAAAACTCGATTTCCCAGTAGAGGTCGATTTCTCAATCGATGGCAGCACCCTTTGGGCAGCCGCACGCCATTTTGCAGAGGACGCTGCCGGTTCTTTGACAGATGACTGCAAATCCCGCGCAGACGAGTCAACCCTGATGCCAGCCGAACCCGCTTCTTCGAGAGACGGCAGCGCATTCTTTCCTGGCGCCCGTGTTCTTTCCGAAGAAAGGACTGATTTCTTACCGGGTGACCGCGAGCCCCGACAGGATGGGTCAACCCAGATGCCCGCTGGCGAAGGAGCTTTGGATCTCGAGGAGGTCGGCTTGGCAGATGGAGCGGGCAGCTGTTGCCAGCCTGAACTCGTCAGGCCTTCTCCAGCTTCAGAGAAGGCGGTGCCATGGTTTTCTTTGCTCGATCTCGACAGTCTAGTCATTGACCCCGCGTCATTGTTATTATGGACTCTAGGACATGTCAGAAGCTCCTGCCATGTGCCCTGCCATAACGCTGTCGCCATCTCGGCAAGTCCTCGATCATTCCTTGTTCTGATCTGGGGGTTCCGCATGACAGAGACCTTCCGGTCCAAAGCAGCCAATGTCGAGCAATACATGCCATGATCACAGGGTGCCCATCCGTTATCCTTGGGCTGCTGCCAGTGACCGTGTGGAGTCAAATCATCCTTGAAGAGAGGGAATCGTGCCTCCAACATGTCGACAATGCCTGCTGCATCTTCGGCCGTCATGTCCATCGGGTGGTCAGGGAACGTGACATTGTATGCAATGGCAATACTATCGGCTTGGAGATTCGTGGTGAGGTGATACCAAAGAACGAAGCGTGTATCGCACGGCTCCCATTCCAGGTCGGCATAGTTTAGGTTGTCGGTATTGTAGGGCACATAAAAGTGCTGGCTGATCCGGTCCGGAGAGAGTTTCGGTTTCAACTTGCCACGGCTGTGGTTGTTGCTAGTGCTCTCACTGATGGGAGGAGAAGACTCCATGAAAGTGGAGGATGACTTGTCAAGTGGAGGACGACTTGTCACGGGTGGTGTGAGGTGCGAGGTGCGAGGTGCGAACTGATGCAAAGGTCAGGATAGTAACAAGGTGTGGGAGTGGGAGGTGTTGTTGTTGATGTTGATGTTGTGGTTGGAGCAGCCCAGAATACCCGTGTTTTTGGGTGTTGGAGAAAGGAGTTGAAGTCGACCCTGAAATTGAGATTGGGTCGACATTCCAAGCGTCGGGTTTTGGTCTTGTTGACATGTTCATCCCATCAGCCCATCAGACAGCCAGGGCAGCATTCCAATGACTAACGCCTGAGCCAGCGGACAATCAAGCCCGAGCCTTACTAGTAGCTCTCAGAGCGCCAACTTGAATATTGCCGCCTTGACCCCTTGAATGCAGCTCTCCCACTGCATGGCCACTGATTCAGGACACATTACGCATTACGCAGTACGGATTAGGTGCCTTACTGTACTCGTACACTCTGTCGAGGGATTAGGTGCCTTGCTGTACTCGTACACTCTGTCGAGGTGATCGATCCCCTTCCAGTTGTTCCTCGCATCAGGCCTTGCAGTGGTTGGTTTGGCAAGACGATACAATACCATACCATACCATACAATATAAACCCAAATCCATCAAGTATAAGTAAAAGTAAGCAGTAAGCAGTAGTGCCTCAGCAGACTGACTGCAAAGGCCCACTATAAATGAAAATGAAAAATGAGGATGAAAACGAGGATGATAGACGGAGCCTTGTGAATTACTGTACGACTACGACTACGACTACTACGGCCAAGGTAGGTAGCTAGCAACCTCTACAACAACATCCAGGGCCCAAGCCGGCTGCAGGGACTAGGATTGGTAGCACGAGGATTAGTAGCTCTAGTTGGTAATTGATGACATGATTTCATGGGTCGAGATACAGGAGACAAAGGTGAATCCTCCGTATTATCAAAGCCACTGCACAATCGAGTCTTGACCCGAAGCCCAAGCCCAGGCCCAAGGCCCAGCCAGATCTGCCTCCTTTATCCAGCCGCTTTCTCTCCTTGTCACTCATCCAGACTCAGGACCAGATATCTGTCTCATCTGGCCTTAGGCCCAGCCACTCCAGCAAATTCATACACGGGAACCTGCTTCAGCCTCCTTGCCTGTTTCGAATCCCACGAGTGTAGGCTCAACTCCTGGGCCTGCCACGTTCTTCTCCTCGTGATATTTCTTCGTACCCAGAGTAGACACGTCGTAGCCATGCTCCACCAGATAAAGTCTAAACCTCTCATCTTCGTCGGTAATGGTGTCTTGACCGATGTATGGAAGACAGAAAAAAGCGACCAGTCCACTAAAGATGCACAAGGAACTGGAGACATAGAATGGATATTGTCCTTGCTTGATCACGTCGTCGCCACCGGCTTTGATGATCTCTGGGAAGACATAGTTGCCAACAAATGCGCCAATCTTTCCACAAGCTGCCGCAATGCCGTAGTACATGCCTCGAACAGACGTGGCAGATGTCTTGGACGCCACGAGACCAATGTTGTCCCCGGGACCGATTTCGCCCAAGGCCAGGAAAATACCATAGATGACGACGAAGCCGCCGACCTGAGAAGGTTGGTCCAGGTGCTTGTAGATAGCGGTCATGATGAAGCCAATGATCCCTTGTAGCGTGACACCGAGGATCAGGCAATATTTAGGACCGATCCAGTCCGATAGGAACGCGCCTATCACGGCGCCAGGAACATAAAACAGGTTGATGACAGTGTTCCAGCCGAAGGTCTTCCACAAGGGGGCGTCCGATGGGAGGAGGAAAGCCAGCCAGGATGAGGAGTAGATGCCGAAAGAATAGGTGGAAAAGTCGTAGATGAACCAGATCAATGACACGATAATGAGCCTCCACCAGTAGAACTTCAGGATCATCCAGTATGGATAATGGTTCATCTTATTTCGGTGATACTCCTCTGGTTCTTGCAGCTTGATCCGGAGGTACAGCAACGAAAGCGGCGGGATGACGCCCAATCCCAAGGCCACACGCCAAGCGGCCCTCATGTGATGTTCGGTGAAGATCAACATCAGAATCATTGGGACAATGGCAGCGACCACAAATCCGACGTCAATGGATAGGTTGGTGAAGCAAATGAACCAGCGGTTACGGTGGCCACGCTTGAGTTCTCCGGTGGATTCGGCGCACGCCACAGACCCTGCCGGATACTCACCCCCAATTCCGATACCCAGGATGAACCGATACGCAGTTAACGCAGCGAAGAGACCTTGGACGCTGCCGCCGGCCCCGTAGGAACCTGCACCGAGGGCGGCAAAGACGATGAGAATAATGGTTGAAATGAGGAGCGAATGGCGCCGGGACCAATGATCGGACAGATATCCAAATACCAGCTGTCCAAGAACAGTCCCGGCGAAAGCGATAGAAGACACATTGCTTTGGGCGCTTGACTTGGTGTATTCGTCCTTGTAGATTAATTTAAGCATGGTGTTGACTGATCCGATGACCTGGAGAGAGGACATTAGCCCAAGGTAATGATACAATAAACGGGGAGATGAGTCGACATACGCCATTCAGATATCCATCGGAGAACAATCCTGCACCACAGGCGATGGTGGGCCAGCTCCTTTCCCATCGTGTCTTAGGGACTGCATCAAGAGGAACCTCGTGAACAGACATATGCCGGTTGTCTGGGGTGTAGCCCTCGCCCTCTTGGATTGTCTTTTCGCCGTCCATAGTTTGGACAATTCACCCACGTGATTTTGAACCGAACACAGTCTTCTGCCAGCGCAAGATTCAGGGAGGGAAGAGGTCAGATATAAGTTCCCTCAAGACGGGGGGCCTTGGGAGACGCCGACTGGAGAAAGACTGGTGGAAAGACCGAGAGGCTGGGCTAGATTACTTAGAGCAAGCCCAAGCAGACGAGGACGCATACGCTGTACAAGCAGTGTCTGGAGTGGACCTCAGATGGGGATGAGGAGCATAATAAGGAAGAAAAGGAAAGGCTAGGAGTCTTCGCATGGGCTTCTCGTTGGTGCTGGTTGGTCTTTATCGCCCGCCTTGTTGGTGGAGGAGGAGGAGGGCCCATCTGCGTCTTCGGAGGTGGCATCGACAATGGGAGCTCAAGCCATCCGAATCGGCAAAGGAACACATGACGCCGCCTTTGCCGACTACCGACTAGGTGAGATGGCCGATTGTCTTATTGATTGCAACCCAAGGTGTTCATGTTGTTTTTTTATTGGCCAAGAGTCCTTGTCGACCCGGTCGGACTGGCCGCCGCTAAAAGCAAGGACGCTGCTCGATTGTTCGAGCTGTCCGGTGTCAGCTAGTAGGAACAACACACTAAAGAACGTGGAGGATACTTACTTCAGGAGAATGGCCGGCCGCATGGGTTGTACTCAGTACTGTACAGAGGATGCCATCTTCCATCTTCCATCTTCCATCTTCCATCTCCCATCTTCGTCGCCTACTGTCCAAGAGAGTGCGGACGGATACGGAGTACAGTGCGCAGGCAGCGCAGTCTCTACCCCTCCTCTCTGTTGTCACTCACACGTCACGCCTGGGGCCGGCATTCCTTCTAATTTCAGCCTCTAGGTATGCTTGAAATCTTTCTTTACGTTTGGTTTGTCGAGGACACAACCACTAGTACACTATGCACTTAGTACATACTACATAGGTACTAGTGGAGTGAAGAAAAAAGCTTGGTACTGGCCTTGTCTGGTTTCAACTGCTGCACAATGACGTTGACGGCTGCTGCTGCCGATGTCACCCTTTGATAACCACGACGACCTAGTACCGACAGAGGACGGAGTGCAGACACAGCTAAGACTACCTAGGTAAGTCTACTAACATTGTATTCACTGTATCCGTACTCCGTACACCTATGGAAGATGGCGAACCCATGCATTGAAACAGTAACACAACACAGGCAGGTATCTAGGAGGTATGTAGGTATGTACCCGTCCCTACCTAGTCCGTCCTCCTTATCTGCTATTTTCTGCCCTGCACACTTCGGTTGAGGCTACCGTGATCGTGATCGCGTCTTCCCCATTCAACGTTCCAGGATCCACGGTCCGTGTTGCTCTTGGATATACGAAGTACTAACCGCGCCAGACCAGACAGGGCTCGAATGCAGACATGCTCACAGCTTGGCCTTCACAGACTTGCCCGCGTCCTCTTGCTTCGCCCTCTCCTTCAAAACCCGCCTCAGAATCTTGCCTGCCGCACTCTTGGGAATCTCGTCGATGAACCGCACTCCTCCTCGTAGCCTCTTGTGGTTGGCCATCTTCCCTGCCACCCAGCTCACAATCTCTGCCGCATCCTTTTCACTGGCTTTTCCCGGAGCAGCCACCACATAGGCTCGCGGCACCTCGGTATGTTGCTGTTCATCATACACCCCGATCACTGCCACATCGTTGATCCCAGGGTGATCCATCAGCTTGCCCTCGAGCTCGGCGGGAGCCACTTGGAACCCTTTGAACTTGATCAGCTCCTTGACTCGATCGGTGATATAAAAGTTGTGGTGTTTGTCTTGGAATCCCACATCGCCCGTCTTGAAATACCCATCTGGCGTCAGGGCCTCTTTGGTGGCTACTTCGTTCTTCCAATAGCCCTTGAACACATTGGGACCGGACAGATACAGTTCACCCGTCTCACCGGGTCCGACTTCATCGCCGTCTGGAGAGATGTATTTGGCAGTCATGCTGGGGAACATTTTGCCGACACTGCCCACTGAAGAGTACCACTCGTCCCATGGCTTGGCTTGTGGTCAGTCATGTCCAATCTCGGTGGCCGGCCATGTACTTACCTGAGTATGCGTCATGGGGCTTGTCTCGCTGAGTCCGTATGCTTGGTTGATTTTGATGTTCAATCGTTTGTACACCGCGTCCACCAGCTCTCGAGTTAAAGGCGCCGCTCCACTCGTGATCATCCGGACGGTGCTGAGGTCGTACTGGTCTACCACTTTATCTCGAGCCAATCGCACAATCACTGGCGGCGCCACGTAAATGAACGTGATCTTGTGCTCCTGGATGGCTTTGAGAAAGATTTCCAGGTTGAAGGCCGGCATGACCACCAGCTCAATGCCCCGGTGTAAGGGCTGATGGACGAGGCCGGTCAGCCCATAAATATGGAAAAAAGGCAATACTCCTAGAATCTTGTCCTTTCCGCTGGAGTACCACTTCCCGACCGCTCCGTGGATCATGAGGACATCGGCAATGACGTTGCGGTGGGTGAGCATCACCCCTTTCGGTAGGCCGGTTGTCCCTGAGCTGTACACCAGGAAAGCGAGGTCGTTGTCAGGGTCCAATTTCCGTCGTAGGTAACGGCTCGAGCCACTTGTCTTGCGAATGTCGGTCCAGTGTTTGATTCTGTGGGCCGGGTCTCGTCCGGTACCTAACAATATCACACGGTCTTCTGGAATGTTAGACCGCTTTGCTGCTTTCAAGGCGGTCGCTAGGAAGTCAATCGTGGTGACAATGGCCTTGGATCCAGAATTGGTCAATTGGAACGCCAGTTCGTCTACCGAATACCCTGGGTTGGCGGGAGACACGACACCTCCGGCATAAAACACGCCGTAGACGACGGCCGCGAAGTCGACATCGTTCGGGGCATAGATGTTGAGCACATCGCCCTTTTGCCAGTCCCACAGATTTCGAAGACCACTGCCGAATGCCGTCGCAGCTTCCTTGACGTCGGCCCACGTGTACTGACGGGAAAAGTCCACGGAGCGATATATCACTAGCACCACACATGAGCCAGTCGCCACCAAACAGTTTCAATTGATAGACAACCACCTACCTTGAGAGTCGGCAAACTCTCGAGGCTGCTCAAACATCAGGCCCCAGAGGTCGACATTTGGGATGTGGATGTCGGGATAGGGTGATTTGGTAGGCATGATGGAATTCCGATTCCGATTCCGTTTCACCTCACGTCGACTCCGCTGGGCATCCCCGGGGACTATAAGACAAGACGAGACACGCTGGATGGAGAAGGGAACTGGGAACTGTTCGATGGAAGGCTGTAGGAGGACGAGACAGGCCAGGTTCATATGCACGTACAAGCGGGATGGTGCTCGACCTAGGTCGCTGCGGACCACGGAATATGTGCACCCATGGTTCCGGGGAGAGCTGGGGAATTGGGAATTGCCTAGGCACAAGAGGTGATGCCAGCCAAAGGCGGATGAAGCCCCGCATAAATCCGGGGCCCTTAGTCGTAGTAGGCCGACATTTCGGCGATGGCCTGCGTCTGGGCGTCGGAAGTATCCTCCGTAGCATCTGCATCTGCTCCGGATGTGCTCCTCCGTATTAAGTTCATGGGGTACTTGTAGCGGGGAGAGAAGGCCTGGCAAACACTAGTCCTAATCAGGCCGACGCCAAGAGGTTGTTGGACTTGTAACGCGCTAGTCTTAAACAGGACTAGAGTGCTGTACCTACAGAAGTACATTAGTACCTTAGGCTAGTGTAATATGTATGGTCAAGGGTGTGTAGGCCACAGTGATAAACCGCCCCAGAGACTGTGTGTCGTTCAGCTTGGCCAAAGGACTTAGGCTAATAAGGGGACTTCCTCCGGGAGGCCACCAGGCTACTGTACGAGTAGTTGATCACAACATGCCGAGGTTACTGTAAGCGGCGATGGTGGTGCTCGGTGCTATAAATTGTCGAACGCCCCTTCCGCAGTCTAACATGTCCATCCTTTCATCAACTACGACAGGCATCAACAGCAAGACCCAAAAAACCAGCCTTCCTTCAGTTGAGCTCTTTTCCTGTTGACCATTGCTTCCAAGGGCCAGCGTCATGGCTTCTCTCCCGCCATCGCTTGACCACCTTCCACCTGAAATCACCCATCAGATCCTGGCCCGTCTCGAAGACGCTGACCTGCGTGCTCTTGGACTGGCCAGCAAGTGTTGGTGCTCTTTGGCCAGGCCTCACTGGGGCTGGACCATCCAGATTCGACTTTCCACTCCTCAACAGCTTTGTGAGGACCTGGCCACATGGAGCCACAGGGTTGCAGTCATTGGACCAGAGCGTGTGTCCCAGCTCATTATCAGTGGTGGGACCAGGAATCCGCTTGCTGATGATAGGAAGAATGTCGCTCTGGAGGCCTTGTCGGAATTTGTTCACAAGCTCCTGTGGTTGAGTCAACTAAAGGTTGATTGCGAGGATTGGTTTGGGGACAGTGTGCTTCCTCGGTGCTTGTGGAAAGCACTCGAGAACCTCCCTCCCCAGTGCAAGCTCGACTACAGAAGGTTCAGCCCCCAGAGGGTTAGGAGTACCTCTCGAATCAGCCGCGAGGACTATGCGTTCTTAACTTCACCCAATCTGCATGCTGTCGAAGCCCGTTACTGTCATTTTACAGGGACAGAGCACGGGGAAATGGAACTTAATTACGCCGCCGAGGCGCTGCTAGACATGACCAGGTTCAACCGCAACATCAAGAGCGTCAGCATGTATCCATTGGGTATTTTCCAGGAGATCGATCAAGTGCGAGGGCTCCTGCAGTCCTGGCCACCCTGGCCAGGCTTCATCTTTCCCGAAGGAATATCACCGCCCGTGCCAGCTCAACGCGGAGCGCCCACATCGCTTCACTGTAGGGGCGATGCAGAGAACTTTTGCGTGTACAGCCAGCTGATCGACTTCTCTCAGCTACAAAAGCTCAACCTTACCTCTGGTCCTGCCGACTGGCTTATCTGCCACGCGCTCAAGCTGGGCCCAGAAGAACGTCCGGGTCGGGAAAGAGCCCCCACTTGCACGTGTACACGAAACTTGAGGCCATACTTGAACTTCTCCTCGCTGAAGGAGCTGGTCCTGGAGATCACTGTTACAAATCATGGGGCCCGGCGCGATCTGTTAACTTCATCAGAGCCATACGAAGCCTTCCTTCGCCATATCCCGCCACTGGCGAAACTTTCCATTCATGGCTTTTCGACTCTGAGCTTATTCAACACGATTGTGTCCCATCACGGCGGTTCACTTCGGCAGCTCAGCATAGTACCCGAAGAATGGCAGGCGAACGTGATCCTGTCACTCCCTGAGGTTGTACAGTTTCAAAGCATGCCCTTCCTGACGCATCTCACCATCCCTGTTCGTCGCTCTAAAGGTTCGGCCGCCGAAGTCGCCATCTATCACGCTCTCGGTCAGCTGCCCAAGGTGCAAGAGATGAGTTTGTTCCTTTGCTATCCGCTGGTCGATCTAATCCCTTACGACCCTGCAAGGGGGGAATGGGACGAGGCCCCCAACGATCCTTCGTTTGACGAATTTGAGCAGCAGTTCTGGTACCCGGAGCATGACACGGCACGCATGGGACATTTCAAGGACCTCTTAATCAGCGGGGCCCTCGACGAGAAGTTGGCCACCAGCATCTTCAATCGTATTTCCTCGGCCAAAACAGCAAGATCGTTCCCACTTGAGCGATTGAAACTCTTTTCGATGGGCGGCGGTGATGAGTGGGATCAGAACAGCGTTGACGATATGAGTTTAGACTATGTTTTCCAAGTGGTTTCGAAGTGGTGGAACATCGAACGGGGGAGGCGCGATGATCAGCGCGACGTGCTATTCACCCGCCTAATCCGTGAGGATGAATTCTTTCGACGATTCCGTCCACGAGAACCGCAGGTCCAACTCGATTATACGACGAAAAAGGAAGTCCTCGGCCCTTCCACCGAGAAACTCTTCTCCCACGTCTGGCCTGACTGGCAAACGCGAAACGAAGATTGGAGGCATGCGTGGCATAGTTTTCCGTTGGACGATGGAGGGAGCCTGGAAGACCCTCAAGCAGGTTGAGTTTGTTCGGCGTCTATTACTCTGTGTGGACTGGGTTGACCAGTACATCGTATCTAGTACCAGCTGATGATGCTCATGTTTCAGAAGGGTTCAAGAGATCTGAATTTGATCTGATCAATCGTGATGAGAGACAGAACTTCGGAGACCTTGTTATTGCACACGGCCCAAATTTTTCCGTCTGTACCAAGGACTGAATTCACAACGCTAATCCCCCGTGTGCGGCGCCCATTTCCAGTCGGGACCAAGTCAGACTTTGATCTCGACACTGCCAAACACTCAGGAGCGAGACGTGCGTGACGAGGGCGTCGACGGCCCTATGGGCGAAGCTGACCTACAGTGTCCTCTGTACGCCGCCATCCTCGTCCATGTCCCAGCTCCAGCTCCAGCTCTGGCAGCTCGAGTGACCGGCAGGGTAGGCCTCGAGGTTAGACGGCAGCGAGCGTAAGGTAAGAACCATCAAATCCAGAATCTAAGTGTCGTGGTTCGTAGTTTCACCAGCCTCGGGACCCCTCGACGCCTCCTTTACTCTATTCGTATATGCTTCATACAGCATATGGGGTCGGATATGGTTGGTTCTCACCAGTCGCCAATTCCCGTGGCCCCTAAGCCCCACTGGCCTCCTTAGCCTCCTAAGCCCCTAAGCCCCACAGATTCTAAAGCCATCCCCCCCACCTCCACCTCCACCTCACCTCCCCCTTCATGATAAAGCACTCACGCATCGGTACGGAGTACGGAGTACTCTGTACGGATACAGATACTGGCATACAGTTGGCTGGATACTGACGCTACCGTTGGTTAGGTATGCAGAGAAAAATGCCGTCGGTGTTGTGGTCCCCGGCTGTATATGATAGTTAGGCGGACCACTAGCTACTACGTAGCTACTAGCTATTTGTGCTCGTACCTAATACCGAACCCGCTTGACCTAATCACGAACAGGTCCACATTGCGCCAGAAGATCGCTCTGTAAAAAGAGGTCCACGTTCACCAGAGGATCGCTCTGTAAAAAAGACTTGATGCTTTTCGTCTATCCTGTATTGCATTATAACCTGACCTGACCTGGGCGCAGTGCCTGAAACGAAACAGCTGACCCTAGATAAAATCGATCTCGTCTTTGGCTCAAGTGGTATTGTGGAGGAACGCATGACCCAAGTCAATGCCGAGCTTAGGCTCGACTAAGACGGTCTTCAACGCGGCAACGATGAATCCTTCGCCGACGTCTGACGTCTCCGAGATGGCCAAGTAAGGGAGGCAACAGCGGTCGTGTTAGGAGTAGGAGTAGGAGTATTTGTTGAATATTGAGACCTACCATTTGCTTGGAGATGTGGAAAGTCTCACATTCTGTTACAAGTTCCGGTGAGTGCGCATGGTAGTACGTATTTGGGTATTTGGTCATCACCAGGCTGCCATGAGGCCAAATCAAAGGCTGCGATGGACTCAGAGGAGACGTTCAACCAAGTTGGGCAGTAGGTGCAACGAATGCTTTAATGCTTTCCAGAAGGAATAGATGCTACCCGTTCTCCTGATGCCGCAATATAATGGAAAGGAAAGGATATCAGACTAAAATGATTGGTAGCCCTCTTCCTCTTCCGTTCCCTTGGTCTCTAAATCTCCCCTGCTCTGCACAGAAATGGCAAAAACTTTTTCCACAAACCCCATATCAGGATTTTGATATGAGGGTTGTGGGAAGTGAAACCCGGGTTCGCAGGGTTTTTCCGTTAGCGGTGGTTGGTGTCAACCCGGGTTCGCAGGGTTCAAATCAATATGTTGGCGGCTTTTTGTTTGTTGTCAACCCGGGTTCGCAGGGTTCAAATCAATACAGTGGCTGCTTTTTTGGTCGTTGCTAACCCGGGTTCGTAGGGTTAGTGGGCGACAGTGATAACAGAACCGATCGGAATCGCCCAGTACTGACTCGGCCAACGGGGCCATATCTGGGGGTCCTTGCGTTATTGGGAGGGAAATCTGTGACTTTGATTCATATACCTGGTTTAATTTCTGGCCTGCAGTGAATTGTATTTCTCCCGGTACCGGCTGGGCGGGTGCCGCGACTTAGCGATTCACTATTGTTAGCCAAGTCTGGCATAGAGGAGCCTCGTGGAGAGAAGTACGAAACGAAGTGGCAGGCTAAGTACAAGACAACGACGACAGCAAATGACTCTATAATGGATCTTTCGTCGATATATCTTCATTTCCTGGTCTGTATCAAGCTAACCACCGTCCGAAGCGTGGCCGCAAGACGCCAAATACCTCTCACCAGGTCTGCGTCTCCGACGGATGTAAATGTCAGCCGTGGGTGGATGATGGCTATACAGAATAGTAAGTAGTTAGGGGACTGTGTATAGAATAAAGATAAGGTGGTGTGCCCCCTATACACAGAATAGCCGCCTAATTGGAGCGCTGTGGCTGAAATAGGGGTTGGCCGAAAAACGCCAGGTGTGGCTGGTGGTGGCTGGTGTTCGGTGCAGCTGACATAATACGTACGGTAAACCGGAACAAATGACTGCAGGGCCGGTTTAGCAGGTACCGAGGCAGAGTCACACATGCCCAGGCACGAGACACCTAAAAGGCGGCTTGGATGTTCCTTGGGTCTGGCCCTCCCCCAGTCTCACTCTTCCCTCTTCCCCAAATTCCTCGGTCAGATCACGGGCTTGTGTCCGGCCGCTGGCTAGAATTGCGATAAATACTCCGTGCAAAGCTATCATTTGCGTCTCTCGCCACGCAAACCCATCCTATCTCATTTCCCTTCCATCGCCCCTTCCGTGTTACCTCTCTCCTCCGGTCTGATTTCGTCAGCGGGTCTGAATTCCCCCGTGCTGCAGCCATGGTCGCAGATTCCCTAGTCTACCACCCTGCGGTGGCCCATTACCTCCGATATGTCGCGACAACAGGCAAGCGACCATTTCCTGCTCCCTAGTCCGGCTTGACAAGCGCTGACCCGTTGCCCTCATCTAGTCGGCCGTGATAAGATCCTGCGTACCATTCAGTACTTCAGCCGATTTTATGCCTGGTATCTTTATCGAACCAACAACCCGACGAGTACCATCCTGCCATGGGTGACCCTCAAGAATCAATTCGGCTTGACACGGAAGATCCTACGCGTGGGCAAGTTCGTCGAACATCTGCGTGCCGCCTCGGAGATCTATGATGCTGCGGTCAAATCAGGCAATGGGGACAAGATCACGCAGTACCTTCAAACCCTCCGCCAAATTGGCTATGCGGGCTACCTGTTCCTCGATACGTTGACCGTCTTGGACGCAATCGGGGTCAAGAAGCACCCCAAAGCCAAGAGCATTCAAACCAGTGCCTATCGCTTCTGGTTGACCGGCTTGGTGGCCAGCGCGCTCGCTGGATTCTACAACACCTACAAGTTGAGACAACGAGCAAAGACTGTGGATGAGAAGGATGCAGAAGCAAAGGTAGAAAAGGTCAAGATTGCAAGGTATGTTTTGAAATGCCCAGGGACGAACGGTCACGGTACTGACTGCCACGGACTAGACAACAACATGCCGTGAATATCCAATTGGTCTCTGACCTCTGTGATCTGACTGTGCCCAGCACAATTCTAGGATATGCCAGCTTCGACGACGGCATCGTTGGCTTGGCTGGCACAGTCAGCAGCTTGCTTGGTGTGTATGGTACGTGGCAGAAGACTGCTTGAGCGCGATCATGATGGATCGGACACGTTTCTATATACTCCATCACCTTGCAGACTCCGATCAAGTTGGCATATCGCATTTCCCGGGACCCAGATGGCTAGCGCATGGCTACTTGGGCCATGACACACTAAATCCTGTCGGTCCAGGCATGGCTGTGTTGTTTAACGACGCTGTTTGAAAAGGGGCAACCATCTCTGTTGGAACTGGCACGTACTCTGTACTGTGAATATATATATCTGTCCAAGTTCGGCAATGGCAGGCGAGTGGTTGGACTGCTTTATTTACTACTGGTCTTTTAACGACGTCCATTGTTTTATTGAGACCCATCCCAATGACATTGTCCCCATGAGTTCACCAGCTGCAGCTAGCTATTCCTGTTGCCCTCTTGTGCATTGCCCTTCCCCTTCTAGCCTAGGGGTTCCTGCCTCAGTCAGAAGAGAACTCTGCTACGTCGAGGCGGGCGTGCATGCGTAGGGTGGTGGTGGTGGTGGTGGTGGTGGTGGTGGTGGTGGTGGCAGGCAGAGTTGACGGCGTGGCGGGGTGAAGGCAGGCGACGAACAGGGCGTTTGTCATAGGACGAAGCAGACGCTCCTCCGCGCCCTGCACCGCACGGGTTTGCCTCCACCACGTTTGCGGCCTTCCGTCCCCGCGGCCTGCCATTCTTCTTTCATCCTTCATCTGCACTCTCCGTTCCAGACCACGAGAATATACGACCGGTACTGTGATCGTTTTCGCATGCTCCGCATTGATCTCCAATTATCAGAGCATTTCATATCCACGGCCTGTTGTGTGCGCCAATCAGCGACGCTCGGAAAGAGTCGGACAGTGTTTCGACACCAAACCACCTCGTCCTCCTCCGAACTTTCCCGTCTGTTTGTCGGGTGTTGCACTTCACATCGGGTTGGCCCCAGCGCCGGGAAGATACAATATCAAGAACATATCTCCCCGATGGCTTCAGATTACTCTGCCCGTCTTCAATCTACCCACCAAATCCGTCCTCTCTCGCCCTCTCCAGCCACTGGCAAAGCACGTTCCGACCTCGCCAAAGTGCAACTGCGATCTTTCACTTCCAGAATGGTTTCTCAATCGGTCAACAAGACCGCTCTCCACCCTGGTGGTGTTGAGTACGTTGACGCCATCTTCTCGACGATTCGTCCAGCTAACCGTGCTCGTCTAGGCCCTCCCGCGAACACACGGAGCTGGAGGAAGAACTTCACTCAACCGCCCATATTGACTACGACCGTGTGGCCATTGTAGCCAACCCTTCTGTATCCGCTCTCTACGAGGATGCTCTCGTCTACGAGACCGGTACCGCCATCACCTCTTCGGGGGCCCTGACCGCCTACTCAGGCTCCAAGACTGGCCGGTCGCCGCTCGACAAGCGTGTTGTCAAAGAGGAAAGCTCAGAGAAGGACATATGGTGGGGACCTGTGAACAAGCCCATGACACCAGAGGTCAGTCAGTCTTCTATGCTCCCTGTCTCTCCCTCTCTGCATTCAATGCTTCCATGTCTTCCTGCTGTGTCACCCACCTCTCCTCTTTTTCAGAGCAAATAAGCACAAGCACATGCCCTGGCCGTCCCGTCCGCTCACTTCAGACCGGAGCTCGCCCTCCGCTGCGGGGGCAAGGAGTGGTTTGGGAGTCCCTGTGCCCGGGCAATGGGAGAAGCATGTCGATTAAGCTGGTGTTGCCCCGCGTTCTGCCCCCTACACAGCCATGACGCCAGTGGTTTGCCGTCTGCTGCCGCGGTTAAGAAGTTTTTCTTGGCTGCGGGTGCAAAATGGGGCTTAGTGGCCCGCACTGGCACTTGATCAAGTCCGGCAACTGACCCGAAGACTCTCCGTCGGCCCCACCATGTTGTTAGACAGCGCCATTGACTCGTCACTCGTGCACCCGTTCGGAAGATTCAGGAAGTCAAATGCTAACATGGTCTGATCGTCTATGAACAGGTCTGGAAGATCAATCGCGAACGAGCCGTCGACTATCTCAACACCCGGAACCGCATCTATGTGATCGATGGGTACGCCGGCTGGGATGAACGGTACCGCATCAGCGTCCGAGTTGTCTGCGCCCGTGCCTACCATGCCCTCTTCATGCGGAACATGCTTATCCGACCCACTCGAGAAGAGCTGAAGAACTTCCATCCTGACTATGTCATCTACAATGCCGGCTCGTTCCCGGCCAACAGGTACACGGCCGGCATGACCAGCGCTACTAGCGTTGCCATCAACTTTGCCGACAAAGAGATGGTCATCTTGGGTACGGAATATGCGGGCGAGATGAAGAAGGGTGTCTTCACCGTCCTCTTTTACGAGATGCCGGTCAAACACAACGTGCTGACGCTCCATTCGTCGGCCAACGAGGGTGAGGACGGCGATGTGACGGTCTTCTTTGGCTTGTCGGGCACCGGCAAGACCACTCTTTCAGCCGATCCCAAGCGCAAGCTGATCGGTGATGATGAACACTGCTGGTCCGACAAGGGTATCTTCAACATCGAGGGAGGCTGCTATGCCAAGTGTATTGGCCTGTCTGCTGAAAAGGAGCCCGACATCTTCAATGCCATCCGATTCGGCTCGGTCCTCGAAAACGTCGTCTTCCACCCTGAGACCCGCGAGGTCGACTATGATGACGCCACTTTGACGGAGAACACCCGCTGCGCATATCCGATTGAATACATCAGCAACGCGAAGATCCCCTGCTTGAGCAACAACCACCCCAGCAACATTATCCTGCTCACCTGTGACGCCCGTGGTGTTCTGCCACCCATCTCCAAGTTGAACACGGCTCAGACTATGTTCCATTTCATCTCGGGATACACCTCCAAGATGGCCGGTACGGAAGACGGCGTCACAGAACCCCAAGCCACCTTCTCTTCCTGCTTCGCTCAGCCGTTCTTGGCGTTGCACCCCAACCGGTACGCCAAGATGCTTGCGGACAAGATCTCGCAACACAACTCGAATGCCTGGCTGCTCAACACCGGCTGGGTTGGTGCCGGAGCGACCACGGGCGGCAAGCGTTGCCCACTGAAATACACCCGTGCCATCTTGGATGCCATCCACTCTGGGGAACTGGCCAAGGCCGAGTACGAGAACTACGAAGTGTTCAACCTGAGCGTGCCCAAGAGTTGCCCTGGTGTCCCCTCTGAGCTTCTGAACCCCAAGAAGAGCTGGACCGGATCGGCCGACTTTTCCGAGGAAGTGACCAAGTTGGGCAAGCTGTTCAACGAAAACTTCAAGAAATACTCGGATGAAGCCACCGAGGACGTGATCAAGGCCGGTCCAGTGGTGTAGACACCAGAAGGCAGATCTGCTCTCGGAGGTTTTGTTTTTGGTCCGGATCCTCCGGGCATGCTGTACAGAAATGCGTTGAAAATTGAGAGTGCATAGTTCATGGCGTTGGGACAATAGCGTTCGGTTGGTTGACGACAGCAGCAACACGAACGCGAGACGCGAGAGGCATCACGAATGCAACGAACGGACAATCCGATGATGGCTGTCTCTCCATGTCTAGCTCGCCCAGAATGGGGGCCGACAATGTTGAGAGTGTAAAGGCCTCAGTATATGCCTGCTAAATATTGTGCTACGACCACTAGGAGATGGCTATCCATAGCTGATTCATGTCATATAAGCCGAGAGATTTGTGGAAATCTGAAAGTACTCTTCCTGCAATCTGACTTGATCTCTTTCTTCTCTCTCTCCTCTCTCCGTGCATTTGAGCCATTTCTATGCATGCTCCGTAGCCAACAGGAGTCTGGGGTCAGGTTTACACCTCAGCCTTGTGATGCTGGGAAGGGAGACACAGACTCGGAGAGCTCAGGCAGGTCAAGGATTGCACTCAGCGGTAGGAGATGTCGTGCATAGTGTTTCTTTCGTACAACAGGTCAAGGGTCCTAAGGACTCGGGGTGGCGGGGTCGACGGGCGCAGGCGCAGGGCGGGGAGTTAAAGGGCGATGAGGTTGAGGCCCTGAGGCTCCTGAGGCCTCGGAGGGAGGACGGAGGACAGTGTGATAGAGTTCAGGTCAGTTGAGCTGACTTCCTACATTAGCAGTACTTGTATTGTATGTGTAGGTGGCGAGGCACGAAGGTTGTATAGTCAGGCTCATAGCGCCAGAAGTAGCAGCTGTAGCAAACCAATTCATTGGGGGTGGCTCGGACATTTTCCGGGGGCACGAGTCTCCCTCAAGCCTCTGCAGAGTGTGCACGGATCCAACAGCAATTCTGTCTTGTGCCATCCCACAAAAACCCTGATCCGATGTACGCAGTACGTACGTACCTAATATACTAATCCGCACTCTGTAGTAATACTCCTTACTCCGTACATACTGTCCCATTTGGCATTGTGCCTTGCGTATCGAATCGAATCCCACCATCCACCATCCACCATCCACCCTCGCGTCTCCATCTTGCCAGCACCGACCACTGACCAACCGAGCCCACCAACCTGGTCGAAGCCTGAGCCTGAGGAGCCTGAGAGCCTGAGGCTTAGCCCTCGCAGCCACTTTGATTCATTCTTCGACACATCGACCTTTCAACTTCCATCCGCTCATCCAGCTCAGCACCATCGCCTCCGCGGCCTTCCCGCCTCCCACCTCCCACAATTCAGCCTCGTCTTCGCTGAAGCAGCACGTCGATATTATGGCCGATCCGGATCCGTAGTCAGCACCGTCTCACACATCTTCTCTTTCCATCCCACCTCCCCGGCGGTCCTTCATCGAACTTTTCCCGGACCTCTCCAACGAGCCCTTCCGCACTCAACCGCAAACACCCTGTCCGTTCCTTTACCGGATTGTCCGATTGCTTTTCTTGCCCTGTCGACCTGCGCGACTCCCGGCACCGCTCAGTTTCGTTCTCTGCTCCCACTCTTCCGTACCGGGTGCACGCTCAATTTGCGATTGCGGGCTCCGGTCAGAATCTCGCTGTCCAGCGGTCGCACCCGAACCCGAGTCCATCGCTTTCGCACCTTGTCCTTGCTTCGACGTCCGATTCCGCTGATACGAATCTATGTAAAAGAAGGGGTCCCACAGACATTCGACCCTCAACATGCTCATAAACGGAGAGAAATTTGCCTGCGAGGCCTGTGTGCGGGGTCATCGTGTTAGTTCTTGCCACCACCAAGGTAAGGGTCTTGATCGTCGCAAAGGTCTGCAAGATACTGTGAATACATGCTGATGCTGGCGATCGCCAGACCGTCCTCTGGTCCACGTCAACAAGAAAGGTCGGCCAGTGTCACAATGCCAGCACTGTCGAGGGCTGCGCAAGGCTCGCTCACAGCACGTAAAATGTGAATGTCACGACAAGGGTCACTCTAAGGACGACTGTCCACATGTGAAAACCGAAGGCAAGTCGGGTGAGTCAATCTCCACCTTTCCGAGCCCGACGCATAATGACAGTCTCCCCAGAGCCGCATACCTGCTGTTGCCAGCATGGCCAGCGGTGCAATTGCGCGTTGAAGAAAGACCTCGAGCCTGTCCCCGAAGATATTCCCCCACTCATCCAGCCGAAAGAACATCACAAACAACGGCCGAACATGAATTCGCACGAGGCCAAGGCCACCATCATCACAAACGGCCATCATAAGCCTGTTCACAAATTCAACGATGCGCATAATCAACTGGGGACTCCCTACAAAATCCCTTCCCGATCGCATTCCCTCCACGGCCAGCGCGATGTGGCTCATCGGTCCACCGACAGTCTACCGCTTACCAAATCTTCCAGACCCTTCCATGAGTCGCCGTTGCACAATTCGATGACCGACGCTCTGGACATTATACATCGGCGGGTCAAGTCTGAACACAACTCTCCCGCCCTTGGGCCATCGAGCATGGGTGTGGACCCGGCGATCCAGGATCTTGCAATCCCGAGTTTCGACCCCAATGCCTATTCATATTCTCCCTTCGGCACCGACACGCCTCCGACGCAAACAAATAGCCTGCAAAACAGCCAGAATCCCAGTTTGCAGGATCTGTCACTGCCCGAACGCTTTCCCGAGAGTTGGTTCATGACATATGAACAGGCACACGATTACGAACCTCCGCCGGGATCCCGATATACTGATTTGTCGGCGGTCGATTGGTCGACGTTCAACCTAGATACAAATCCGAATCCCTACACGAGTAGTCAGAGCAACTCTCCCTACATGGCCCAACAAGCCCCCTATTTGACCGGTCAAGTCAACAATGCGGGCATCACATCTTCAAGCGGGGAGGTTTCCGAGGTCGACGACCCATCGCCACCCTCTCAGCTACCCACCGGCAACAGGCCGTTGAATATCGAACGACCTAATGGGTTGGACGGCTATAGCGATTTTAACAGCATCGGGGGCGACGACGTTTCCGATCGGCATCGACTGAGCTCTGCATCATCTTATTATGGAACCCCTCAAGCCAACATGCTGGCCAACGACAACCGAGGATCTCTCGACATTGACGACTATATCAAACAGGCTGAAGCGGAGACGAAACGGATGCAGATGCAACAGCAACTGGCCCACCTGCAAATGAATCCACAAGATGCACAATCGTCGCGAATGTCGAGCGTCAGTCGAGGAATTACGCCGAGTATTTCGACCCCGGGGAGCACAGCAAACGCGGAACACCCATACACGATAAGAGAAGCGCAAAGGTACGCTCACATGGACGGAAACAGTACTCATGTGGCGGAGAGGAAACCTGCCATGGCACCGGTTAGCATTGCGGATGATCCTGCATGGTCCCTGGCCCCAGATATGTCCAATCCCGAGCTATCTTTGCACGATGAACAGGAAGACGAGGACTGGGTTCGGTGATACATGATGCACAAGATGCTCGAGGTATATACGGAGTATACACAGAAATACCCATATCCCCAGGTCGAACAAAGGCGGTGAATGACCCAGGTTGTCTTTGATGAGTTACGATGTCGCGAATTATGTATGCACTTACAGATACCACGGGGCTTTTTGGGCTTTTGGGCTTTGGGGGGTTTTTTTTTGGGGCCCTTTGGAAATAAACAGACGTACTCGTACTAGTTTTGGATTAACCTCTAGTACTGGCGAAGAAAACTTGCAATGGCAATGCGGCTAGTTATATACGTAGCTATAGGTGTCTAGGTGTCTAGGTGGAAAGGGCCAAGGCCGAAGTCAGCCTCGCCTCGCCTCGCCTCGACTCGACTCGACTCATACTGCATTGTGCCAGCTCAGTAGTAGCAGCAGCAGAAGCAGTAGAAGCAGTAGAGCAGTCTCAGCCTCGGCAAAATGAATTGAATTGAATTGATTGAATTGAATTGTGTGGGTTGCAGTGGCACACACAGGCACAATCACAGGCACCTACCACCTACCAACCTACCTACCTATAGGGCAGGTTTTCTTTTTACTGTTTTCTTTCGACTGTACGAGGTACGGGGTACGGGGTACTAGCCGGACACTGAGGATACCGGATACCGGACGGATACTAGATATCAGATACTTGGGCGACTAGCGACTAAACCGGTATGTATGTATTGTTGAATGCTTGCATGCTTGAATGCTTGAATGCTTGGGTCATTCGGAATGTTTATATTTGCGTCTACGTCTACGTTGTCCGTACGTACAGCATTCATGGCATGCTTTCCTTTCCTTTCTTTTCCTTTGGTGTTGGTGTTGGGTTACGTCGGTACGAAAAATAGGACATGCTATATGCCATATGCCATATGCCATATATTTATACTATACTATACTACGTATACTGTACTATACTGTACTATGGAACGTATGATCCGATCACCTAACATGTTAGTTACCTAGGTACCTACCATGTTACATACGTACCTACTACTAGATAGGTAGTTAGGGTCCTATAGGATAGGAACTAGGCCGTGTTCAAACCTGATGTTAATATATATACATGTACATACATATACAGCATATACAACATTCCTCTTGTCTATCTCAATTCACCGTTTCAACACCTCGGCAACCCAGCGCATCTCGACAGCACTCACGCCGCGCGCGTACGCCTTGGTGCCGGTATATACGAATTCATTGTAGACGATGCCTTCGAACTTTTGGCGAGGGAGGCCGTCACCACCAACACCACCACCACCACCACCCCTACCTCCTGCTCTTGCACCACCTCCACCACCACCACTTCCCCTCGAAGACGATCCAGATCCAGATCCAGATCCAGATCCAGGCACCGAAAACAATACGCTGCTCGGGTGGATCGCCACGGCCTGGTTGGTCAGGATGGTGCGGTAGCTGCCGTCGGGGCTGAGGCGTGCGACGTTGGCGTGGAAGCCGGTCAGAATGCATTTCAGCACTCGGGACGGCAGGGTCGTCGGGTCGTGAGTTGTGTTGGTGTTGGTGGCCTCTGTGTCTTTGTCCGTCTCGGTCTCGGTCTCTTTCCCTTTCCCTTCCCCTTCCACTTTCCCTCTCCTACTTTCAGCTGTTCCCTTCCCTTTCCCTTTCGACCTCGCCTTCTCTCTCTGCCCCATCAATGCCGTCAACTGCTTCCGCACGTCCATGGCGCTGTTCATGGCGCGGTGTGAAATGAATCGCTCCTCACACCAGCGCCGCCGGTCGGTCTGCTCGGCGGCATACGCCTGCATCGTGGCCAGCAAGGTCAAATGATCTCCCTCGCGACGGAACAGGGCGCGACGGTTGCGTTCGGCGCGGCCTTCGCGCGTCTCTTCTCCGTCTCCGTCTCCGTCAAATTCATCCTCGTCATCACCATTACCGTCGTGCTTCTTCGTCCCCGCTTTCAATGGATCGGAATTTGGTTGCCGCTGCCGCTGCCGCATCTGGCTGTGGTGGATGTTGAGAAAGACATTCTCCACGCTCAGCGCCGACACAATGTCGATGATCTCGTCCACACAGTCGAACTCGGGCTCGGCGCTGGCCAGCAGGACTCGCGCCAGACTCGCGGGTAGAGGCAACCCGCCCATGTCGCGGCCCAGAGGGGAGATGCGCCCTGTCGCCGTGTCCAGCACGGCCAGCTGGATCAGATGGATCATCGCCCTCTCCAGCGCCCGGCGAGGCGGCGCCGTCAAAAACGGGAATTGGTGCAGGTTGTCGATGCCGTGCGCCTTCAGTGTCAGCACCAACTGGCTCAAGTCGCACCGCAGGATCTCCGGCTCCGTGTCCTGCGACAGTTGGTAGAAGTCGGATTCCGTGTACAGCCTGTACGCCGTGCCAGGGCCATCTCGACCGGCCCGGCCGGCGCGCTGGTTCGCGGAGCTGCGTGAGATGGGCACCGTGAGCAGAGTGTCCAGGTTCAACGACGGGCGGAACAGCCGCTGTTTCGCCTTGCCCGTGTCGATCACGTGGCGGATCCCCGGCACCGTGATGCTGGTCTCGGCAATGTTCGTGGCCAGGATGATCTTGCGCGTGAACTTGGGCGTTGCCTGGAACACACGCTGCTGCAGATTCGATGGCAGTGCCGCGTAGAGCGGCAGGACCAAAAGCCTGGGCAGTTGTTTGGCCAGTTTGACGTCTTTCTGGACACTGGCGGCCCAGCTGGTCAGCAGACTCAGGAGAGATTCGACCGTTTCTTGGCCGGTCAGAAAGACGAGAATGTCTCCTGGCAACGGCGAGTGCGAGTGGATGTGCACGATGCGCTGGTAGGCCGCGTCCAGGATGTCCGGCACAGGCGTCGGCGTGTAGTTGATCGTCACAGCGTGTTGGCGGCCTTTGATAAAGAGCGAGGTTGCTCTGGAGTTTGGAGTTGTCGCTGGCGGTATCAGAGAAGTAGTGGTGGTGGCCTTATTCGATAGATCCTTGTGGGTGCCGGGTTTCGACTGGGTCGAGTGAGGCTTGGAGTTTCCATCGTCTCCGTCAGAGAATCCCGACCATTCTTGTTCTTGTTCTTGTTCTGGGGCTGGTGCTGCTTCGGCTGCGTTATTCTGAGTTTGGTCAGGACCAGCGTGTGCAGTCTGGTGTTGGAGGTTGAAGAAATCCCGGATCCTGTCCATGTCGGCGGTGGCGCTCATGACGACGACCTTGATCGGCACACCCGCTCTCCCATCGTGCGGCGTGCCGCGCAGATCCTGCATGCGCCTCAGGAAGCCGAGGACGAGATCGACGTTGACGCCGCGCTCGTGCACCTCGTCGACCACGACGGCCGAGTACTGCTTCAGCCAGGGGTCGCGCAGCATCTCCTGCAACAGCATGCCCTCGGTCAAGAACTTGACCCGCGTGGACGGGCTGGTGCTGTTCTCGAACCGCACCGAATAGCCCACCAGCGACGCGGGACTGGCGCTGCCCAGCGGCGTGCCCATTTCTTCCGCCACCCGCCGAGCCAGCGAGATGGCCGCCACTCGCCGCGGCTGCGTGATGGCGATGCAGCCGCCAACCGCCACGCCCACGCCGACCTCGCCGTCAACCTTCAGCTGCAGCTGCCTCTTCTGGCACCACGGCTCGTGCACGAGAAACTGCGGAATCTGCGTCGACTTGCCGGACCCGGTCTCGCCCACTAGCAGTAGCACGTCGTGGTCTCGTAGCTTCTGTCGAATGTGCTCCGCGTGGCTGTAGATCGGCAGCTGCTGCCTGACTGCCTGTAGTTGGCGCGCTCGCTCCTTCAGGCTGGCGCGGCCGTGGGGCTTGTGCTGTGGTGTCGACGTCGCTGTCGCTGTCATGGTGGATGGTGTCTCGAGATTATCGTCGTCCCCATCGTCCCCGTCTTGGCCTCTACCTGTGAAGCTCACCACCCTGCCCGACCCGCCGTGCCCGTTCTGCGCACTCCGGGATCGGTGGTGGTGCAGAGTATCCTGCATGGATTTAGACTGGTTAGGCTTGGGCGGTGCGTGGAACGCTTCGGTGGCCGACCTCTTCTTCCCCTTCGGCGCCATCGTGGCCCGGGACTTAGACTGTCCGTTGGGATTGGTGCTGGGCCCCAATCCTTTCGACATCATGTGCCCTCGGATGGCATGCGCTACGTCGGGTAATCTATTGCATTCCTGTAGGGACGGTGATGGCAATGGCAATGGCGCGAATCAAGCGTAGAGGAAAGGGTTAAGGCTGCTTGTTGTATGGCGAGATCGAGTTGGGGTTGGGCGAGCGTGGTCACAAAATACAAAATCTCTTCGCGGGAGCCTTGCGCCACGCGATAATGTGACTCTTGGCAAGGCTGGCATCAGACTGGCAAGCCTCACTCGACAACTCGACACTCGACAACTCGACACTCGACAACTCGACACTCGACAACTCGACACTCGACAACTCGACACTCGACAACTCGACACTC